>NW_008238340.1:1630668-1636088 GCF_000691975.1 Corvus brachyrhynchos
AGGCAGCTGTTTTCCTGCCGCAGCTGCAGCAAGTCGTGGAGCTGGGCTGGGGGCAGGAGGAGTGGGCTGGGGCACAGCCACCCTCACAGTGCAGGCACAGGGGGCACGGGGAGGGAGCGCGGGGTCACGAGTACCTTCATAGATCTCCTGCTCATTTGCTACCCGCTGGTAGGTCTCCTCCCAAACCTGGAAGGAGGAGAGGGAGATGGGCAGTGTGTGGCAGTATGGCACAGAGGGGCCCTGCTCCGCCAGCATGTGCCAGCTGTACCTCCTCAAAGACGCTGCGCATCATCTCCACGGCGGAGTAGTGAGCTGCGATCTGCACGTCCATCTGCAGCGACTTCTGCAGGATCTCGCTCATGATCTCGGACTTGATGAGTGAGTGGTGCTTGGTGAGGTCACGGTGCAGTTCCTGCACCTGGTCCTTCAGACCCTGGATCTCCATCTGCAGCATCTGTGGGGACCGGGGGGCACAGCCATATGAGCAGCACCAACCTGGCCCATCGTGTCCCGCCCCATCCCGCTTTGACCCACGCTCCCTACCCGGTAGGTGTTCTCGTAGTTGCGGCAGTGCTCGGCAAAGGGGGTCTCACGCCCCTCGGCCAGCAGCACCTTGGTGCTGATGTACCGGTGCATCGTTGGCTTCTTCACCATGGGGCCAGTGGACATTTTATCACTGGTGGGGGGACAGCTGGGCACCATGAGGGTCTTGGAGCATTGGCCACCGGGGAGCCTGCATGGAGAGGCGACAGTGAAATGCTGCAGGTGAGCAGCAGTGGGGGTGAGGTGCTAGGGACCATGCCGCCAGCTCAGCCCCACTGCCCCTTGGCTCCGGTGAGCCTGGGGATGCACCAGTCCCACATGTCCCTTCCCTTACCCGAGCACAGAGGTTCAGTCAGAGGTGCCTTCTGTTGCCCCAAAAATTAAATTTCTGTGGGCTGCTCTCCTGATTCCTGCAGCTTTGGAATCAGCTGCAGCAGTGAGAAGCCAAGAGCTGAGCTCGGCACCCTCCAGTTAGTAAAGGGCGGGATACAGCTCGCTCCCTCACTGCTGGTATCTCCTGGCCCCTTGGCAGGCCCTACTGCCCGTGTTTCCCCCCATCCCATGGTCTCCCCATGCTAACCACCACCACCACCATTGGTCCTACCGTGCAGCGCTGTGCTCCCCCTGCCTGTGCTGGGGCCAGCAGCCCCCAGGAGCTCAGCCACCTTGCAGTGCCAAGCCTGGCTGGGGGCGAGGAGCGGTCCCCATGGGGCGGCAGTGCCTGTTTGTCCTCTCTGGCCAGGAGGGCCTGGCAGGGCTGGTGCTGCCGTGACATCAATAGGCCTAAATATATCCTGGGTGAAGAATGGCCGAGCACTTCCCTGAAATTCTGATAAAAATAGTGGCGGGCAAAGAGGCTGCAGCATCACGGGCATGTGGGCGAGCAGGAGCTGGCCTAGGTGGAGCACCCATGAGAGGGGGGCAGAGCCCTCCAGGGACCGTGGCAGGGGCTGGGCTGGGGAACAGAGTGAGGCTCAATCAGGCCCCTGGGTGCCAGCCCTGCTGCTGCCCGCCCCGCAGCCACCCCCCCCACTTCCCAGAACTGTCACTTGAAGCCTGTTGTTCATCAGTGCAGCTGTGCCTGTGCTGTCCTGGTACCACTACTGAGGTGACAGGCTCAAGGGCAGCAGCAGGGGCAAGCTTGGCATGGCGAGATGCTGAGGGGGCTGTGCAGTGTGGCACGTGGCAGGGGACACAGTAGCACATGTGCCCTGGGTGTGATCCTAGCACCTCACATGTTCGTGCCGGTGATGCCAGGACCGATGCCGCCAGCGCTGCCCACCACGGAGCGGCGGGGGGGGAGCATCAGGAGGGGCTCCAGGCAGCGGGCAAACTCTGCCCGGTACTCGCTGTTGATCTGGGGGGCAAGAGAGGAGAGTTGTGGCTGGGGCTGGGGCAGAGCTGGCAGCTGGCACTGCCCACAGGCACTGCAGGCAGGTCTCTCCCTTGCTGGTCTGGGCCGGCCGCAGGCGGTGCGGCAGCTTGACAATCCTCTGCAGCCTCTCCATCAGTTGCTGAAAGGCAGCGATGAAGCGTGGTGAGGGGTGCCCGGCACCTTGCCCATGAACTCAGCACTGCTGCAGGATGCTCCGACCACCCTGCAGTGCTGTCAACACTCACATAGCCCAGGTCCAGGAACTCGGCTTTGTTGGCAGAGCTCAGGAAGGCCGAGCAGGTCACCAGATGGACCTGTGTGTGTGGAGGGGGTCTGTCACTGCCTGGCTTTGGTGTCAGGATGTCCTTGCCTGGTGTGAGGCCCTACCTGCAGTGTGGGCAGCAGGGAGGCAAGGTGGGCGAGCTGCTCCTTGAATGCCTTCTCCTTTTCCTCGTGCTGGCTGCAGCAGAGCAGGGCATGGCACAGCCTTTGCAGGATCCCAGGGAGCCATCCAGCCCCAGGCATCCCAAAACACCTTGGGAAGCAGGGACAGCCCTGGGACAGGGCTCAGCCCGTGGTCCCTCACCTCTGCACAGCTTTCAGGAGTGTCTTCTTCCTCTCTGAGAGCTGCTCCTGCAAATGGCACAGCTGCCCTGTGTCCTGCAGCCACCCCAGTCCCTTCCCACTGCCCCAGCTCTGTCCCACAGGCACAAGGCTTGATGTGCAGGTGGCTGCCTCGCACCTGCATGCGGCTGAAGAGGGAGTTGATGGCCGCCTCCTCCTCACTTGCACTGTTGCGAACCTCCTCGATCATGGCCTTGAGCAGGACAATGGCCTCGCGCGTGGATGTCTGCAGTTCCTTCACAGCCTGCCCGGGGTGGCGGGGTGGCTGCAGCGCGGGAGACAGCACTGCACCTCCACACCACCCCCCCACCCCCCAGCCCTGCCCACCATCACTGCCTGGTCCAGCCGCTGGCAGCCCTGCATGTACGCCGTCTCAATGTCGATGCAGTGTGCCCGGCTCTCCCTGCAGGCACAGACATCAAGGCAAAGCACAGGATGGGGCACACAGCAAGGAGGGGGCTGGGGTTACTCACCCCTGCATGTCCCTGAAGCAGTTGATGCAGAGCATGGACTTCTTCTCAGTGGAGAACATGATGTAGGGCTCCTCGTGCAGCGCTGCAGGGAACAGGGACATGGCATAGCCTGGCATGGCGCAGTGCAGCATAGCATGGCATGGGGCAGCCTGGCATGGCACTCACGGCACTTCTTGTGGATGTCTTTGGTGCGCTTGGAGAGGGAGACGATCTCGTGGCGGGCGAACATCCTGGCACGGTGGGTCTCCTCACGGCACGGGGCACAGAGGGGCTGCCCACAGGTGTTGCAGAAGTACATGGTGTCCAGCTCCTGTGTGAGGGGACACAGCTGGTGGCAGGCATGGCTCTGGCAGGGGAGCTCTGCCCACCCACCTGTTCACCCCGCTGCCCTCACCGCCTTGGTGCAGCACCGGTCACAGTTGGCACACTGCACGTCCTCCTCGCTGTCGGCTGAGCTGTCCACCAGGAACTGCAGGAGCCGGTCCACGGGGGGCAGCCCCGTGCCTCCCCTCACCACTGAGGGGTGCCTGCAGGGATGGGATGGGATGGGGACAAGAATAGGAACACCCACCCAGGCCAGTTTTGGGGATGCAGGGAGCAGTGCTGTGCCAGGCTTCCAGCCTTGTGCTGTGCCCCTAATCCTGGCGTGCCCCAAACAGGGCTGTCCCTTACCCGCAGAGTGGGCAACGCAGGCGGCCATCGCTGGCGCGGCCTCGCAGGCAGCTGGCGCAGAAGTTGTGGTAGCAGTCGAGCAGGCAGGGGTGCTGGTAGGGCTCGTGGCAGAGCAGGCACACCAGCGGGTGGCAGTTGGCCTTCTCCAGCTCCGAGCAGCTCCCCAGTGGGGAGAAAATGCCGCCCGCCATCTCTGGGGTTGAGAGCCAAGCACTGTGCCCAGAGACCCCGTGTGGCACCAGTTTGTGCAAGCACTGTGGCTGCCACAGAAAGGACTAATCCAGCCCCAGGGCCTGTGAGCTGCTGACTATTTTTAGGTTATGAGCTGCGTGGCACGAGGCTGCCCCCAGCGTGCCCCTTCCCCTGGTATCACAGGCTGAGGGCTGCAGGGCCGGGTGGGATATTTCCTGCAGCGAGCTGTCCCCCTGGTGTGTGTTCCCCAGAGCAGGAGTATCCCCTGGGATGGGCTGTCCCCAACAAAGGAGCATCCCCTGCAGCAGAGCATCCCACAGGACGGGGCCGGGGGTTCCTCCAGGACAGGGTGTCCCCCCAGAGGAAGCATTCCCTACAATGGGGTGAGCCCTGCCCAGGCATGTGCCCTACGATGGCAGCCTGGCACTGAAGGCAGTCAGGTGCCCCACATGCCGGGAGTCCCCGTTCTGGGCACAGGTGTGTCCTGGCCAGGTGAAGGCTTTACCTCTCCCTGTCTGTAGGCCGGGGGATCCGAGCCGAGCTGTGCTGCTGCTCACCGTGTGCTGGCAGGAATGAGAGCGATGCCGAGGCGGCAGGGCCTGGCCGACCCTGTGACGTGGGGCCCCCTGGCACTGGCGCCACGCCACGGCCAAAAAATAGCCCCGTGCGCTCCTCGGGGCCCTGCGGCAGGGACGGCCCTCGGCGTGTGGGGACACGGGACTGCATAGCCACGGGATCACCCAGGCTGCGGGGACATGGCCATATGCATGGCCTGGTGATAGCCCGCAGGAGGAGCGGGGGTCACCCTATGCACAGTGAGGAGCCCTGGGCCGCGGGTGTCAGTCACCCTGTGCACAGTGAGAGCCCTGGGGTCACTCGGTGCGTACCGAGGCTTCCCGTGGTGCTGGCTCACCCCATGTGCAGTGAGGCTCCCCGGGGTGCCAGGGGGGTCACTCTGCGAACAGTGAGGAGTCCTGGGGTGCCAGGGGGTGACTCCGGGCACAGTGAGGAGTCCCAGGATGCCAGGGGGTCATTCCGCACACGCTGAGGCTCCCAGGATGCGAGGGGGTCACTCCACGCACACTGAGGCTCCCGGGGTGCCAGGGGGTCACTCTGCACACAGTGAGGAGCCCCGGGGTGCCAGGGGATCACTCTGCACACAGTGAAGCTTCCGGGGAGTGGGAGTCAGTCTGGGCACACTGAGGAGCCCTGGGGTGCCAGGGGGTCACTCCGGGAACACTGAGGATCTCCGGGGTGCCAGGGGGTCACTCCGTGCATTCCGTGCATGCTGAGGAGCCCCGGGGTGCCAGGGGGTCGCTCCGGGCACAGTGAGGAGTCTCGGGGTGTTGGGGGGTCACTCCGGGCACAGTGAGGATCTCCGGGGTGCCAGGGGGTCACTCCGGGAACACTGAGGAGTCCCGGGATGCCAGGGGGTCACTTCGGGCACGCTGAGGAGCCCCGGGGTGGGGGGGGGGTCACTCCGCGCACACTGAGGCTCCCAGGGTGCTAGGGGGTCACTCCGGGCATGCTGAGGAGCCCCG
>NW_008238340.1:1637142-1637356 GCF_000691975.1 Corvus brachyrhynchos
GCCCCTCCCCGCCACCCGGGGTCGGTCCCTCAGAGCGCTTCCTCTCCCTTTCTCTCTCATTCTCCCTCACTCTCCCTCACTCTCTTTCCCACTATAGCAGAAAAAGCCCGCGGCGAAAGGTGGCAAGAAGAAGAAGCAGGTTCTGAAGTTCACGCTGGACTGCACGCACCCCGTGGAGGATGGCATCATGGACGCCGCCAACTTCGTGAGTGCG
>NW_008238341.1:0-7821 GCF_000691975.1 Corvus brachyrhynchos
GCTCCTGAGGGAGAAGCGCTCGGGTGGAGCCCCCGCAGTTCCAGCGCTGCTGCAGCCGCTGGGTTACAGAAAACTGCTGAGAGCAGCAAAACCCGGCTGCAGGGAAGAGAAATGGGAATGAGCCGGCGCTCCGGAGATGCGCCTTTGGTGCCTGATGTCATCCTTCGGGAATCAGCTTGTTGCCATCAAACGTTAGGAATAATTAAAGGGTGCTGCCGGCTTCGCAGCGCAGCCCTGCTTGCTCGTTAAATGAGATTAAAAACAGCGGCCTGGGAGAAGCTGCAGGGATTAAACCCCCGGGAAGGGCCCAGGGGTGTCCCAAACGCGGATTCTGGGGTGGGGTGGCCACCTCCAGCATGGGACACCAGAGACAACACCCCAGACACACCAGGGCTGAACACGGGATTCACTCGGGGCTGTCCCCGCCACCCAGGGCTGTCATTTGTGCCCGAGCCCCGGAGGATTTCGGTCTCCACAGGAACATCCTGAGCCCTTTCCCATCTCAGTCTCCCATCTGGGGCTGAGGACAGCACTGGCTCTCCCCGGGGCATGTGCTGAGGGTGACTGAGGTCCTGCTGGCACAACACTTGGGAAAGAACAAGCGGGATTATGATTAATGACAGTAATTATTGGGTTATCATCGTTAGGCCAGGGATCTCTCCATCTGAGGCACTCGAGCCCGACAGCCCAGGGTGTCCCTGGCTGCCCTGCCCTGCCCTCCACCTCCTTCCCCAGATTAAAACATCTCCTTTATCCCTTCTCCAACCCCTGCCCTGTCCCCACGGCAGGGAAAGATGGGAAAGATGGGAAAGGTGTCAGACCCAACATCCCTGGCAAGACTAAACATGGTGTTCATGACATTCCTGGGTTTTTTAAAGCTCAGCCTCTCTCCACAGTCAAAGCTGAACTTAAACCACAAAACACCTGAATTTTTCCGATTTCTGCTCCACATTTGCCCTTCGTCATATCACACCTTCCCCACTGGAGAAGGGCCGTAGGGCAGGTGTTATCCTGCTTCTCCAGTGGCAAAAAACCCCCAAAACATTCCCCCCGTGGGGCAGGCTGGGGCTCATGGCAGCAGCCCCAGGAGCAGAGCTGGGCTCTCTGATCGTTCCCACTTCTCCTGCGGCTCCAGGGACATTTGTGGATCACCGAGGACCTGGAGGTTGCACCAGGTTTGGTTGGGCTCTCCCACAGCTCCGGCCGTGATTCACCCACAGAGGGTTTGTGTTTCCCAAGGGAAGGGACCTGGCTGAGTCAGGCTGAGGAGTGCCAGGGTGGGGACTTCTTTCCAGAAGAAAAACCTTGATTTTTGGAGCGGGAAATCCATTGTGAGGTGCCTGATGCTCCCGGGGGGAAGGGAAGGGGCAGGAGAGCTCTGCAGCATCCAGATGTGGGGATCAGGGAGCCGGGAACGCTTCTGATCCCTCCTGGTTCTGTGGCAACAGCAGGATGAGGGAGCAAATCCCTGTGGGACAGGAGAGAGGCTGTAATTCCCACTCCAAACCTGCAGGACCAGCACCGAGCACGGGGGGATCCCGCTCAGCAAAGGCTTAATAAGCACCAGGAAAATTAAATCTTTCCAGAGGCACATCCAGACCTCCTCACACACCCTAAAACCTCCCCATCCCAGCAGGATGGTGCCTTCTGAGCGTCTGAAGACCCCAAACCTGCCTGGGGTTAGAACACAGCACGAGGGCTTCCCCTCCACACGTCCTTTGTGCCGTTTTATTGGTAATTTTACCCAAAAGCATCTTCCCCAATGACGCCTTCCCCTTTGGGAGGGGAGTGGGATCCCTGCTGATCTCCAGGGTTGGGATAAAAGGGCTGGAGCTGGTTCCTGCCCCAGCTGTCGATGTGAACGGATGGGATCAATCCTGCAGAAAAGTCTGCAAACGGGGGTTTAATCATTAATTTTTTTCCCTCTTGGGACCATTCCCAGAGGTTCACATGGCTGCCCCAGCAGCTTGGTGTGCCGGGGGGGCATCCCTGAAGTGATTTTGTCCTTAATCCACCTGACACCCTCTCCCAGCCCTCCTGGCGAGCTCACAGCGTGTTTTTCCCTGTATCCTTGATCCCTCACACGTGAGCTGTGAATCATCCCCACCTGGAACGGGAACGTGGCCGTGCAGCCAACGAGTCAAGGCCAGTCCCCGTTTTGTTATCGGGTCGGGCAGGGAACAGAAACGTGACCCAAGGGTGGCTCCTAAAAAAGCCACCTGGACCACGGGAGATCTCTGGGATGTTTTGGGAGCCTCCTTGGGCTGCAGGGCGGCCTCTCCCCAGAGCAGCTCCAAACCCACCTGGTGACACTCGGGAGTTCATTTGGGAGCCTGGACTTGGTGGTTTTGAGCTCGTTTCTGTCACTCTCCTGCCTGGAGGACGTTTGATCCTCGAGCTCCATGGGGCATGAACTGATCAGGAATAAGCCTTGAGCTGGAACTGGGCTGTCCCAAAGGCGAGGAGGGAATCCCGTGGGATATGGGCTTGGCTGTGTGCACCCAGGGGCTGGAGGCTCCTGGCCGCGGCGTGGCCGGAGGGTCATTCCCTGGTGTGACATTCCCGCAGGAAAATGTGGGATTCCATCCGGGCCTGGGGGGCTGCAGCCCCAAGGTGTCCCCACCACGTCCCCGGAGGCTCCACCACGGTCTTGCTGAAGGATCCACACGTCCTGAAAGGTGCCGCAGACGCGTGTCCAGGGAGAAAAATCACTTTTCCTCCATTGGAAAAGTCCAGGGAATCTTTTGCGGCCCTGGAACATCGCAGCTCGCTGCGTGTTTACGCTCAGCAGCTCCAGCCCGCTGCTGGTTTGAAAACACTTCCAGGCAAGGGCAGAGAGAGCCAAAACACGGGAGAGCCCGGCTGGGGCTGGTCGGAAGTCGGGAACGGGCAGAGAGGAGCGGGGAAGGTTCCCGTCCCGGCGGGAAGGGGATGGCACTTCCAGAGGGCACTGCCCGCCCTGGGACAGGGGATGGCACTTCCAGAGGGCACTGCCCGCCCTGGGACAGGGGATGGCACTTCCAGAGGGCACTGCCCACCTTGGGACAGGGGATGGCACTTCCAGAGGGCACTGCCCGCCCTGGGACAGGGATGGCACTTCCAGAGGGCACTGCCCGCCCTGGGACAGGGGATGGCACTTCCAGAGGGCACTGCCCGCCCTGGGACAGGGGATGGCACTTCCAGAGGGCACTGCCCGCCCTGGGACAGGGGATGGCACTTCCAGAGGGCACTGCCCGCCCTGGGACAGGGGATGGCACTTCCAGAGGGCACTGCCCGCCCTGGGACAGGGGATGGCACTTCCAGAGGGCACTGCCCGCCCTGGGACAGGGGATGGCACTTCCAGAGGGCACTGCCCGCCCTGGGACAGGGGATGGCACTTCCAGAGGGCACTGCCCGCCCTGGGACAGGGGATGGCACTTCCAGAGGGCACTGCCCGCCCTGGGACAGGGGATGGCACTTCCAGAGGGCACTGCCCGCCCTGGGACAGGGGATGGCACTTCCAGAGGGCACTGCCCGCCCTGGGACAGGGGATGGCACTTCCAGAGGGCACTGCCCGCCCTGGGACAGGGGATGGCACTTCCAGAGGGCACTGCCCGCCCTGGGACAGGGGATGGCACTTCCAGAGGGCACTGCCCGCCCTGGGACAGGGGATGGCACTTCCAGAGGGCACTGCCCGCCCTGGGACAGGGGATGGCACTTCCAGAGGGCACTGCCCGCCCTGGGACAGGGGATGGCACTTCCAGAGGGCACTGCCCGCCCTGGGACAGGGGATGGCACTTCCAGAGGGCACTTGCCTGCCCTGGGACAGGGATGGCACTTCCAGAGGGCACTGCCCGCCCTGGGACAGGGGATGGCACTTCCAGAGGGCACTGCCCGCCCTGGGACAGGGAGGGGCAGGGCCATCCAGAGGGCACTGCCCGCCCTGGGACAGGGGATGGCACTTCCAGAGGGCACTGCCCGCCCTGGGACAGGGGATGGCACTTCCAGAGGGCACTGCCCGCCCTGGGACAGGGGATGGCACTTCCAGAGGGCACTGCCCGCCCTGGGACAGGGGATGGCACTTCCAGAGGGCACTGCCCGCCCTGGGACAGGGGATGGCACTTCCAGAGGGCACTGCCCGCCCTGGGACAGGGGATGGCACTTCCAGAGGGCACTGCCCACCTTGGGACAGGGGATGGCACTTCCAGAGGGCACTGCCCGCCCTGGGACAGGGATGGCACGGGGAGGAGGCAGCAGGACAAGAAGCCATCCGGAGTTCCGGGGGAAGGTCCCCGGGACCTGCGGTGTCACTCCCACATCCATTAAACCCTGGAGCCCGACCCAGCACTGGGATGTCAGAAACTCGGGGAGCTCCTGCCCACAGTCAGGTTCACAGCTCACCCAGGCTCTCCTGCATCACAAAGGACTTTCCCCCCCCAAATAATGTCTTTGGCAAATAAATTAATTTTTTTTTTTTCTTGGAGAGGGGGTTGACTCTCTGTTGTTCAGCTCATGGTTCAGTTCAACACTTTGAGTGATTTCATCCATTTTGAGGCATTTTCCCTTAGTCTTCTCATTCCTAATTTAAGTAACAAACTCCCCAAAGTCTCTGCTGACTTCCCAGCCCCAGTGCAGGGGATTTTGCAGCCTGGAGCTCTTTGTGCACCACTGAAAACATTGGAGCCTCTCTGTGTGGCCTGGAGCAGCTGAAACTCTCCAAAACACTTTCCTTTTGTTCTTGCCCCTCTCTGTGTCTTTTGGGGTTGTTATTGTCACCTTCAGTCCCTCCCAGGCCAATCTGCTCTCCATGAAGCACCGTCAGGATGTTCCCACCTTTTCAGCTCTGCCTTGTCCATAAATCCCAGCCCTGTTGTGCTCTGGGCAGGGAGGCACCGCAGGCACCACCTTTATTTTCCAAAATACATCTCTGGGCCTCTGCAAAGCCACCCGCTGTCCCTGCTGGGTGCTCCGGGTGTGATGTCCCCTCCTCAGGGCTCATTGCAAGGGTGTTTGTAAGGACAGCTTAAAATCTCCCTCCAAGATGCCCTCTCCTCAGTCATTAATGTTGAACAAAGTGACCACGTTCTGCTCCCGGGAACTCAGGATCTGCTGACCCAGCTGGAGGGGTAGAAACCCAGTTATTTGCCTGCTAGAGACTTCACCAGCTCCTGCAGCAGTTGAATCTGTTTTTACAGAAGATCTGTGCCGGCACAAGTGGAGCAAACCAGGATTTCCATCCTGAGCTGTGCTGGAGCTCCCTGGCTGGGAAAGCTGCAGAAGGTCCTGCCAAGGGTAACATCCTTCCTTGGCCAGGCAGGCAAAGCTGGGGAGCGGAGCTGAGGGCACCCCGAGGCTGTGGCTGCAGGGGAACAGATGTGGTTTTGTCAGGAAGGACACTGAGTGAGGAAGGAAGGCAGCCCGGTGTTCCCCCCGGCTCCCAAACCTCGTGTGTGGAGCTTCGCCACTCCCCTCGCGCAAATGGCAAAGCCAAAACGTGGTGGGGCTTCAGTCGTGCCCCGTGCTGAGAGCCTTTAGAAGCACAGCCACGAAGCCCAGGCTCCTTGTGAGCTGTCGCTGCTGCTCTCGGGACTCGGGCAGCTCTGGAGGTCATTGCCTGCAGAGGGGTTTGGCGCTGCCCAGGCTGCGGAGCCGTGAGTGGCTCCTGCGCCCACCCTGCACCAGCCCAGCTGCTGGCTGCAGAGAGGACTGTTAGCTCTGGCTCTGCAGGGCTTTACAGCGAGGTGTGGTTGCCCTTTGATGTGGTTCCAGGGCAGCAGCAGAGGTGCGGGATTGCTGCTCCACAGAGCCAACCCCACACCAGCCCCTCCCGGACTTCACAGAGCCAGGCAGAGCCACCAACCCACCCACAGCCCTGAGTCCCTCGTGGGACACCAACCCAAACCTCTCCGGGGCATTTCCTGCCCAGTTCCCCTCCTCAGCAGCAATTCCAGGAGTGACATCAGCCCCCACGGAGGTGAGAACAAAAACACTGCACCTTCACCCCTCTGCTAATTGCCAGATCCCAGCGCGTGGCCAACACTAACAACAGGCACCAAATGGGCTGGGGAGTTATTCAGCCTCTAAAATTATTATTATTTCTGGGATGGGACTGTGTCAGGAAATTCAAGTTCAAACAGAGATGAGGAAGCCAGGGAAAGCTTTATTAGATTCCAGCTTCACCAGGTGGCAGCTGGTTACAGCAGAGCAGAGCTGTGCCAGGAGAGTTTCCCGCACGCACAGGTGGGGCACAGGGCACGGCTGTCCCTGGCAGTGCTGGGCTCAGGGCAGGGCGTGCAGGGCAGCAGGGGGGCACTGGGGCTGGGCAGGGCTCTGGGACAGGCGCTGGCTGGAGCTGGGAGTGTCCCCAGAGAGGGGACAGGGATGGGAGCAGCCCCCCGAGAGAGGCCGTCCATCAGAGGCACAGCGAGCTTTGGGTCCAGCCTGGGAGAGGGAGCCAGGACAGGCCCTGGACACCCCATGGAGAGGGGACACAGCCAGGACAGGCCCTGGACACTCCATGGAGAGGGGACACAGCCAGGACAGGCCCTGGACACCCCATGGAGAGGGGACACGGAGCTGCTGCCTGCACCCAGGGGAGGGAAGGGGGCAAACGTTGTCCTTGCAGAGCCCAAGCCCTGGGGCTCCTGCCCCACACAGAAGCTCCGTGTGCGGGCAGGGAGCGCCCGGCTGCTCCCTCTGGGAGCCTTCTGCTTCTGGGGCTCCTTGGCCAGAGCCAGGGCTGGACAGACCAGCAGCTCTGGAAGGAAAAGTGAGAAACACCTTGGCATTGAGGCTCCTGGGTGGCTCAAGCACCAGTCAAACCCAGCTCACCCATTTGTTCGGTTTATTTAACTTCAAAGAGGTGCACACTAAAGCATTAAGATTTACTGGTTTGGATTCCTCTCTGTACAAGTTCTTTCAAACAGCTTGAATGCACAGGGCTTTACAGATAGAAGCGCTGAAACACAAGATAAAACAAATCTAAATTCCAAATCACTCCATGAAGAAAAATTGTAGAAAATAAAAAAAAAAAAAAAAAAAACCAAACCAAAAAAGAAAACCAAAAAACGAAAACAAAACAAAAAAAATTCCAACAAAAAACTGCAGCACTCCTCAGGGAAGGGACAGACTGCACAAGGAGGGACACAGAGGGGTGGAAGGCAAGCGATGGAGTCTCTGCCCAAAGCTTCTCCGTGCTGGCGGCTCAGGGGATGGAGTTCAGGAGATCCTTGAGGAAGCTGTCGGGATCGTTGATTTCTGACAAGAGTCCTTCGAACAGAAGAAGACAAGAGAGAAGAATCAGGCCGATTGTCCTGCCCCCACGAGGGATTTGTGCTGGGCCATGTGTGAGCTCCTGACAGCTGCAGGGTTATTTTAAGGCTGGACACGAGGAGGGTGAACCCTGTTGGATGCATCAGGAGGGACTGAAATGTGTCCATTAAACCCACATGGAACTGCTCTTGTGCAGCTCCAGGGAGCCAGCTCTGCTCCCTGTGTGGGACAGCAAGAAACTGTCCTGGGGCACAGATCTTGAGGGAAGAAAGAGCAGCTCCCCTGCAGGTTTTCAGCACCTCCTGACTCCTGGAGGCACCAAAATCCCTGGGGAGGAACTCTGGCTGCACCCAGCTGCCGCCTCTGGTGCCCGGTCACATCTGTTCACCCCCCAAACACCTCCCAGCTGTGCTACAGATGTTTAACAGAGCAGGGGGCACCTGCAGGATCAGCTGGGAGAGATTTTCCTGCCTGGGGCTGCTCAGGTGTGTCCCAGCTGGTTTGGGACAGCTCAGGCCGTGGCTGGGCAGTGCTGGTGTCCCTCCTCTCCCTGTGCCACCCCCACAGGCT
>NW_008238341.1:7864-20533 GCF_000691975.1 Corvus brachyrhynchos
CAGAATAAAAAGGGAAAAGAAAACCCCCCCCAGCCACATCCAAAAACTCGGAAAACGTTTCCACTGGCATGAATTCCTCCTGGAAGGTTTTCAGGGCCTTGTCTGCAGCCTCGTGTATTGGCATGTCGTTGTGTCGGATGAACTCAGCCAGAGAGAAGGACCAGCCTCCCTCTGTGTTACTGGTAGGCACCTTCTGACAGGGGACAAGGACACCAAATCAGGCCAAAAAAGAATTATTTAATTTAAAAAAAAAAAAAAAAGAGTTACTGCAAACCCTGGTGCCGTCTCCCATCGCTCCTGGATTTCCATCCCTGCCTCTTGCAAACAACCACCAGAGGAAGAAATTCCCCAAGTGCAACTTCAGGACCTTTTGTTACAGAATGAAACAAGGTCCTGGGCATTTTCTCACCCCGAGTACTGACCCCTCTTTGGAAGCTGCAGGTTTCCTTCTGCCCCCACCTCCTTCCTCACCCAACCACTTCCCTGGCACAGCCTGGAATGTCCTTCCTTCCATGAACAATGAACAGGAAAAATAAGCAAATACACAGCACAGGAGTGCTGCCAGCTGGGAAAGTCTCTCAATTCTTCAGCTACTGAACTGCAAGGGGTACAAAGAGAACAGGCAGCTTCCTGTGGCCTTTCTGCTTTTACAAGGTGCAGAAGAAAAAAGAAGGAAAAAATCCTTCCCTGGGAGGGTGGGCAGGGGTGGGATATTGGGAAGGAATTGTTCCCTATGAGGGTGGGGAGGCCCTGGCACAGGGTGCCCGGAGCAGCTCGGGCTGCCCCTGGATCCCTGGCAGTGCCCAAGGCCAGGCTGGACATTGGGGCTGGGAGTAGCCTGGGACAATGGAAGGTGTCCCTGCCCGTGGCAGGGGTGGAACTGATGGGCTTTAAGGTCCCTTCCCACCCAAACCATCCTGGGATTCTGAGAAGTTTTGTTTCCAAGGACCTTGGAGAAAGGGGCTTCAAAAAAAACCTTTGCCTTCTGTTTCAAACTCATGTAGCTGCTCAGGTGAGAAAGCTGCTAGAGCTGAACTGGGGCTGCTGTAGAGGAATCCCAGTGCTCTCCTTACCTTGAACATGTTGTAAATGAGATCTACAAGTGCCCAGAAGAGCAGCCCCGAGCGGTACGTGGCGTATTCCTTCACAGCCTTATCTGCCAGTCTGGGAGAAGGAAATGAGGCTGGAGTTAATCCCTCTATGAGGCTTTGATAACCCCCTGATGAACTGCAGGAAAGCTGAACAGCCACAGAGCCCAGCAGGGACATGCAGGGGATGGCTCTGAGTGAGCCTGGCTGGCTATCCCTGGCCGTGAAACACACACTGGGCACCTGAGATTCTCTGTGCCACCATCCCTGAGGCCGGGCAGTCCCTTTGCTCCAGCTGTGCTGTGTGGCCAGAGCAGGTTTGCCAGTAAAACCTCATTCCACAGGAAGGAAACTAGCACAGAGGGACGTGGAGGGCTAAGACTGCAGAGGAAGCCAACAGCAGAGTAGGAAAAAACAATGTTCAGCCCTTGTTTGTGTGTTCACTGCTTGGAGAACAGCAGATTCCTGAAGGAATAACCAAACCCAGGTCTCACACACAGGAGGCATCAGTGACAGAACAGCCTTGTGCTTGTAACTCATCAAAGCATTTCTGCAAGACTGAGGAAATACCTCGTCCTCGAAGAAATGGAGGAATTTCCATTTAATATCTCCTTGGTTATTCTCCTGCCAGGAAAGGACTTCTTCTGGAAATCCAGCATCTGGATTTAGAGCGTTAGGAATGCCCTAAAAGGTGCAGAGCTGTGCTGGGACAGCAGCTCCCAAAGTCTGCAGGATTAATCACAAACAGGTTCTGGCAAGGCGGAACCTCCTGCCAGCAGTTCTAATGGGTTTGGAATTTTCTTGCCTGTGCTCCTCAGGTACATCTGCCCCATCACGTGCTGCTTCCTGCTCAACACTTTGGAGCTTTGGAAAAACAAAAAGCCCTTTTTTGTGCACCTAGGACCAGCTCAGCTGCTGCTGCTGTGAGTCAGCAACACAACAGGGGGCCCCAACTGCAACCTGCCCCAGGCTGGGGCTTTCTGGGGGGAAAATGAACATTTTGCTGCTCTTATTAAAGGCTCCATTTGTGTGTGTGCCCTGAAAACAGACATCTTAGTAGGTGGCAGCCTGCTCGGGCAGCTCAGCTTAATTATTTAAAGGAAACCCAATTAGTAAAGGTGACTAAATTTCCACGGGATGAAGAGCAACTTAGAGCGAGGCTAATTCTGGCCTCCCAAATACTGCAAGCCAGACTTTTCTTTTCATGTGAATGGGTTTGATCTAATTGGAGTCTGCTCCTTTAATTGAAAACTGAAAGGCCCTTGTGGGTTAGGGCTGTAGTTACCTTCTGGAGCTGCTGTGTTTCATTCCTGGGAGCTGGACAGGGACTGCCAGCAGAAAGCCAGACGTGGACACTGGGGAAGTCTCGCTTCCCTCAGGAGCATTTTAGAAAGGTCACAGTGAAGAGCAAAGGGGAAAAAATCAAAAGGATCTTTTCCTTTCAAGTCCCAGAAGAAACCTACACTGAAAAACATCTGTAGGGTTTTTTAGCCAGAATTCTTGGTTCAGTAGCAATGAACACTCGGATCAGTTCTTTGGGATCTGTAAATCACATTACAAAAACAGAACAAAGCCGGGTCCATCCTGGTAATTTCATCTTTGGGTTTAAACGGGAAGTGTTTCCAAAACAAGGGAGCTGCTGAGCATCTCCCCCCTGGTACCGGTGGTCCCATCACTCCTGGCAGAGCCAGAAGCCCTTTTGGGCTCGATTCTCCCCAAATCTGACACTGAGCTGAGGAGCTGGGTGGGCACCTCCCCACAGGACAGGGAATGTGGGGATTTGCTGCCTTGGAATGAGGGAACGCAGAGCCTTGCTGCACCTTCCCGGGATTCACAGGATGTGTCCGATCTCGAGCGGATCCTCAGCTGCTCTGAGATGCACTGAGGCTCCTGCAGCAGCTCCTGTCCCTCTCTGAGACTCACAGGTAGCAGCGAGTCCTTGAGCGGCCCCAGCCCTCACCCTGCTGTTCTCGGAACGGAGCTGCTCCCAGACAACACCCTGACCATGGAATGCTCATTTTAATCCTCTGCATGCAGACATCACCCTGGTGTCACAGCCGGTGCCTTCCTCTCTGCCTCAGCCTACAAATTCCAGATATTGGCACTTATCTGCAGAGCGCTTCACCAGCCATCGCCCTCTTCCTGATTCTCCACAAGAATAAATAAGCACGGCCCTTGGAAATCAGAATTGCCATACTGCAATTTCTGAGAGGCTTTATCAGAGGGAGGCTTTGTGCTCCCTTAGTCTGCAGAGATTAAAGAAAGCCCTTGAATAAACCTTGACATAATTCCCGAGCACTATTTCTGAGTGTGTTCCCCTGAAATTCCAGAGATTGGATGCTTTAGCTGGAAGTTCCTGCCTCTGCCTGTTCCAATACAGAACCATTTGGTGAGGGTTTAAAAAGCTGCAAACCCACCCCCTGCTTTGTTCTGCCAGCCCACAGGAAGAGCTGCACACCCCTGGGCCTCCAGGACAACATTTCCTGGATCTGCTGGACCCCTCCTCTTCCCCAGGATTCAGACAGGGAGCTGGAAACAGGGAACAGGAGCCAGGGGGAGCTCGAAAGCAGCACAGAGATCAATAGAGGAGCCCCTTTCAGAGCTCTCTCCTTTTTCCAAGAGCACTGGTTCATGCTGGGTTTGTACAACTACAATGTAATGACTTTATCAAACACCTAATTAATGTCATCAACATAAGAATGCCCTTTAAGGCGACTTAGAATAATAATGAATTGATTCCTAATTATGACAGCTATTTCAAATCATCCTTTCAGAAACCGGAATTCCCTTTCCCTCTCTGGAAATATTGTGCCTTTGTCAGGCAGGCACAGCCACTTATTCTCGTGCTTCAAGTGCCTGACAGCTGCTATTGATTTTTTTCTTTTTAAAAAGCAACGGCATTTGATTTCTATTTCTATTTTTCTATTTGAGGGAGGCTGGAGTGCTGATCAAAAGGGCCCAGAACGAGCTTCTTTAGCGAGGCAAACAGGGAGTGAGGCACAGCTCGGAGACAGCTCATGGCTGGAGCTGCTGCAGTGCTGAGCTGGGGGAGGGAAGAAGGAAAAGCATCGTTTCCATTGATCAGCTCATTGATCCACTCCAAGGAACACCCAGAACCGAGTGCTCCTGGGCTCAGGGCCAGGCTGGACGGGGCTTGCAGCAACCTGGGCTGTGGGAGGTGGCCCTGCCCATGGCAGGGGGTGGCACTGGGGGGGCTTTTGGGTCCCTCCCAGCCCAGCCCAGCCCAGCCCAGCCCAGCCCAGCCCAAGCCAGGCTGGGACTCTGCAGCTCTGCAGCACTGAGCGCAAAGGTTACTCAGAGGGGTTAACACCCGGTGTAAACTACACGCTCTCCCCGTAAGCTGCGGTGGCTCTGTGACAGTGACATGAGCGGGTGTGCCAGTGACACGAGCGGCTCTGTGACGGTGACACAAGCTCTGTGACAGTGCCAGTGACCCGCGGGGCTCTGTGCCAGCGACAGGAGCGGTGCCCAGCCAGGGCAGGGGACTGACCTGCTGGCTCCGCCCGGGGACACCACGCGCGCGTGGGAGGTGACGAGGAGGCGCCGGAGGATGTCCCCGCGGATGGCCCTCCACCTCTCCGGGGGACAGATGTGCAGGGCCAGCACGGTGTAGTAGTGGGGCCCGTCCACCTCGAAGGCGCTCTCCACCCACTTCTCCCGGGGCTGCTCCAGGAAGCTCTGCAGGTTCTTCTCCTCCCGCGAGGTCGCCCGGGTTCTGCAACACAAGGAAAGCCTCAGGGGCTGCTCCGGCCCCGGTGGGCTCAGCTGCTGCTCCCCAGGAGCGGGGCGGGGCTGCCCGTGCCCCCTGCACAGGGAAACAGCTGGGCACCACCAGCTTCCCCCTAATTCATCCTCTGGCTGAGGATCTGCTCCCAGTGAAGCACGCAAGCCCAGCAAACACATTTTCCTTGGAGCTGTGGGTGCCACTAGAGAGGTTTGCCAGGAAGCTGCCATTGCCCCAATGGAAGACAACACCACTGTAGAGGTATTTTTCCCTTTTTTTGGAGAAAAAAAACGGAGCCAGGCCAGCCAGGCCGGGCACTGGAGTGGAACCATCTCCCATGGGACACCGCACAGCGACTGCAGCTCCTGCAGCCAACCCGGATCCATTTACACAACTCCTCTACTGCAAAAGCAACCCCTGGGAAGTCAGAGGCCAAACCCAAACCCCAGAGACACTGCACTTACTGCAAGCTTGTATCAATATAATTTTACAACCTTCCTCCTTTCCCCCAGAGCTCCAGTGTCCCAGGAGTCCTGACACCCCAGAAGTGACAGTGCAAACCATGTGCCACAGGAGCCTTTGGGAAGCTGCATCACACTTCACCACACCCACGGCTCTGCTGCACCAGGAAGAGGCTGACAGCCAGGTCAGACCCTTGGTTTTTAAGTGAGATAAACTAAACTCTCCCTATCAAACATCAAGCAGCATCCCAGCAGATAAAGCTGTCAGGATTGTGTGACCTTCTCATCTGCTGGAAGATGCAGCTGGGAGCCAAGCAGTAGCTCTTTGTTTTCTCCATTTCGTATTAAAAATTCTGTCTGGGAAGTACAGAAGGCGTTTTTCCACGTCTGCCCAGTGGGTTCTGGGCTCTGTGGTGCTAACAGCAGCCTAACAAGATGAAACAAATAGTTCCATTTATTTGTCTCCCAAAGGCCTGGAAAAACAATAGCACAGGGATCTGGAGATAGATATTAAAAACAAAAGACAAATTGTATTACAGCCAAAACCTTGATTAGTTCCAGGCGGGAAAGTGAGAGGGATTTCACTGCATTGCATTTGGAGTGACCTTGGTGCATATTTTAATATTTATACCCTCATCTAATTAGTATTACTTACTAATATCTAACTACTCAAATAGAGGATAAATATGGGCATCCCGTTTTTGCAGGATCAGAACCAGCTCATGCATTCCAAAGCATCTGGGTGCCTACGGATGTGGCCATGTAGCCTCAATGTAGTGCCAAAGCACTGCTGTTTATTGGTAAAAACCAAAAATGATAGCCCAAAAAAATAATTAAAAATATCAGGAAAATCTGATGGACCTGAACCCTCCTCCAGGAGAATTCCAGGATGTCAAATCTGGAAACAAAACTGTGTTATTTGAACACTGAATAAAATGATATCAGGGTTAAGTTTTCAACTAACAATTACTTCATCGCAGTGTCTCTTCTGCCTGCTCAGGAGAAAATTAAGCTGGCAGAGTTTCTTTAATGTAATAACCCTGTTGCTCACCCCAGAGGTAATAATTACATCTAGAATGGAAAGAGAAGCTAATTCCCAATTGCTTTTACTCAATAGGCTCCCTGTTATCCAGCATGTCCAGGCTTCACTCCCAACAATGTAAATCCTTAACAACCTACTTAAGATGTGCAATCCCGTTCCTCCTAAAACTTTGTGTGATTTCCCATCTTTCCTGCCCCGTGCACAAAGCAGAGCCCAGAGTGCAGCACTCAGAGCTGAGGGAGGGCAGGGTGAGGGTGGCACTGACGTGTTGAGCACGTAGAGCACGGTGTGGATGATGTAGGGGATGAGGTGGATGTTGCTCTCCCGGCCGCCTCCCCCGGTGTCGATGCTGAACGACTGCTCCATGGCGAAGCGCAGGAACAGCAGCTTGATGTCGTGCACGTTGAGCTGGTACGTGGGCTCCCTCTGCCCCGTGCACTCCTGGAGGTACGTGTTGTGTCTGCAAAACAGCAGGGAAACCTTCAGCAGGCTCCTCCTCGCACAGCACAGCCCAGAACCCGAGCAAGGATGGCCCAGAGAAAGCGTTAGAGAGTGAAGAGGCTGCACAAGGGCAGCCCCTGCTACCTTGGATTAACCTCCCCATAGGGAGCCTCTCGGCTCACTCTGGCAAATCCAATTCCATCTGCAGATATCTGTCCACTCATCAATACTGTTTTCCCATGTCCACAACCTCGGATACAGCTCCCTGGCTGAAATGCTTCCAGGAGGTTACCACTCCTGATCCCACAGAATCCCACACTGGGATTGGGAGGGACATTAAAGAGCATCCAGTGTCACTCCTGCCATGGGCAGGGACACCTTCCACTATCCCAGCTTGCTCCAAGCCCCATCCAGCCTGGCCTCGGACATTTCCAGGGATGGAGCAGCCACAGCTTCTCTGGGCATCTTGTGCCAGTGCACACCCCTCCACAGGGAAGACTTTCTTCCCAATATCTCATCTACACCTACACCCTGTCAGGTTCAAAATTTCTAATGTGACATTACAAACCCAGCACGAGGTGAACCAGAATCCTGCCAACAGCATCTCCATCTGCTCCAGGTAGGTGCTCAAATACCTCACTACCATCCCAGAGAAGTCTGGAAATCTACCCCAGGGAATCCACTGGCATCAGAAGGTTTCTTTCATACAAAGGAATCAACATTGCACCTTCAGCAGTGAGTGGGGGCTAAGGAGGCACCGAAATTATTTACACAAAGCCAAGGAGCAAACAGACACCTGTATTTTTTAGGAGATTCACTCTTGATGGTAGAACCTGAAATGGCTCAGTTTTACCAAGATTCAGCTGCACCACCCCTGATGCCAAGATTTCAGAGGAGTGTGTGGCAAGGCTCTGACTCACCCACATGCAACCAGCTGGGGAAGAACCTCTCTGTACTCACCGTGCCAAGCACGTGGCAAAAGCAGACTCAGGCACGTGGGGCCCCCACACGGGCAGGAGCCCATTGCACTTGGTGTTGGCATTTTGCAGGGCTGCGCTCTCCCACTCCTCACGGCCCCGAGCGAGTCTGCACGGAGAAAGGGAGCACGGCGGGCAAGTCAGGAGGATGCAAGCTTTTGTCTAAGGAAACATCCCAAAAATGACAAGCCCACAGCTTCTCTCAAGGCTGGCCTTGGCAGAGTCCAGGCCTGGATTCTGCCAAGGCCAGCCTTGAGAGAAGCTGTGGAAGCAGACCCTGACAGAGAAGGGAAGAATATCAAAGCAGACCCTGACAGAGAAGTGGCTGCAAAGTGACCAAAAACCAAGCCCACCCACCCCGAGTTCCACGGTGAGTGTCGTGACCCCAAACCACCCTGAAAGGCCCTGAGCCCCAGGCTGTGGGCAGCCCGTACCTCACAGCTGCCAGGTGGCAGTCGTAGTGCACGATGTTGAAGTGAGACACGGTGCTGTAGCCCTGCTGCTTGCGGGGCTTGTTCTCAAACTCCTCGAGTGCCACGCGCTTGGTGAAGGTGTAAATCCCCAGTACCTTGGTGGGCTGCAAGGACACACAGCTGGCTTAGAAACCACTCAGCTCTGCAACAGGTCACATTTCCTGCTCTTTCCACACCACACTGAATTGAATCTCTCCCAGTCTCAACCTCAAGCTTAAACTGATACTGTGTTAAAACTGCTTAAACTGATATTTGTATTCACTGAAAACACACTTCCACTTCCCAGCCACCTCTGGAATTACTGATCTCAAGAACCAGCCCTGAGACTTCTTGATCTTCCAGTGCCAACACTTGTGCAGCCAGACACTGGCAAGTCCCCTTAGGAGGTGAGAGGGCTCTGAAAATGCACCTCCCTTCACCTGGAACTTCTATCTCCCATTACCTGAAAACTGAATCTCCCTTTACCTTGCATCTCCCATCCACCATGACATGGAACTTTTAGCTCCCGCTACCTGGAACTTGTATCCCTCCCGGCAGATGCAGCAGGTCAGTCCCGGTTCCTCTATCAGCTCCTCCATCTGTTTAAGCAGCGCAGTCTTGGTCACCACCTGGCCCTTCTCATTTGTCTGGAAGAGAGAAAAGCTCAAGCAGGTTAAACAGAATGACAAACCACACCAGCCCCACCACTGGCACTGGAATGCCCATCCCACTTCCCAGCAGCCGTGTTCCCTCTCCGGCAGCACCAGGCAAGCTGGGGGCTGGAGCTCTGCAGTACCCATCAAGAAATCATTTTACACACTTCCTGATGAGGCACTCTGAAGCAGGCACGGAAAAGACCCAGCCATTACCGTCATGCCCAGGGTGCCCAGGGCCTTCTGCCTCATGGCCATGGCCATCCTCTTCTTCTCGGCGCGCGTCTCCTTCCGCGCGGCATCGATCTTCTTGTTCACCTCGGGGTGTTCCCTCAGTGCCTCCAGGAGGTTCTCTGCCAACGTCCCAATCCCTTCGTCACTCGACACCTGCTCCAGTTTGTGCAGGTTGGTGATGGAGTCTGTTCCTATTAGCACCTGGCAGGGATGGGAACGCAGCACTGCTCAGGAACAGGGGCTCAGGACAGGGCCTGTCCCCTCTAATCCCATGGGGACAGCAGCCCTGAGCTGCAACAAGTGTCTTCCTTCCTTTTTTAATGCCCCTGAGCCCTAAAGCTGTGTGTAACACTGGGGCAATTCGCCTCTCCGCTGGCCATTACCAAGAGCTCAGATGGGGATGTTGGATAAAACATTTATTTTGTGGTAAGACACTGTATTGATGCCTTCAGACACCAACAAACATGCCCTGAGGAGCTTATCAATAATTACCTTCTTTTCACATCGGTGTGTCAGTCTCACACCATGCAGCAGGAGGAAATACTGAAGTCAGAATCTCTGACTTTTCCAGATGATGCCCCAAGCTGCCCAGCAGAGGCTCAAGGCATCAAGACAAAGACACAAAGTCACGTTCCCAATCTTGTCGTGTGACACACAAAACCCAGAGGATGCTCTGCAAAGGCAGAACTTGCCCAGGGAATACCTGAACAGCTTCCATATCTATGCCTACTTTGGGATTCCCAACGGGCTTTCATATTCTTGGAACAGGTAAGATCAGGAGAACTGGATCTTCTCTCTGCTTTATCCCCCTAAGAAAATTCCCATCAGACTAGAACCAACATCTTCGGGCAGAGAAAAGCTGTGAGCAAACCTGTTCCAGCTATGGTGAGGATGACAAAACCCAAGAGAAATGAGTGTAGAACCAACTCTTAGAGGAATTAACCCTCAGCTCCAGGCCCAAAGCAGAGTGACCATGCAGGCACGTCCCCCATACCTCCCGGGCAGTCTCCTCACCTGTGTTGCAGGGTGCTGCGTCGCAAGGCCTCGGAGCAGGCGCAGGATAAAAGGAAGTGCAGGTCGAGATAAGAACTTCTTCCATATGTCTGCATCCAAACTGCACGGAAAACCAGAGGCAGCAGCTGAGGGCCAGTGTCCCAGCCAGCAGCACGGCTCCAGGCTGCAGGGAGGACTCCCTCCCCCGTGTCCCTCGTCAGCTAATTAATGAAGGGACAGCCACACTCCCACTTCCAGCTGTGCACAGCCACGGTGCCAACTCTTAGCCTGGGGAATTTATGTCCATGAGCTGGCCACCAACAGCAAAAACCCTGTTGCCGTGCAACAGGAGGGGACAGGCAGGAAACACGAGGATGGTGATATCCAAGGAATCAGCTTGGATGGGTATCAAATGGGAGGATTTCAGGCTTTTTAGCTCATCCCTGTATGTGCACTGCCTCACCAGACCTCTGAATGCTCCTGAATGTGCACTTGTTCATGGATTTCTTGGGAGATTGTGGGGATGGAATGAGGAGGATGTCCAGGACAGTCACACACATTAACCACGCACATTAAATAGTGACTCTTACTTCTTTGCACTGGGAATGTGCTTTTTCATGTAATCCAGGGCATTCTGTGTGATTCCCTTCTGCAGGATGAGATCTTTCAGCTGATGGCCGTTGCTAAAAAATTCCTGCTGCTATTTTACAGAAGCAGTCTAAGAAAACTTTATCATCTCCACTGTGCTCCTCATCATACCTGAACAAAGAGAAGAAATGGTAACTCTGCCTGTAATTCTCATTTTCATTATCACTGCATGATGTACCTGCCCCAGCTCAGAGACTCAGAAAAGCCACTCAGGCCCCTGTCACCTCACAATACTCTCTAAGGACCTATTTCTCCAGCTAGAGCTCACATATTTCTTTCAAAAATGGCTTAGAAGTGAAAGAGGAAATGAAGCTGAAGCCTGGCATTACACTGGAGTAAGCACCAGTGAGGAAATAAAGTAGAGACGTGGCAGTACAGCTGATTTCAGGGGCTTTTAGCTGAACTGTGCCAACGTACTTGTCGAAGTTACAGTAGGGCTTGAACCGATCCACCAGGATCTGCATCTTCTCCATCTCCCCGAAGGACAGGTAGGGGATGATGCGCAGCAGCCCCTGCAGCACGCTCAGGTTGGAGCGCACGAAGGTGCTGTTGATCTGGTCCAGCAGCATCACCAGCTGGTCCTTGTCCCCCGTGAGGAGCAGGTTGCCCTGGGAAGGAAGAAGAGCAGGATTTACATTCAGGAATCAATCGACAAGAAAATCCTCACTCTGGTAGCTGGAGGACTACTCCAGTTGTGAAGGGATAGTTGCTGATAAAAATAAAACCCAGCCTCGTTCCCAAAGGTCTTGTGGGATGGTATTGATGCCTTAGGTTTTAACTTTTAGATTTTTCAAATCCTGTACTGCCTGGTGTGTCACTCTGAAGCTGAAGTGTGGCCTGGTAGCTGCTGTTCTCTCACGCTGGTCAGACATAACAAAGCCTCTCTAGGTTTGCTCTTCAAGGACACCTCGATCGTCCCAGGCCCCAAAATGTGCAAACTAAAAGGCTCTGAAGAGGAGGGGCAGACTTGGGGTAATTACATCATTAACTGAAATTATAATTGGAGAATTAACCCTGACATGCAAATGGACCGAACTTATAAAAGTGTGAAGGACCCGTGGCCCAGGGTCCAACTTGGGTGTAGCCTTTGGACTGCCCAGGGTGTGCCTTTGAAGGCCCTTTGAAGGCCCTTTTATTCTCTTATTTTTGTCTAGCCTCTGCTTTCAGGTGGCCACCTCAAGGCATCAGTATCAACTCCTCTAGCTGACAGCTGCCTTATTCCACCTACTGTTAAAGCATTTTCCAGGCAAAAGTCTAATAATTCCAACCCAAAGCACACCAGATTCCTGTCCACCCACAGCTTCAAAAGATGAGTGAGAAACTCTTCTTGTTGTCAGTCTGGTTGAGATTCATTTTATTCTCAATTAGCTGGAAAATCAATCATGTTTTCAACACATACAAAAACACTCCAAAAAACAAGGCCAAGCTGTGTCTTTTCTTGTCTCTCCCTGGCCTGTGGCCCAAAGCAGGAAGGAAAGGATCCAAGCAGTGCCTAACAACCCTCACCCAACCGTGCAAGACCCATCCTAACAAAGCCTTGCAGTGCTTTTGCTTCAGGGCCCTCCTTGAGCCCTTCCCCAAGACCTGCCAGAAGTGTAAGGAGGCTCAGACTCCATCAGCACCCCCCTGCAGCTCCTGGAGCTCAGCATCCCCGTGAGCAGGGATGTGCAGTCCTGAATCCCAGGCAACGGGCCCCGGGCACTCACCTTGTCCTCGCTCAGAGGCTCCGCGTTGGATTCATCCAGAATGATCTCCATGATGCTGAGCACCTGCTCGGCCACAGCTGCTCCCCCACTGTCCTTGCTCTCCTGCTCAGCCACCAGAGCCTGCAAGACATGGGGGCACTCAGGGGAGCCCCAGCAGCCACTGGTTTGAGTGGGGGCACTCAGGGGAGCCCCAGCAGCCACTGGGTTGAGTGGGGGGACTCAGGGGGAC
>NW_008238341.1:20795-48461 GCF_000691975.1 Corvus brachyrhynchos
ACCAGCAGTCACTGGTTTGAGGTGGGAAGAGGCACTGGAATACCAGCAGTCACTGGTTTGAGGTGGGAAGAGGCACTGGAACACCAGCAGTCACTGGTTTGAGGTGGGAAGAGGCACTGGAACACCAGCAGTCACTGGTTTGAGGTGGGAAGAGGCACTGGAACACCAGCAGTCACTGGTTTGAGGTGGGAAGAGGCACTGGAATACCAGCAGTCACTGGTTTAGGGTGGGAACGTCCAAGGGATCATTTGCATGCCAGCACAGCAACACTTCCCATCTCTCGTAGTTGCCACAAGGCAGCAGGGCAGCCAGAAGTGGCTTAAATTCATGGGAATCATGGAAAAAACACTTCTGGAAGCCGAGACTGTCCTTACCAAGTTGAGAGTCCCCAGCATGACATTCAGAGTGTTCATCTCTGGCTTGACCAGCTGCTGCCGGTTTATTTTCACCTTCACGCAGTAACTGAAGAGTTTTAGCAGCACCTACAAAAAACACAGACAAGGGATCTCTGTGGTACCTGCACAACGAGGGGGGGATTTTGCTGAAACTAAAAGCACCCAGTAATACACCTGATTACACTTCTGGGGTACAGTTCAGCCCAGATTTTTACATCTGTATATACATCTTAGCACAGCTTTGGTTTTCACGTAAGGCCAAGGCAGGAAATGCTAGAGAGAGACAGGATTTAGTCTTACCAACTCCTCAGCTTCTACACACGTCAAATTCTGTAAGGAATTGTTAACCAAGAGGAATGGGAGAGGGAAGGAACTGCTCCAGCTCAAAGGAGATTGTCTAAATCTCATGGATGTCTGTGGCATTTTGCACCCTGTAACTCCTGACCCCAGAGCCAAAGGGAGACTCACGGTTAAGAGGTGCCGGCCCTGCTTGAAGTCCTTGATCCCAGTCAGTCTGTTGAGCATGCACTCCAGGCCTCCACAGGGGGCCATCACTCCTGCCATCTTATACACTTCTTCCTCATCCTCCTCCTCATCTGCAGGACAGACACGGGTGGTGAGGACAGGAGCAGCCACAGGGACACGCTCGCGCAGTGGAAGCAGAAATGGGGCGTAGAGCAGCACGCATTTACCAGCAATTCAAGTAACTTCAGTTGTATGGAATTCAAAAAGAATTAAGAGCAGGAAGATGAAGAAGGGCTGGGCAGAATGGTCCCCGTGCCATGCAAGTGCTCACATTTGAAGCACAGCTTTAAAGCGCTGTTAAAATCCTCCTTCACTCGAGGTGAAGCAGGTAAATGCAGCAAAAGCAACGTCAATCAACTTTAAGCTCACTGCTGTGAGGATAATAATGTCATTGCTCTGCAGCAAACCTCAGATTTCAAATCTAATCCCAGCTTTCAGCAGACAAATGCATTACCAGTGGTGGAGTCGAGGGACTCGATGAATTCCTCCGTTGCATCTCCCAGTAACCCCCGCATGCGGTAAATGATCCTCATGGGCTCCCCCTGCAAGAGCAGAGCTTTTCATTAATTGTATCTCTGGGCACTCGTGCACAAGCCTGGTTCTGGTTTCAGGGTGTGCAGACACTGCAGCCCCAGCTCTCCCTTGTGCTGTTTCACTCGAGGATGGTAACACAGGGAAATCTTTCACTCCCTCATTCTCCCCTTCCTGAGATGAATTAAAAACAACAATAGAGCCACCTGCAAAAACATCAATAACTCATCCCTAGGTCTGTCCAGCTTTTCTTGGCACTGCCAATTAATTGACAGACTGGTAATGAACAGTCTCTTCCTCCTCACATCTCCTCCAGGTTTCCTTCAACACCAGTGAAAGGTTTAGCCAAGGAAAACGGGTTCATCTGCAAAGGAACACCTGCTTTCCATGGCAACCTTTCCTCAGAGAGTATGGCACAGCATACCTGGGAAATACAGGGAGCAGGCACAGCCCAGGAAATGAAGCAGGACAGGCTAATTGGACGAATGCTTTCAAACAGATAAAATCTGCAGTGATGGCAAAGGGAGGAGGAGTAAAAAGGCAATTTAATGAGCTTTCAGTAAGACAGTACCTCACTGAAATGATGCAGCCAAAAAAGCCGTGCTTTTACCCTGAGAAAGGGACAGTTTTCCAGATGCATTTCCAGCTGGAAATACTGACAGCATATCACAAAACTTTCCATTTTTAATCCATAGGTCTGAATAAAAAGCAGAAAAGAAAAATCCCAGATTTGGGAGCAGGAGACCTTGCAAGAGAAAACCTGTCAAGGATCGTGCTAAGCCTAATGTGGAATAAGCAGTGCTTAATGTCACTGCAAATACATAAGCACAGGGAAAGCCCCGGGGGGAAGATCTGCTCAAAGGCCACGCTGGCGACCAGCAATTAACACCACAGGGGCCCTGGTAAAACGGCAGATGAACAAAAAAAGCCACTGAGAGACAAGGGAAACAAAAAGGGGCCTGAGGTTGCGTTTCTTGTGCGCCTGTCGCTCCCAGGGAACGGGCGGCTCCAGGAGGTGCTCACAAAGGAAGACAGATGAAAGCTGTTCATCCACAGGAATGCTGAGCAAACTCTGCCTTTCACCATCAGAGCTGCTGCCTGGGAGAGCTGCACATCAGCTCCAGCCTGGCATCCCACGGGAACAGCTCCTCGCTGCTCCCAGGGGCAGCACGGGGATCATTCCCACCAGAGACTGGATCAGAATTCAAATCAGAACTCACGGATTAACACCAGCACCTCACTTCCCTTTCCAGGTTGGTACCTCGCTAAAAAATTATCCCTCTCACAAGGTTTGGGCTCGATTTTGCAGTACTGAAGGCTTTGTTACTGAAATAAAGCATTAATGAGACCCATTTTATCTTCATTCACTGCTAACTGGCACTTTGTTTGAATTCTTCCCACAAATGATTTCAGGAAACAGGTTTCAAAGGTGATTTGAGGCCAGGAGGAAATGAGGAATGACCAAGAAATGCTGGGCAAATCAGTCTTGTTGTATGATCTCAAGTGCCTCTAAAAACCTATTTGTAGTGGGCAAGATTGAGCCTGATGGCCTCACTGGGAGTTTATTTTAGTGGCTACGAGGAAGGAAGGGAAGAGCTCGGTCTGGACCACATCCACCTCTGGAACAAGCTCAGCATGACATGGGGGACTGGACCCTTAAGACTGTTGGGTCCATTTCTTCATGTGAAAAACACTCAACAAATACTATGAAAAGCAAACTGGGAGGATGAATCTGCCAAGTGCCTGAGATGCTGACGAAAAATACGAGAGCAGAAGTGCAAATATGGAGAACCATTGGATGTTCTGTGCATAAATAACTTGGGTTCGTCCCCGAAGCACAGACTGATGAGCAATCTGGTGTCCCTGTGTGTACACACACATGGAACTGCCGTGTGCAGATGGAGTGTGAAATGTGCTCTGAAAGGCAGCGCCAACGTTCAGCTCTCCCCAAGGGAACACAGGGAGTTTGTTCCTCAGGAAGAGTCACACGTGACACAGGACACAGCTCACCTGGGGCAGTGCTCTGCAATCACTCACGTTGCAGGGCTGTGCACAATCTGTCCTAACAGAGCACCAAAGGTGCTGAGCAGTTACACCCAGTAAATTACATGCCAGGAAATAAATCCTGACTCGTGTGATTTTGATTTTTTCCCCTTTTTTTTTTGTTGGTACGAAGGACGGGTGCTCTGTGCTGTTAACATGTACAAAGGTAACACACACCTCGTTTGTGGGACACCACACCTTCTTGTAGACCTCAGCCACAGGCAGATCCAGACTGATGATCTTGTTGTTCACCAGAAGCTGAAAGGGAGAGAAGAACAAGTCAAGAACAAGCTCAGGTTGTTGCATCACCAACCCAGCAACCACCAGCTGCCCAAAACCGGCATCCCACAGGTCTGTGCAAGAAATCCCCACCTCAAGAAATTCTCACCTCCATCCCGCTGTCGTCCTCCAGCAGAGCCACCAGGTCACAGTCCTGACAGATCTTGTTCTTGATGTCCCTCATGAGAGGCCCGATGCCAGGCTCGTTACTGCTGTAGGGATTCCCTGGCATCCTGCCCTGCAGGAAGTCTTCCTGCTGGGGATCTTTCTCCAGAGTGACAAAGAACTCGGTGACTTCATTCTCTTCCTAAAGATTAGCAGCAGAGACAGAGTGAATAAGTTTTTCCCTAACCATGCTCCCATTCCTGCATTTTTATGGCAGGACGTCCCTAAACCTTCACTCCTTTCCCCACTGGAGCATCTGCTCTGCATGCCACACTCAGAGGATCTCCAGGATCATTCAGCAACCAAATTCCTCAGGGAACTTGAACAGCAACCTCCCAAATGGGATACACTGGGATACACTGGGATAGAGCTCTGCACTGGCTAATGGCAAACCATGACTGCAGACACTGCTGTTCCTGGGGAAAAGGAACCAGATCTAGGGTAGCTAGAGGTGGCTGGTGGTGACTGTCCCGCTCTATCATGAGACCCCACCTGGAGCACTGCACACAGTTCTGTGCCTCCTCAACAAAAAAAGGACATGAAACTGTTGGAGCAAGTGCAGAGAAGGCCATAGAGTTGCTCAGGGGACTGGGAAGAGATGAGAATGTTCAGCCTGGAGAACGGAAGGTTGTGTGGAGACCTCAGAGCACCTCCCATGGTCTGAAGGGGCTCCAGGGAAGCCAGAGAGGGACTGTTCATCAGGAACTGGTGTGACAGGACAAGGGGGAATGGGTTTAAGCTGGAAGAGGGGAAATTTAGGTCAGATATTAGGAAGAAATTCCTCCCTATGAGGGTGAAGCCCTGGCACAGGGTGCCCAGAGCAGCTGTGGCTGTCTCATCCCTGGAAGTGTCCAAGGCCAGTGCGCGCGGCGCAGCCGGGGATAGTGGAAGGTCGCCCTGCCATGGCAGGGGGTGGCACTGGACAATCTTTAAGTCCCTTCCCAAAGCACTCCCTGGCTCTGTTTAGGCAGTGTGACTCTCCTGGTGGTGCAGCCCTGCCCCACTCACAGGGTAGATGATGCTGCAGAGCCTCTCGAAGATGAACACTGGGGTCCGGTAGTCGTCGAGGCTGTAACGCTTGGCGGTCTCTATGCACACTGCCATGAACGCCTTGGTCTCAGACTCTGTGCCTGCCAACAAAAGGGAGCATTAAAATGGACACTGGAGTCAATTTTATAGATTCCACTTGAACTCAGCACACACAATAAATCCTCCTGCAGTCAGCCCCACGCTTTGGTGCTCTCTTCTTTTGCGAATCCCCTCGGTGAAAGATGAAAGGGATTTATTGGTAGGGTTACTAGGAAAACCTCTGCATGGCCGGGCTGCAGTAAAACAGCCCCATAAACAGGAGGAGGCTGAGATTCCTGGAAATAAGAGGAGACTAGAAATGCTATTCAACTTTTCTGTGCCAACAGGAAATACTGAAGCCATGAACCGCCCTGACTACAGCAGTCATTTAGAAAAGTTCTTTGCGTGGCTGTTCTGCTTTTTCATCTTGGTTGATCCAAAGGCTGGATTTCTGGAACACAGGTGGTTTTACCTGTTGTCATGTCCTCCAGCATCTCCAGCAGCATGTCCTGGGTCTCATCAATCAGCTTTGTCCTCTGCACCACCAGCTTCCTCAAGCACAGGTACCCGTTGAGCACCGTGCCCACCAGCCGGCTCTTGAAGTGCCTTTTGATGGACTCCACCTCCACGAAGGAAGAGAGAAGACCTAGAAAGCCACCAAAATTCAGGAGGCGGGAGAGAATTGGATTTCTAGATTTCATAGCAGCAAACAGGGCACAGTATCATAAAGACGGCTTGTTCCAACTCCCATCAGGCTGTGGTTTAAAGCTCACTCCTGTGAACTGAGTGGTTGGAGGCAAAAGCCTCGGCCTGTCTTGTAAACTGTAACATATGGAAGAATAGTTTGGGAATGAGAAAAGGGCCCAAGGAGTGTCCTAAGTGCTTGATACAAAATTCTGCACTCTTTGGCATTTTTCTGTTGCAAGCTGCTCCAAAAGCAGATGATTGCTCCTCTTGTAACACCTCTAATCCCTCTGACAATGTGAAATGACTTATCAGTGACATCACCAAATTGGTCACTCCAACAATAAAGTAAAGAATCAGCAAACACAAGGATCCTTTCCCATGACACACTGATCAACATGCTGCCACTTGCAAGAAGCCAGGCTTTGTGAATTCACCCACTAATGTCTGAAGAATGTGAAAAAGGATACAAAAAACAATGACCTAGTTCTTGAGGTATTTCCATTTCCAACAAATTTTTGTAAAAGGGTATACACCCTAGAAGATGAAATAAAGCTCCCATGGAACAGGGAGGTAGGAGCAACAGGTAGGAATAAAGCAGCAGGGTTTACAGTGCTGCCAGGGACTGTACTGTGTAATAAAGTGAAATGATGAAGCTTGCCTGATATGTTACCACAGTTCAGCTAAAAACTCTTACTAACCATAGGAAATATGGAAAAATCCATTTAGAGATTAAGTGCTAAATCGATGGCAAAAATCCAGTGCTGATAATGGCAACACAGCTGAATGAGATCTCTCTGAAATTCTGCCACAGGCTGTCAGAGAACAATGAGCACCCCAGCTGCAACCCTGCTGCAGGACTATTGAGTACCTGTGAGACTCTTCAGGGCATATCCCTGCTGCAAATCTGTGCTGAGTGTCGCTTCCTCCAAGGCGAGCAAACGAGCTATTTCCTAAAAATAATGAACAAGCCTGTCAGGCCAAGACCCTGCAAGGCCAGTAATGATCAGTGTCTAACACAGGGTGCAAAGGAACTTGGCCCAGAAACTGAGCCAGGCACAGAGAAAGCACAATTGCACCAGCAGGGAGGGAAGGGGGAAAGGAGAGGAAAACTGCCACAAATATCCCGCTCATTTTCTCCCTGCACCTTCCTGCCACCACTGCTCGGCTCTAGTGGCCCTCCAGGAGGACTCAAGGCCACCACTGATATGGAGAGTGTCACCTGCCTGTTTGGAGTGCAGCAGGGATCCCCACAGAGGACTCCTACCACTCTGAACACTGCAAACTCAGTGTGCTGCCTCTCCAACAGGCTGCAATTCCCACTCCAGCCATGGCAGCACGCCTGATCCTTCCCTGTCCCTCAGGGCTCTCAGAGTCCAGTCTGGGAGCTGGACAACAGCTTCCAGCTCTGAGCTGGTGCCAAGGCAGTGCAGCAATGTTTATAATCCCAGAGCACTTAATTAAAGTGCTGAGGAATTCTCCAGCTGGGGCTAAAACCCCCGTGGCCTCCCTCTGTTCAGAGGTAACAGCACTGGAGTGTGAACTTGAGAACCCTGGCAGGGTCAGCCACAGGGCACTGAACAAAGGGATGGAATTTCAAAGGGAAAAATGCCAAGCTAGCAGGTCATTTCCTGCACACAAATCCACACCTTAGTGATGAGGCTGCCAATATAGGGCAGAACCCCTCTGGCTGCCAGGTAGACCTTCCAGTGGGCAGGTTTGATGAGTTTCTGATACAGGGCCAGGTACTCAGCAGCACATTCACCAGCAATGCTCAGCTCATCCAGGTAGCTGTGAAAGAGAAACACAAGCTGACAACCCCTTCACAGCAACAAAAGGCATTCCAGCTTAAGGACACCGTGGAAAGAAAGAAAAAGCCTCCAGAAATCCATCCTCCCTGTGGTCCTTGCTAACAGCATCACTGATATTCATTACTCCCTGGTTAAATTTGTATTTGTCCCAAAAAGGAGTTGAGTGTGCTGTCAGCATGAGCTGGGCTAAGTTATGTCCCAGGAGTTGGAAGAGATTTCACCCTATTATTTTGCTGTTGAAGAGGCAAGGGAAATGTTGGCCACACAGCTGAACACCAGATCCTTACTTCTGGAAAAAGCACAGACTGCAACAGCTCATTGCCAGGCAGCAAACCCCAAGTCTCCCTAAATCTATACCCTCCCAGCTAATTAAAAATCCAGCTCAAAAAGACCCTGAACTGGAGGTATGCAAGGGAGAGGTGTGACAAAAGCTGCAAGAAGGGAGAGGTTCTGATCCAAATACTCGTGGAGCTGTCAGGTGTGGCAGCACAGGAATACCTGGTGAGGAGATCGAGGACCTGCTGTTTCCTGCTGGGGATGGTGGCCAGGGCCTCCACGATGGTGCAGGCAGCCTGCCTGGCAGCCTGGGTGGCAGGAGTGAACAGCACCTGGGGCGGGGGCAGGAAAAGCCAGGTCAGACTGATGGGCACAGATGAACTTGTGACAGCTCACAAAAAGGCTGGGGCTGTTGGGTGAGCTGGTGGCAGCGTTTCTTGCTCTCCCAGCACTCGGTTCTGTGACAATTCCTGCTTTGCTCAGCACCAGAGTGTCTGAAGAGTGCATGGCGTGGGTGACCTGCTGATCCACACACACGAGGGCAAAGCTTTGGTCCGTGACCCTCAGAGGTGCAGCTCATCAGGCAGGCAGGAGCACCACGGCAATGAGAGGTTCAGAGTTCAGGAACACACAGACTCCCAGAGAAATGTTTGATGCAGCATTTCTAGGGGAACACAGCTGCAAACCTGACTTGGAACTAGAGGCAGCGAGTCCCAGCCTCCCCAAACACCCCTGCACAGGAACTGCAGCAAGCCAGCCACACTCTGTGACTGAACTCTGCCCCAGGGCTCTCCCCACCTTTACCTGTCGCAGCCAATTGTTGTGTCCCAGCTTGAGATCCAGAGGACAAGTTCTCTTCCCACGGCGACTCATGAACTGCTTCCACTTCCAGACATATTTTTCTGACAAGTAGAGCTGGTGAAGCTCAGCTTTGCTGGGAGTTTTCCCATTGGCATCTGCACCTGCAATATTGAGCAGAGCCCAAGAGAACTGTCACAGTCATGAACTGCAAACTGCCAGAGCGTTTTTGTCTTCTCACTGGAACTCGCCAAACTTCAGCTGGGAAGCTCAGTGCCTCCCATCTCCTCCTGCTGCCATTTTAACTCCTGTGTGGAGCCATGCTCAATTCCAAGCCTCATTCGATTCCCAGAGCCTCTCTCAAGGAATTCCATCAGCTTTCCAGCTGGCTGGTATCAATTTAAACAAGCAATAAGTTTCATTGTTTACAATGCCCTGATTCTCTTCATGCATTTTCTGCTTAGGGTTTGAGCAACACAGCCTGGAAAAGTCAGTGCTACAAGTCTAAGGACTAAATGTGAGGATGGTATCAGATGTCACGGGACAGAAGCCAACACCACTCCACAGAAGCGTATTCCACATTAAAGCTGGGGGGACACACACGTTCCTGCAGAGAACTGCAGCAGGTCACAGGCACAGGGGTTACCTCTGGCAGGGAGGCACTTTTTCCAAGCTTCGTACGATGCTTTGGGGTCCCTCTTGAGCCACAGCTGAGCTTGTGCATGGATTTCGTTGCTGTAAGGCTTCACAGTGGTGAGAGCATCCATGGGCACATCCTAGCAAATGAAAAAAGCTCTGTGATTCTTCAGAAAGCCACAGTCTGCTCCCAAAGAGCAACTCCTGAGGTGAATCGCTGGGGCTGGGCCATGCAGCTCTCGGACAGCAGCAGGGTAATACAGTGTCTGTTAACGGTGAACTAAGAGAGAGTAAACCCATCTCTGACATCCACCTGTGATTATCAGACAGGCAGATCAAAGCAGAATACCTTCTCTCCTGCAAATCTAATCCTAAATTAAAATCAATAGCAGTCAATCAATATATTTTTATGAGAACTGTAGCTCTGTATTTAAAAATCTGAGTCAGAAGCACTTGATTCTATTAAATTAGGTACTTGATTCTACAAAGCTGCTGAAAGCACCAAAAGCCTGCCCAAAATAACCAAGCTGCAGCTTTGAAGCAGCTCTTTCCTCGTGCCTCAGATCTGAGGGGGAAAAAGCAAAGCCTGAACAGCAACGGTCAAAGTCACCAAAACCCAGTGAAAAATAGAAAGCAGCCACCTGTAATTTGCAGTGTGTACAGAGCGGTGTCACGGGGCTTGTGCTTTCCCAGGAACAGTGACCAGGAAAAGCAAGTCCTGGCTTCCTCACAAACTAATTCATCACTGTGTGCCAGACTTCAATCAGCAAATTCTCAGTGTTTTGCTCAGCCTCTACGGCAGTACCTTGTTTTTCTTGCTGGTTGGAGCAGGTGGCTTGATGAGCTTCTGGAGGATGCGCAGGCACATGAGGGTGATGTTTTCAACAACCACCGGAGTCTTGATGTTCACTGCCATCAGGAAGAGGCTGAGAGCTGAAAGACAGACAGGGATGCTCATTATCCTGTGAGAGCTGCAGACAGGACACACCTCCGCAGCTCTACACAGCACATGAAATGGGTTTAGAGGTAGAAATCTCCCTGTATTTCCTGGCCCTGGGCACAGCAGTGGGAAATGAAGCTTTGCCCGGTTCTGAGCTCACCGCAGCGCAGCCGGAGCTCCCAGCAGCTGTCCTCCTTGGAGATGGAGTCTGTCAGCAGCAGCATTTCGTACTGGAGGCTGCTCGCCTGCAACACAGATGGTGTCCGAGGTGTTGGGGGTGCCCCACGCCTTCCTGCCTTCTCATCTTTAATAAACTCAGGTTCCAAACACATGGAGCTAAATTGATTTAATGCCATGCACACTTGGGGTGACTGGTAACCTGCTGGAGAGGTACAACCACAGGCAAGGCAGGGAACTGCCTGAGGAAACTTCAGCATGTATCTCTACACAACATTTTGTGCTTTACTCTGACATTTACCTCATTTCCTATCAAGTCTCAATTTTTTTCTTACAAACAGACCATAAGAGAGAAGATGCAATGATTAGAATACACCAGCAGTGCAGAGGGGCAGAACAAAGAAAGAGGAAAACACTGGAATGTCTCACCAAGTCTGGATTTGCCCAGTGTCCCTTCAGAGCCGCAGAAACCTTCCCAATGATCAAGTCATTCATCTGCTGTGTGGCCTCTGGATTGTCCCTGATTCCAGGAGGAAAAAGAGAACACTGTTACGCTCTGCTTGTACCACATGCCAAAAGCTCCTGGGAGTTCAGCTTCGCTGATAACAAATGCACACGGGGTAGGAGCTGGAGGTTACACTCTGCTGCCTAAGATACACCCATGGCAGGGGTGGAACTGGGCGGCCTCTGAGGTCTCTTCCAGCCCAGAGCACTCTGTGGTTCTGAGGCAGCTCCTCCTGTGAGGCTTCTCCTTCCCGAAGGATGGGGAAGGGAAGTGCCCGGCGCAGCTCTCACCTGGTCAGCAGGCACATGAGCTGGGGCACCTCCTCGCGCATGGCGGCCGCGCCCCGGCGCAGGTTGTAGTCGAAGAGCTCGCGGATGAGGCCCTGGGCCACCAGGATGTGCCGGATGGCCCCGTTGGTGGCCAGGGCCCGCAGCAGGGTGATGCAGTGCTCGGTGACGGCCGAGGCGCAGCCGTAGCACTTGGTGGAGGAGGTGTGGCCGCAGCCCAGCACGGAGAGCGCGCGGTACTGGCTGGCCGTGAACGTGGGCTGCGCCGAGCTGCGCGAGGACTTGGTGGCCGCCTCGCGCTGCTGCAGGTCGTACTCCAGCAGCTCCTTCCGGGAGGCAAACACTTTCTGGGAACACAGACAGGGAATTCTGAGCCGGCACATGATGCCAGTCCCAGGCACAGGTTATTTTCACTGCGTATTTTGTGGACAAACATTTTTAACCAAGTGTTTTCAAACTTGAAATCCTTCATGGCAACGGCAGACTTGGGAAATCCATTAGGAGTATCAGCCTAACTCCCAGTTATCTGCCCTGCTGTTTACACTACATGCAATGTAACACTGAAAATGTGACAAATCCATGGTATTATTTACTGTTAATACTGGCAGAGCAAGTCAGAGTAATTTATTCTATATAGAAAGAGCTAAATATATTTAATATGCTTAAATATCACAGCCAAAAGGACATTCATCATGTAGCAGGTTTTTCAGGGCTCTTTTATGTGAATTGCTGAACACAAATAAATAGATTTAATTTATAAAACGCTTCTGTAGGTCACCTTTTAGACTGGTGTGTTTTCAAACACTTTGGATACATGCAAAAATTCAATTCTCTTTAATTAACCATCTGTTCAGTCTCCTGCTCTCCATGATGTAGCTGCTGAGAAAACCAGTTTCACAAGCTAGCTGCATTTTTACTAATTAATACATAGCTTTTAGAAATTATTGTTTTATTATTTCCCTGAGAAGATGCAGCTGATCACCTATTGTTAGTGACATTATTAAATGAAGAATGGCAACATTTTGTTTTTTATTTCTAATGAACACCCGACCCAAATCCAAACCAAAGCACATCATACCTGGATGATTTTGGAAAGTTCATCGAAGGAGTTCTTGCAGTCCCCACAGTACTCCTGGGCTAACTGCAGGATGTACCTGTTCACACTGGCTGAGGTAGAACTGATCCCTCCACTGCTGCCCGACTCATCCTGGAACAGGGGAAAGCAAAGAGGAATCCCATATGGAGGCTCCACACAAAACTAACAACTGCAGAGCAGCATCTGAGGCAAGGAGTGCCTTGGGCAGTGTCAAGGCCAGCGTGTCCCAGCCTGGAGGTCTGGGCAAGCTCCACCTGTCCCCTGTTACCTGGGGCTTTTCAGGGGCTGCCTCGTTCACTTTGCACAGGAGGTTCTCCAGCTGTGGTCGGTGTCCCATCAGCTGGTGATACACCCTGTCAGCCTTGTCCAGCAGAGTGTTGATGTTTGTCACTGCCTGCGAAGGAAAAAGGAAAGGAAACTCTTAGTTCATATTCAGAACTACAACACCAAGCTCCAAGTCTTCTCTTTTGCCTTTCTTTGGGGGGGGCAGGGGGAAATCACTAAATGGTGACCCTGCAGCCTGGTTCTGCCCTGAGAAGCACTCTGGTGACACCACACCGAGCACACCCTGTGACATGACACTCCACTGAGCACACTGCTCCTTTGGACAGGACATGGAGGCAGCGGGTTCTTCATCATTAGCAGGGCTTCTCAGGTGGGATGGGAAGCAAACAGAATAACCCAAACCATCCCCTTCTACAGCAAGGCAAAGAGATGCAGTCAGCTCATAAGCCAGGCACTGAATGATGGCTTTTGAAGAATTTCACATTTGGTGGAGCACGACACAAACACGGAATGCATCGGTCAGTGAGCACCTTGAAGGAGCACTGATTTTGACAGGGGATGGACCCCTGCTGTCCCCACACTGGCCAAGAGCTCCAGCCTCACCTTCTTGCGATCCTCCTCGTTCTCGATGGGATCCACAGCGCAGCAGGGCTTGGCGTAGAGCATGAAGTCGAAGCGGGCGTATTTACAGAAGCCGCAGGCATTGCACAGGAAGGGATCCTTCTCATCGTAATTGATGGACCTGAAAGGCAAGGCAGCAGCTCAAAACCTGCAGCTCGAGGCAACTGAGGCAATGAAATGAACTGAACAGACTCAGCTGAAAAAGGTGGGTGACTCTTAAAACATCTCAGTGACCACACTGCCCTGGGAAGGGAAATACATGAGAATCAAAACCTACAAAAAAAATCCTTACAGCAGTGCCACATTCTGGCTGGAAAAAGCAGGAACAAAATTTGTTCCTAACAATTCTACTTTAACGACAGCAATTCCCAGTAGAAAGTCAGGCTGGGGCACTGTGTTCTTTAGGAGAACACAGATAAAGGAACTGTTCTGGTTTGTAGGGGCTGGGCTTTGCAGTGGGACTGACTGCAGCACTCCTTACCCCACTGCACACCAGGCCAGCACGGCAGAACTGATTTACAGCTCCCAGAACTCAAGAAGGGATGTGGAAACCTTTCCACACGCCAGCAGCCACCAGGAAAGAGCCTGCTAAACACCTCGAATCCCGTGAGAATTAGAGAGGAATATGGGACAACAATAAGGGGAAAGAGATATCAGATAAGGAGACAAAAGTGACAAAAGAGAAGGATTTCTAAGGCCCCAGTGGAAATGTGAATAGCACACAGTAAATTACCCCTGAGCCTGCTCTGAATGAGGAGAGCACAACAAAAGCCCTGAATAGAACTGTCTGTCCAGCCCCAGCCAGCGATCCTGGGGGAACCCCTGCAATCCCACAGCTGAACTCCAGCCCAGGCAGGCCAAAAATAACCTGCTCCCGGGAATTCTGTGGTGTGAACTTCGAGGGCTTGATGTGAAACTTCAGCTCTGTGAGTATTGTGCTCACAGGCTCCCTTTGTTAGCCTGAATTACATTAAATCCCTGTAAGCCTGTTTTATACTTCCCCACTAATTTGATTGTGCTTGTATTAACCAGAGTGGGGGATTTACATGGCAGGGGTGTGGGGCACCCGGCAGGGCTCTGGGGGACACACCTGCACTGGTGGCACTGCTACACACACTGGGGACACTGGGGACACACAGTGACACTGGTACATGCTCTGGGGACACACCGTGGCACTGGGGACACACAGACCTGCACTTGTGGCACTGGTAGATGTTCTGGGCACACACACAGTGACTCTGGGGGCACACACACAGGGACTCTGGGCACACACAGGGACTCTGGGCACACACAAACCTGCACTTGTGGCACTGGTAGATGTTCTGGGCACACACACAGAGACTCTGGGGGCACACACAGGGACACTGGGCACACACAGACCTGCACTTGTGGCACTGGTAGATGTTCTGGGCACACACACAGTGACACTGGGCACACGCAGGGACACTGGGCACACACAGACCTGCACTTGTGGCACTGGTAGATGTTCTGGGCACACACACAGTGACACTGGGCACACGCAGGGACACTGGGCACACACAGACCTGCACTTGTGGCACTGGTAGACGTTCTCGCCGCAGTTGCCGCACACGCCGGGGTTGGCGGGCACCGAGGCGCTGCAGCGCGGGCACTGCAGGGTCTCGGTGGACGCCTGGTAGTTCTCGTAGAAGTCGGCGAACTCGATCATCAGGTTGGAGGCCACGATGGGCAGGGGCAGATCGATCTTCACCTCCGTCTGGCCCGGCGTCAGCTGCACCTTCTTGGCCTTGTGCCAGCGAGCCGGCCTGCAGGAGGGGAGGGAAGGGAAGGTTTTCCAGAGGGAAGTTCCCTCCCCACCCACGTGTGAGGAGAAGCCAAATGGAACCGTCTCAGCTCCAAATCTCCTTTAACTGGGATGAATGGAGAGCAGTTCTAGGATTCGTTTCCTTAGCTTCTGTATTGACATGATATGTAGCCAGAAATACATTTTAAGCCTTTATCCTCTTCATAGAGAGAGAGACTGTTTGGGATTAAAGAGCTGTTGATGCCTCATGGAAAAACTTTAATTCTACAGACATTTTTCTAGGGATTTTCACCTCCATTTTTTTATTAGTAAGGACATTTGCATGAAAACAGGATATTTATTTCTTAAAGATCTCATCTGCTCCCACTGCTTATTCTCAACCTGAAGTCAGAATCCTCTCTTTGTGACATCATAATCCTCTCCACAGCAGCCACTTGTGATGTCACAGAGGATTAAGACTTCAAATAAGCAATAAGCGGCGGGCACAGATTAATCCCTAAGCCAGAGAGATCTGATTCTGGTGAGAACATCTCAAGAAGTAAGGAGGGGAAGCACATAAGCAGGACTGGCTCCAGACTGAGCAGCGTGTTGAAAAGGAGCCATTTCTGGTAGGTAAAGCAGAGCTGAGAGTGAGACCATCCAACTTCTCATTTTAATTCTACTCTGTGGCTTCAAACAAACAGTGTTAATGCTTTCAGCATTCCTGGACATGCTGCAAAGTCCAAATCCCTTTTGCAGTCAAACTACCCATGACTTGCTCTTGGTATTACTACTGGTTCCCACACAATTAAGTCAGGTGCTTAAAAGCGAGCCTGGACAAAGTTGGAATTCACAGATTTTATGGACATTTTTCAAGCTTCAGAAGAAATATGGATCTTTTCTTCAACAACTGTAGGGGATTCAGAACAACCCCACTCCATGTGGGCTGAGAGTGATGAGTGATAGTCTAAGGAGGAACCTTGGGGAAAACGAGAAGCCAAGGGAACAAATCGGATTCGAGATTGCACACCAAACATGAACATACTTGTTCTTCAGCTCCACGATGGCCTGCACGGTCCTGTTGTTGTAGTAGAGGTTGATGGTTCGCACCATCTTGGTCCGTTTCAGGTCTCCAATCTTCACTGTCACCTTGCTGATGGTGTGGCTGCCAATGAGCTTCACCACCTGCTGCGTGGTCGTGTAGCGCGTGTCCACTTTGATGGAGGAGAGCTTGATGTACTGGGGAGACAAACCAAGGACACACTGCCTGTCTCAGGGCATCCCAAAAACCTCAGGGACACAGGAAAGCACAGCTGGAAATGTCTGGGATCCCTGAGCTACTGGGGAGACAAACCAAGGACACACTGCCTGTCTCAGGGCATCCCAAAACATCAGGGACACAGGAAAGCACAACTGGAAATGGCTGGGATCTCTACCACTGGGAAGGATTTAATAACAGCAGTTACAGCTGGTGTCCTGCAGAGCAGCTGGAGCTGTGCCAGGGCAGGGTTAGGCTGGATCTCAGGGAAAGATTCTTCCCCCAGAGGGTGCTGGGCACTGCCCAGGCTCCCCAGGGAATGGTGACATTCCCAAGGCTGCCAGAGCTCCAGGAGCATTTGGACACTGCTCCCAGGGATGCCCAGGGTGGGATTGTTGGGGTGTCTGTGCAGGGCCAGGGGTTGGATTCTCTCCTTGTAGGCCCTTTCCAGCTCAGGATATTCCATGATTCTGTTATTCCAGGGTTACTTACACAGAAAGGCACCTCGGGGTTGTTGCAGACAAGGCAAGGATCACTCTCCAGGTAGTAGCCATCAAATTCCACGAGCCCAGACAATGTGCTGGAATGAGGGAACAGCACTGACTATAGAACTGGGCATTTGCTGTGTTTAAACACAGGCCATTCAAGCAGAATTGCTTTAATTTCCCCCAGTCACAATGTGTAACAGAACTGTTACAATTAAATCACACTGGAAAAAACTGGTTTTAGTTAAAACAGCATTTTCACTGTAATTATCAACTGCCAAGGTGGGACCAAGAACACAACACTTAAATCTGCAATCTCTTATTCTCAGTTGGGCCTAAGATTTTATAACATTTACTGACAGTGAAAGCAGAAGAGCTAAAGCCAGGCCCTGCTGCTAGGGCACAGAATGTCAGGTTTCCACCTGGCAGGAAGGACTCTGCTGTTCTCCCAGCAGAGATGGAACCTCAGCAGGGTCCATCCCCAGCACAGCTGTGCATTCCCCCGTGGATGGAGCTCAGCTGGAAAGCCCTTCAGGGACATGGATCAAAGGCAGAAGTGACTCACTTGTAGATGTTGGAGTTGGGGTGGTTGGTGAGAATGTGGTTTTGAGTCCGGAGGATCTCCACGGCCTTTTGGGAATATTCCTTCAGCTGAAACACAAGCAGGAAAAGCCACTCCTCAAAGCAATGCTTTATTGCTACACAGACACAAATATCTCTCCTCCTGCGGTGTTCCAGGTCCCCCAGACGAGGCACACACTACACCCACAGGAATTTACATGTTTAAATCATTACCCAGGACTGTAATCGGTCCTAAAATTAGAGATTTACACAAGTGGTGCTGTTTGTCGTCAATCACTGCAAATGCCTGCCAAGATTTGTACAGCATTCCCAGCTCTTTAACCACACTCATTCAAGTATCAATGGCTCTAAATTATTTGTTCTCAATCCCACTGATCCCCTAGAAGAGGCCACCACTTCCTTTGCTCAAAAATCACGGTTACAAAAGATTTCTAGGAGTTGCAATATCAAAAATCTATAAACTGGAACTGCCAGATCCCCAAAAAAACCCAGTGGGAAAGAAGTGTTAGAAATTCTTCTCTTTTGTCACTTTTGTCTCCTTATCTGGTATCTCTTTCCCCTTACTGTTGTCCCATACTCCTCTCTAATTTTTCTCAATAAATAAAAAACTCACCAGGATAATTTCACCCCCAAAACAATAAAACAAAAATCCACACTTCCAAATTTTTTAAGGATCCTGCTTTTTTTAACATAGGAACACAAACAATTTCACCCAGAAGCTCTTCTGACAGAAAATCTCTCCCAGCTGTACCATAAATGAGCACCTGGGATGCTGTACCTCCTTTCTGGAATGTCACTGTACCTTTTTCTCAGTCTGTTGTGTTTTCAGGGAGAAGTATCCCAGGAGATCTACAAACTGGGCAGCCTTTCTTCCATAGGCTGGCAGTTCTGGCCAGATGGACCACATGAGATCCAGCAGTAACTCCTGCTGAGACTTGTTGGAGTTCCTGTTGAGTGGATACAGACAGTCAGGCTCCTGAAGATGGCACAGGTCTTGTGCAGAACACAAGCTCCAGTTCACCAAACTGGGAAACCATCATCCTGCAGAGCTCCCAGAGCTAAATCCCACCATTCCTTGAACCCAGCTGTTTTCCAGCACTCCAAAATGAAAGCAGCTGGTCCCACAACAAGTGAACAGAGCTCTGAAGGAGTCCAGCCCCCTGAAGTGCTCCCTTCCTTACACAACTCCCAACTTTTCACAGTGTGAGTCTGGATCTGCCTCAGAAATTCACCTGCTCCTGGTCACATCAGGAGTCAGATTGTTCAGACACAAATAAAATGCTCCTTGCAGATGACAACTGAGATTGATCATGGATAGGTCACAACTTCTACCTCCATCCCAGTAACTGCAAACCAGTGAGGGAAATTCCGGGGGGGCAACACCTGCAGGCTCCAGTGTCCTTCAGGAGAGGGGCTCTGACACTGACCCAGCCCCAGGGCAGGGCCAAGGCCAAGGCCAGGCTGCCCAGCTCACCTGTAGATGTGCAGGGCCAGGCAGTGGGCCTGCCACCTCACTGAGGAGGAGTTGGATTCCAGCAGGAAGCAGCGCAGGAACTGGATGAGGGTCTCCTTGTCAGCAAACTTGTTCAGCTGGTTCACCAGGGCTGTACACAGCTGGTCCTCCTGACTGCCTGAACCCTCACCTAGGGACACAGGGAAGGCTTTAGGGAGAACAGAAATGCAGCATCTCACAGGCAGGCCACTCTCCTGTTTCACAGATCACAGAGCCAGGATTATACAGACAAATGCCAATGTTAAGTTTAACATTCCTGTCTTTTTCAGAAATATAACCTAGTACTCCTGACCAACAGGAGAAGAACTGCTGGAAAACTTGCCAGTGAGGACGTGAGAAATGTGCTACACATCCTGATAAAAAGAAAAGGATTGACCATGAGGCACTGAAAAGACTCACAGAGAACCATCTGATGGTGAAAGCCAAAGCGGTTCCTTGAAGAAAAGCCAAGAGAGAATTTATGCCTGTGACTTTTATAGGGAAGCTTAATTATTTTCCCAGGACTGTGGATATTCATTAAGCAGCAGCCCTGGCTCCAGCAGAGCTTCCAAAGCAGCCAGAGGAAACAAGTCTGAACACAATCCCTGAAGAGTAGAGCTAACTGGGTATGCATCTCCAGGATTTGTTTTAATCCTCATGAGCATTTCAGCCTCCAACAACCCAGGACAGGCAAGTTAAGTGGGAGCTGCTTCATCACTAGATTAGGTAACACCATTAGACAACTTCAAACCCACTCAAGGCAATAAACACAGTGAGTTTGGGATGTCCTTAGCATGTGATTTCAGACCAACTCTCAGGACACCTGCTTCACCTTAGTCCCATCCACACACGGGAAAACTGCTCCCCTCTCCTAACTGTGGCTGTGGGGGCCCTTGCCACGAGCCTTGACCCTTCACAACAGTGGAATTTATCACCCAGTTCTTTCTAAACAGAGTAAGAAAGGCTGTGAGGAGCAGACTTGCTCCCTAAAACCACAGGACAGGGCCCAGCTGCCCCTCACCCTCTCGCTCCTTTTCCTTTTCCTCTTTCTTGCTCTTTTTGGTGGAGGATTTGCTCTGCGCTGCCGCCTGCCCGGAGCCTGATGCTGCAGGGGCAGAGGTGGAAGAGGTGCTCGAAGATCCAGAGGATGAAGCCACAGACAGCACTTTGCTGCCACACAGAGCACAAGACAACAGCTGCAGGAGAACCGGGGACACTCCTTCGTCTACCAGGAAGCTGACTTGGAGCAGAAAATAGAGAACCGCTGGGGAGGGAAGGAGAAAATGTTTCAATCACAGAATCATGGAACATCCTGCGCTGGAAAGGGCCCACAAGGAGAGAATCCAACCCCTGGTTCTGTACAGACACCCCAACAATCCCACCCAGGGCATCCCTGAGAGCATTGTCCAAATGCTCCTGGAGCTCTGGCAGCCTTGGGAATGTCACCATTCCCTGGGGAGCCTGGGCAGTGCCCAGCACCCTCTGGGGGAAGAACCTTCCCTGAGATCCAACCTGGCCCTGCCCTGGCACAGCTCCATGCCATTACAGCCTGAATTGAAAAAACAAAACCAAAACCAAAACCCCAACCCTGTACATGAGGACCAAACTCCCAGAACTGTCCTGTCCTTACACCACAGAAGCCTAACATGGGGATGCACCAGGGAAAGTGGCTCATCCCAAATTACTGTCTGGGACAGCAGCAGCACAAGCAAGAGAACACAGATCTCCTGTTCCCCTAAGTTATCCATTACACTGTATTTTGCTCCTTAGCCAAGGCCCAGATGCAATTAGGGCACTGGGATAATTAGTACGGGAAACAGTTCAGTCCTATCAAGGCTCTCAGCTGTGTCTCCCCTTCTCTGCTGAGCCTCCCCATCCGAGCTGCCTTGATCCCAACCACGACCCCACTGCTCCCCAAACCCTGTCGAGACAGAACTCACAGTCATCCTTGATGCAGAATTTCTGCCAGTTCACTGTTCTCTGCGTGGCAATCTCTGCACAAGCCTTTAAATGCTCCATCTGTGGGCACAAGGGGATGGGATCAAACAGCACATCAGCATTCCTGGCACCCCAACGCCACTCCACGGCCCCTTCCCTTACCAGGGAGATCAGGGTGTCGTACTGCAGGGCAGAGCCCGAGCTGGCAGTGACCACGCTGGCCCGCAGGAAGATGCCCTGCTCCTCCAGCAGCTTTTTGATGCCCCGCACGTGCGAGTCCAGCGTGTGCAGGTCCCGCAGCTGCCGGTACTTGTCCTTGGAGCCGCAGATGAACAGCAGCAGCTTGCGGACCTGGCGGCGCACGAACGGCGTCTGCTGGATCATCAGGTACTGCAGAGAGAAGCCAGGGCAGTGAGCTCACCAGGGGCACACTGGGCAGTAAGAAAGTGTGTTTTCTTCCAAAAAGGAAAGAAATGAGAGAAGCATTCACCCAGCTTTAAGGTACCGTAAGTCCCAGGCAGAAGAAACGTTGCACAGAAACACTGCAGCGTCCTGAAAACCACCCCTTGTCATCTCCAACCTCAAATAAACAACCAACCAAGCCTAATTAAGAAATCCTATCTCATATTTGTGTAAATATAAGATAACTTGTTATGCAAAGTAGGAAGCAAACTGAGAAGACAAACTCCAAATATCTTCCTGATTTCTTTTTTAAGGCCCAAGTTCCAACTGCTGAGCTCGATGTTACATTTTTCCATCTCACAGCAGGTTTTCTCTCTAAGCTTTGTGGCAGCAACCACTGAGTTCCAGGAAATAACAGCAACCTTATTTTTCATGTATGTTTTCCCACAGATTCCTGTTCAACAGGAACAACACAAAACCAAGAGTTCACCTTCTTTCAAGGGGACTAAAAATACAAGATGGAGCCGAGATCAGCTCTGCAAAAGCTCATCTCTCCCATGAAAGAAATCATTACTGGAGTTTCCTTGTGGAAATCTGCAGGTGTATCATGTTCTTGCTTACCTCAGACAAAAAGTAGAACCAGGAGTGATCGAAGATGGGCGGGGGGATGCGGGAGTTTGTGTCTGCAATCTTCTTGATCTGGTAGGGCAGGCGCAGCACCATCTCTGTCAGGAGCTGAGTGTAGGCCTCAAAAACATCTGCAGCGTGACCCTGGAAGCAAGAGAAATCCCTCAGGCTCTGGCTCTGAGCACAGCCAGAGCGGTGTCACAACGAGTGACAGGGTGCTTTTGCTGATTTTCTAAAAACAATGGATTTCTGCCCCTTTGCAGCCCAAAGAATGTTCCCAAATGGTGAATAAAAAACTGCACAAGGCCTTGAACTGGATGGCAGCTAAGCCAGTCTGGAGTAATAAAGCATTTCAGCTTAGGAGACATTCTTACATGTAATCAGGCTTTTTGCACTGCACCTGTACCAACCCCAGCCCATGGCATAAAGGCACCACAGCGGTGGAACGAGCCTGGGAATTACTCTGGAAATCCCCATCCACTGCTCCACTTCCTTGCCACACTAAGTTCAGGAATTCTGCCTGCCAAGCACAAGGAGTCAGGGGCTGGAGCCAGCAGCTCCCCTTCAGGATGATTAACAATTCTCCCAGGAACAGGGACAGCAGCTCCACAGAACACCCGGGTTGGGAGTGCACCGGAGGACGCAGTGAGCTGGGCTGCCCTGTGAGAACTCGGAGCATTCCCCGTTGTGACTTTGTGCTAAAAGCTGCATTTTGGCTGCTCTACTAAGGGCAAACTCGCTGTGCAGGGCTGCTTTTCCCAGCTCCGTGCAGCCTCCTCTCAGTGCAGGCCCTGCCCAGCTCCCAGCATGGGGCAGGACTCACCTTCACGTACTGGCGGAGGAAAAAGGGGCTCATGTCAGGGGGAGAGGAAGTGGTGTGAGGTTTCAGGAGCTGGCTGGTGGCCACAGGCTCCTCGTCGTTCTGCTGGCTCTTCCAGTACTCCAGCAGGGACTTGAGCACGTGCAGACAGTAATCAACAGCACCAGAGCTCAGCAAGGCAGCTGCCGTGGCACTGGAGATCAGGGAGGAAGCCTGGAACAGAGGGAAGGAGGTGGGTCAGGAACACACCTGGGAAGCTGCAGTGGGGAGAGCTGGGGCAGCCCTGAGCACCTGCTGACAGTGTGGGCAAGAGAGCAGGTTTGGATGAGACTTTGCAGGCAGCTTTTAAGTTTGGGGTTTGTTTGAGGTTGGGGTTTTTTGGTTTTTTTTGTGTTTATGAAAAGCAACTCAAATATTTACAGAGACTCTTTTGAACAAGTGCTTAGTAAAGGAAAACAAATAAAATCTCCTCTTAAGTCTAATCTCCCCTCGACACATGTGCCAGAGGCCACTCTGCTATGGATTAGACGACTAGGGCTTTTTTCCCTTCCTTTTTTTCCCCCCTCTTCTTTTTTTTTTTTAAAGTTGGGATTTCTATTTGTTTATCTGGGATTTGGCCAGCTGGGCGTGAATCCTGGCAGAGAAAGAGTCCCCTGTTGCAGCTGCCGCTCACAGGCTCTGCTCCACCCAGGTATTGCTCCACCTGCATTCTGCAAGACGAGGAGCTTTGATTTCTGTGGGAAGCTCAAGTGAATAACAAAGGCTGGAGAAAAAGCTACTGTAAATAAAACTATTAAAGCAGCCCTGTAAATCCAAACAAACCCCACAGCTCATAAGCTCATTAAAATTTGATGCAGTTCAGACTAAATTTTTTAACCTCTATGCTTTTTTATTAATCTCCTTCCCACCACATATACTGCTTTTTATGCCTTATTACTGTACCTTTTAGCAACAAATATCTAAGGAATCCTCTTAGCGACTTTTACGTTGACACAGCAGCATATTGCTTTCCAATAATCACATTACAAATCCTCTTTAACCCCTTCAGCACTGGGAAGATGCAAGGGAAAAATCTGCCAGACCGTTTGAAGTAACATCATTAATGTGCTGCCCTGAGCTCAGTCTGAAACGGTGCACAAAACAAGAGCATCCACTTGTCTTTACACGGCTGCTTCCTCCAGTCCCAGTCTCAAAACTCTTTTTCCACAAGAGTCAGGTAACATTACAGGTTCCCTGTAAATTTTTCTAAAGCCCTCTGCAGGATTTTTCAGTTAGCAGCTTTTTGATGAACAAAAGTCCCCCAAGCACATCATGGAATCATGGAATGGTTTGGGTGGGAAGGGACCTTAAACATCATCCCATTCCGACCCCTGTCCATGGGCAGGGACACCTTCCATGATCCAAGGCTGCTCCAAGCCCTGTCCAACCCGGCCTTGGACACTTCCAGCCACAGCTTCTCTGGGAAATCTCCACCCTCATAGGGAGGAATTTCTTCCCAATATCTGACCTAAATTTCCCCTCTTTCAGTCTGAATCCATTCCCCCTTGTCCTGTCACTCCGGCTCCTGATGAACAGTCCCTCTCTGGCTTCTCTGGAGCCTCTTCAGACCATGGAAGGTGCTCTGATGTCTCCACACAACATTCTGCAGGCTGAACATTCCCAACTTTCCCAGCCTGTCTCCATAGGGGAGTTGCTCCAGTCCCCTGAGCAACTCCGTGGCCTCCTCGGCACTTTCTCCAACAGTTCCACACGTTCTCGTGTTGGGAACACCAGAACTGTGTGCAATGCTCCAGGTGGGGTCTTGTGAGAGCTGAGCAGAGGGGGGACAAAACCATCCCCTGACAAAGCAATTTGGAGAATGTACCTCACAAATGGAAGTCTTGGATCCTGACTTGGTTCTGGACATGAACACACTGAGCAGCCTCATCACCACCAAGTGCACCTCGTTCACGGGGGAGCGCTCGTTCTTCTTGGACACATCCTGCAAGAGAAGACACATCCTGCTTGTTAAATCCCAGAGCTGAGCAGTGTCCCAAGCCTCTCAAGTTCAGTGCTCTGATCCTCGGGAAGCATTTCTAATTTAAGCTCAAGCAGTAAGACTAAAAAAGCAGCACAAATGCCTCAGTAGAAGGGTAGGCAGTGGCCTGGCTGCCAGGGAACAGTCCCACACAAATGAAAAGCTACATATGTCAATCATGCATTTACTGATCATGGCTGTTCTCAGAGTTTAATTCCAGCAAAACAAATTTTCATGCTCACTTGTGGATGCCAGACCCAGGAAACAGTGGGAGTTCCACTCATGTCATTTTCTACCTTATGTGAAAGGGGGCAAGAGGAATAAACTGCCTGAACACATCCACACAGCAATGTTTCTGTGACTCCCAAGCATTTAACTCCTCCATGGAAAGAAACCTTGTCCAGAAGGAGCAGATTCAGAGCATGTGCCCACACTGCACTTTACCTTTTTGTCCATGCCCAGCTCTGCAATCAGCTGGGACAGGAGGTTATCCAAAGCTCCCTTGTCTTTCTCATCATCTCCATCTAGATCTGTTGTGAGCATCAGAATAACCTGGGAAGAGCAGTCAAGAGAATTATTAGAGTGCAGTTTCCATGTTTTCAAGATAAATAGTTACCTTTCACAAAACAGCACAGATTTTATCTTGATTTATCTGTGTTCTTTCCCAAATCCAGCCTGTGCCATCACACCCTAATATGAACATTCAATATAAAGCCCAAAGACCTTCCCCACCACACTGGAGCTCAAGGATTGGAGCCCTCAGGCTCCTCAGTCAGCTGTAAAGTCACACTGAGAAAGGGCACACGTCCAGCAAAAATCTGTGGTAAGGAATGCTGAGCAACAGATGGACTCACACTGTGACTGGGCAGCAAGAGAAAAGCACGTGCAAACAGAAAGCAGTGACCAGTTCGATTAGGGCTCAACTCTGAGCCCTCCCCACTCACCTGCATGTAGGGGATGGCCCGGACCCCTCCCACGTTCCTCAGCTGGGGCAAATTCTGCAGCAGCCTCTCCAGCAGCATCAGCCGAACCATGTGCAGCCTGGGGGTTCAGAGGCAGGAGTGAGACACGCCACAGAACACATCACACCCAGCAGGACCTCCCTCACAGCAATCTGCAATCTGCCCCAGAAACCCTAAATCATCAAATCCTCTCAGGGAGGAGAGGGCTCCTTCAGACTTCTCAGGGAAGTGATGCCAAAGATGCAGAGCACCTCTGACAATGGAGCCCTCCTGCCTAGGCCTGGCCACCTGGAGACTGCAACTGCATGGAAACATCCTGCAAATCAGCTCCACACTGCACTGGAGAAGGGACTGAGCTCCCACAGGACGAAAAACTGCCCATGTTCCCAAAGGACTCTTGCACACACTCCTGTCCTAACAGTGACTTTCACAGGCTCCCAAGGTCTCAGTGATTCTGTGTTAACTAGATTCATGCAGGATTTTTCCATCACTTCCTAGAGGCAGCAGTTTTGTGGGACACACACTGTGTGTGTGCACCACGTTATGTGGTGATTGCACAAAGTGTGCTGGGGCACTGCCCAGGCTCCCCAGGGAATGGGCACGGCCCCGAGGCTGCCAGAGCTCCAGGAGCATTTGGACAGCGCTGCCAGGGATGCCCAGGGTGGGGTTGTTGGGGGGTCTGTGCAGGGCCAGGGGTTGGGACTGGATGATCCTTGTGGGTGCCTTCCAGCTCAGGATATTCCATGATTCCATGATTTGGCAGTTTGCTCTAGTGTGTGTTTCTGACTTCCCACTTTCGTTACCCAGCGGTCGCAAATCGCACTCCCGGAATTCCAGCAGCCCCCTCCTCTGCAAACACCCCCAGAGCACCAGTGTTACTCCTGAAGAGGAAACAAAGCCTCTTGCCTGTTGCTGGTGTGGACGTCCCCCTCTGCCTCCCCTTCCCCCTCGGAGCCCTCTCCCTCCTGCTGGCCCGTGGTGGTGCTGATGGCGCCGGTGCTGGAGCTGACGCTGCCCGGCCCCGCCGGGTGGCCCTCGGCTGTCGTGTCCCCGTAGGCACTGCTCCGGCCAGACACTGGGAAAGGAAAGGAAAAGAGGAAAAGACAATGTCAGCACAACTCAACAAGCACCTTGCCTGCTTCGTATCCACCAGCACAGCTGAGCTGTACTTTGGACTCGTGGTTCTGAGGAGATGCTGGCTTTGGTTCTCTTCTTAAAGCTACAAGAGAGGCTGAAGAGGCATCTGTAGAAGTCTTTTATTTGCCAGCCTCATGTTTGTGGCCCAAACTGAACTGATCCCACAGAAGTCATTCAAACTGACTCAGACAAGGCTTGGATGGGCAGTGCAGACAACTTTTTAAATAAGAGTCTGTGATAATTTTACCCGGGTATCAGTCCCAAACTAAAAAGGGAGGAATTGATCCTATCTCATCCAAACTTACCCAGCAGCATAGTGAACCCTCTCAGTCTTGCTCTAGGCATTCTGAGAGGCAAAGGCTCCGGGGAGACCTTGATGTGGCCTCCCAGTACCTTAAAGAGTACTGGGTACTTATGCTACTTATGAAGAGGAGGGAGAGGGACTTGTAATATGGGGAGAGAGTGACAGGACCAGGGGCTTTAAGCTGAACAAGGGCAGGGTTAGATGGGATAGATGGGTTAGAAGAATTTCTTTACTCAGAGGGTGGTGAAGCCCTGGCACAGGGTGCCCAGAGCAGCTGTGGCTGCACCATCCCTGGCAGTGTCCAAGGCCATGTTGGACGGGGCTTGGAGCAGCCTGGGACAATGGAAGGTGTCCCTGCCTTGGGGTTGGTACAAGATGATCTTTAAGGTCCCTTCCCACTCAAAACATTCTGGGATTTGATTTTTCTGTTATTACAGCCCAGCAAAACCTGCTGCAGACTCCACACTTCCAGAGACCCATGAAAAGCGGCCAATATTGCACCTGTGGGCACTTGGGCAGAACCCACAAAATGATGGATGGCAGCAGCCACTGGGAACTGAGATTTCCTCTGGGCCAGGAATCACCCACATGCTCCCATGGTGGGCAAGGCTGTGGCAGCAGGGAAGGAGCAGGGTGCAGTGGGGTGCAGCAGGGAAGGAGCAGGGTGCAGCAGTGTGCAGCAGGGAAGGAGCAGGGTGCAGTGGGGTGCAGCAGGGTGGCAGCAGGGAAGGAGCAGGGTGCAGCAGGGAAGGAGCAGG
>NW_008238341.1:49088-73381 GCF_000691975.1 Corvus brachyrhynchos
CACGCTGCCGCCGTGCTCCGCGGGCGATGTCCGCAGCGTCGAGCCGTCCGTGGCCGCCGTGCTGCCCTCGTCGTCGGACGCTGGAGCTAAGAGAATAAAGAGAGCTGTTACAAGTAAAAACACTGCCTGGGAACAACCGCAAACGACGCTCACGCTACGGGGAAGGGCCGCGGGAATCGGGCTTTGGGCTCAGCTACAAACGGAAAGGGAGCTTGGGGCGAGCAGCAGGACAATTAAGGCTGCTGAAAGCAGTGGAGGAGAGACATCCCGAGAGGAAACCTTTTCATCAAACACACAGGCATGCACAGGTACCTAAAGAACAGTGTCTGGTTGTTTATAAATGCAAGGGAAATACAGCACATGCTTTGTTTTGTCTGCTTTAGTTTAAAGAGAGGAAATAACTTCCTCACAAGTCTACAGTGAGAGTCCATCAAAGCAGGGAAAAGCTGTAAGTACACTCTCATAAGTACAAGAAGCCAAGAGTAATAATTGGCTCTTCCAAACCATATCTGCAAACCAATTTTAAGGCATTATTTAGGTCAAAATCTGAAAAAGCTGATTCCTTGCAGTGAACAGTTACCTGATGCCGTTGTGTCTGAGAGCGTTCCGGCGTCCAGCGAGGAGGAGCTGGGAGCTTGGCCAGACAGTCCTAAGCTCTGCAGTCCAAGGGCACTGCTGCTGCTCCCTGTAAGCAGAGCACAAGTTATGAGCATCTTTCTTTGAGAGAATGTAGCTAGTTCTGGCATTTTCTGTACATTTCATAGTTCTGCTGTCTTTGGTTCACTGGTGGTGACACCAACAGCTTTGCTTCATTTCTTTCCCAGTTTCCATCCCCCTTTTGCCTGCCAACAGTGCCCACATCTGACCTTGCTGATCCTGTTGCAGGCTCAGGGCAATAGCCAATTCCACCATTGTCTCATCATCTGCATCTGGAGGGATATCCAGCATCGGAGGGAAGCCCTCTGCTCCAGCCAGGAGAGCCTCCAGAGGAGAAGGGTTCCCATTATTCACATTCTCAGAAGTCTCCAAAACCATGGATTCTGACTGTGGAGAGGAAACACAGTGAGAGCTTTCCCCCAGACCACCACCAGTAATGGAGCACTACAAGCAGGCTCATCAGAACTAAATTTAACTCAAGTCCTAGCACACTTCAAAGGCTCCAAGGAGAAGCTCTGGACTCACCACCATCTCAAAGTCCCCGTGATCCACCTCACTCTGCTCCTGGCTCTCCTGTCGGATGTGCTCTCCATTTGCTATCCCAGAGCTCTGCAGCTTGTCTTCTGCATCGTCATCATCATCATCATCCTTATCTCCTGAGTGGCAGAGCATGAGTTCATAAATGCACAGCTCATCCCATCCCAAGTGAGGCAGTTAATGCTGGGAAAAACCCAAGCTACCCCCAGTTACCAAGAGACTCCCTGACACCTAGAATTTGCTTCAATACTAAAAAGCCTCTCTTGGATGGAGCTCTGATGCTCTAATTCTGGTCTGCACACATCTTTGACTGATTTATTAGACCCTGCAAACATGCATAGAAATACTAACTCTGGATTACTGCTCTCTAGATAAAATTATCAGATTTTCCTGTCGCTGAAAGGGGAATATCTCAGAGAGATCTCCTCTTTGAATCCCAAAATATCAACAAAAAGGTGAGCATTTATTAAATAAAATTTTTAAAAGGGGTTTAAGGGGCAAGGAAGAGCAAAAGAAAAAGGCTGATTTTAGTCTTTTTTCCGTCCTGATTTATAACAAGACTACTTTATTTTTCCTGTCCTTTCTGACCAGTCAAGAAGGCCTTGCTGGTCTGAAGGCAGAGGGATGCCCTGGCATACCCATGGGAGTGTTGCTGCGAGGGGACGATGGCAGGGTCACGTGTCTCCGCTTGTTCCGTGGTCTCAGCACCCTGATCAAAGCTTGCTTGCAGGAAAAGCTCACTGCTGGGTCCTGCAGGGTTAACAGTTCATCATTACACTGCTGAAGCTCTCAGTCCTTATTCACAGCATTTGGCTAAAAATACACTTGTGACTCTCCTTGGCCATGGCTCATGTAGGGCACAAGGCGCTGCCTCAGCTCCCTGTTTCCCTCAGGAGCCACAGAGCAACACTTGTAATTTCACATGCAGCACATGGCAAACATTACTGGAACACAAGGAGAGAGAGAATTCTCCTTGATTCAGCTCTGGCTGGGTGCTTTTGGCTGCATTTTGTGTCTGTACTACGTATTCTTGTTCTACCCACATTTAATTATTTTCACACTATAGAATCATAGCAACACTTAGGTTCAAAAAGCCCTCTGCGCTCGAGTCCAGCCATAAACCAAACACTGCCAATCCCCCTAACCCATGTCCCCAGGTGCCACATCTACACTTCTAAATCCCTCCAGAGGCAGTGACTCAAGCAGTGCTCTGGGCAGCCTGTGGCAGGCTGGACAACCCTTTCCATGAAGGAATTTTTCCTGATGTCCAACCTAAACCTCCCCTGGTGCAATTACAGAGCAGAGCAAGATAACGTACTGGGCAAAGCAACATCTGCATGTAGATCTTGGATGCTGTATGGATACAGTCCAGCTCACATGTGCAGTACCCATGGATAATATCCACCAAAGCATTGACTGTGGCTTCAACGTGAGTGAGACCTGAGAGGAATAAAAGCAGGACTGGAATCAGCTCTCTCTGTATTTCAGCACAGAGTGAGGCACTGCAGGAAGCATTTTGTTTGCAGACTTCCAGGCACAATGTTAACAGCACAAATATATTGATTTTCAGTCCAGACTGAGCCAGCCTTGCCTGTCTGATGGAATATTGTGAACTCCATATACCAGCACCACTGAATATCCTCTACCACCACCCACAAAGCCAAATGTGGGTAAATCAATCATCAGTCCCTTTTTCCTGGCACAATGCACATCCCCCTGAACAAAAGCTTCGGAGCAGAATTCGCAGCTCCACATCACAAAGCTCTCAGTGCACCACTAGCACTGAACAAGTCATTTTCCCTGCTTACAAACTTAAATCAGGCCCCTTCAGAAGCCACAGGCTTGCCAATAGCGAAGGAAGAGCTCTCCCACCTGGCAGGCAGGCAGGGGCCAGGAAGGCGTTTTTGGGTTTTGATGCATGGAGCTTCCAGAAGTGGTTCACCAGCTGGGTAATGAAGGTGCAGCCCTCTCCTTCTGTGTGCTTCTGGGCCTCCTGCCCTTCTTCACTCTCTGCACAGATTAAAAAACACCTCTCAGAAATGTGCAGGGGAAAGCCTTAATGAGGGTAACACCAAGTTTATTTGAAATGGCTTTTTTCAGAGGCTTTGATGTTCTCACCACCAGGATATCACACACCTACCAAACGTGTCAAATACATTCCCTGTCACTCCGAACCCGACACCCCAACACAGCTTCAATTATCACAACAGAAACTTAGAGAAAATTACAGACTTATCTACCTGTTTCCAGCTGTGGCAGCTTTGACTCCGTGTAGTGAACCAGATTGTTGGGTCTCATAATAGCAATGGATCGAGCAGTGATGACCAGCCTCTGGAACACCTCGGGATCAAGGTCCTTTCCTTCTTTGGTTGAGGAAGTCAAATACTGAATGGCTTTGCTCAGTAGTGCTTGATCCTGTAGAGTGAAAGATAACACAGGCAAAGAAAAACAACTGACTGAGCACGAGGAAGAAGCTGAAGTACAACCACGGGACAGATCCTGGGGAAATCCGGCACTTGTCATCTAAGGAAGGACAACTAATCCTAAAAGGTCACAGAATCACACAACTCTGGTGAAACACAAAAGCCAGCAGGGCAGGCAGCAGGAGCTAAAGGGAGATGAGGCAGGAGGCTTGTGCTGCATGGAGGAAGGGCTCTCTAGGGCTGTGCTGCACCTCAGCCATGACCTGGCAAGTTCCAGGAGCCCCCAGATCCTCATGCCCTGGGCAGTACCTTGTGGTTGTGGTAGGCTGAACGGCTGGTGTGCAAGCTGGCCAGGAGGCTCTTGGTCTGCTGCTGCAGGCTGGAAGGGGCTGGCATGGACAGCAGCACAGTAGCCAGTTCCTGAGCTGCAATCTTATTCTTCTCCTAAGAACAGACAAACCCCATTATTCAGTATATTCACCATCACTCAGAGTACCTGCAGCTCCCTCCCCTCAATACCCTTTTGACAGCCTCCTCTGATTTACTGTTTGACATTTAGGGAACATTTCACATGTCTACATAAGAGAAGTCCTTTTGAGATTTATGGGCTGCTACCCTGCTGTTTCTGTAAACGAGGTCACTCCTCACTCCGAAGCACAACAAGCCCACCAGCGCTAAATGCAAATGCCAATTGTCATTCTAAACTAGTTTCAAATGCTTTTGGCTAAGGCAACTTTCAGATCAGTGCTCTGAGCAAAAGGGATGCGGCTCTGCTCCTATCAGGCCCCCGGGGCTGCAGGAGGTAGTGCTGAGCTCGCCCCTCCTCCCCCAGCTCCAAAGCTCAGGAATGTATTCAGAAAGTTACTTGCCTTCTCGTTGACTGGTCCCACAGCAAAGCAGCTTTCCAGCGCTTCTAAAGAACTCACTACTAGCCTGGAGGGAGAGAGGAAAGCAGGCTTGAGTACAGCAACCCTTCTCTCTCCTTAGCACTTTGCTTTATGCGGGCTACAGTCATGAGTAGCTCAGAGACAGCTAACGAATGCCAAGTACAAAATCAAAGCATGATAAAACCTGCCACAGGCACCATGCATATCATTTCATTGTGTTACAGACCAGAGTTAAACCTGGCTCACGCTCACAGACAAACTTAGGACTGCTTTAATAATCCACAGCTGAAAGACAGGGGCTTTTCTCTCCCAAAGAGGATAAAACATTTCCTTACGCAGCCTGCAGCAGGGATAACTTGGATTGTCTTGACAGTCCCAATTCACCATGGCCCCCAGACGTACAGATGACTGCAGATCAAGGCTGGCTATGACACATGGGAAAAAGCGGAACCGACTTTGCTAGGGAGCAACATTCTACTCGCTTGCTATTTTCACACAGGTTGCTCTTTCCAATTTGGAGTTTCAGCACAAAATATTCCAGAGGGAAATTAACTTGGAGCACTGGGTGTGACCCCAAGCGAGGAGGGATGCTGAGGTTCAGGCTCTGGACAGTGGGAAGGCAGGCTGGGAAAACACTCCTCCCGAGGGAAAACCTGATTTACAAGTGGCTGCAAAGTCCCTGTAGCAGCACTCCATGCCCCCAGGTAGAACTACCTGAAATGCCACCCGACACACCAGAAGGAGCAGGAAGATACAGGAAAAGGCATTAAGGGGAGAAATAACACTAGGATTGGATATGAGGCAGAAGGAACAATTGTCTGGTGTGGTAGTGATAAATAACATCCCCCTCCCCACAGCCACCTTCATAAAGCTTGGGGGGAATAGAAGTGGGATAAGAAGGTGCAAGTAAGGAACAAAGCAGAGAGGAGTCTGTCAAACGAGCAACAGTTGCGCTGTGTACAGCAAAAATCTGCAAACCACCTCATCTTTACATTTGCTAAACCATCTGCCATGCAATGACCAGAATGTAAAGAAGCAAATGTCACTTGGAAAACAAAAAAACCCCAGTCACCAAAAGCCACACCATGTGTTCTGTCTCTCTGACACACACTCATTCGTGCAGAGAAAAGGATGCCATACTAACCGGTCCAGAGTGGTTAGGGACTCAGTGTCAGAACTTTGGGGGAGCAAAGAAAAAGGAAAAAAAAAAATAAAAATGTGTAAAGCTCACAGAAAAACTCCCTAGAACACATTCTAAGCAAAAGGCAAATTAAATGGGGAAATCAGGAAGCTGGGGGAGCGTCAGTCTAAGCAGGGTCTTTCTACCTGGGCAGCACACACCGGTCTGGAGCAAAACAAAGACAGAGAGGAGCCAGGTCACCTCACACAGAGAAGCCAAGCACCACTTAAAGCACCACTTAAAGCACCACCCAGGCTTAAATTCGAGTTCAGACACCAAACTTGGATAGAAAAGCTGCCTCCTGCCTGCCAGTAGCTGCTCCTACTCCAGAGGCCCTTTAGAAGCCAACACCAAATAGGAAGAATAGGTTTTTTTATCTGAATTTTTAGAATATAATCCCACTGCTCTGGAAAACCAGAGAGCATGTCTGTGCCAAGAGGGACATCTTGTGGGGATGTCACAGCAGAGGAGGGAAGGAAAGGGAAAATAAACACAGGAAAAAATCCCATGTACTATTAGACAAAATATTAAAGGATGGCTGAACAGGTCCCTCAACTGGGCCTAACTGGCACTTCAAGCCCTGACCCTTTACCCGAGAATTTCAGTCAGACAAACTTAACCACCACTTCCTCCCAGTGGAGCAGTGTATGTATCCTTTAAAATGCTTTTTTTTCAGCAGTACCAGTTCTTCTTTGAGCTGTTTCCCTCCTGTCCTTGCTGCCTTCTACAACCCTTATGACACAGACTGTATGAGCTCAAAGCAAAACACAGCGTGGATAGAAGAATGAACACAAGTTCTATTTATTCACTAAAGGTGAATAAACCTTGGGGTTTGGCTCTCAGCAGGGATAAGGGGGGAAACCAAACACTTTCCCCAGCACAACAGTTCAGCCTGAGGCATGTGGGCTACAGGGCAAGTTGGTGGGAGCCACGAGCCTAAGGAAGGGTCACACACAAAGCCCTCCTCAAAACTGAGCTTAACTTCAGAGAAGCCTGACCTTTGTGAGCTCTAGATAATGAAAAAGGGCCAGCTTGAAATGAGAGAATGTACCAAGGCAGCAGAAATTCCTTTGAGCTCGAGACTGCTAAAACATGAACTAGGCAGCAGAAGCATGCACACAGATCTACCCATCTACTGCACCAGATCAACCAAGAGCCACCACTAACCCTCCTACCCAGATAATCAGTGTTTCCAGTTGCTGCTTTGTAAGGCAGTCAGAACAACTCACTAATTCCCTCCAGTTCTCCCACTTAGGAAAAGCACACAAGTGCACCCAAGTGCCCGCCACAACAACGACCCATTTCCAAGGAGAAATAAAAGAAAGACTGTGGAAATACCTCTCCAGGACAGTCCCACTGGCAGCAGCAGGGGCAGCTGACTCCGTGTCCCCAGTGCCATTCCCTTGGTTGAGGTTTGGGGGACAAACGTTGCTCACGGAAGCAGACGGGAAGTCCTCGGGGGGCTCATCAGGCCAGCCAAACTGCTCTTTGGTTTTGCCATAAATTTTTATGGAATCCATCATGGTGACTCCAGCAGGATCCACAGAAGCCCCAACTGTAGTGATGAGAGAAATTTCTTAAAAACTGAGAAAACTGTTGCTGTTGGATACAAACCAGTGTCGTTTCACAGGGCCAGGACAGCAATTACACTGCCATTAACACACAGCCACTTGACAGTGCCATCTCCTTTGCAAAGCCATTCTCCTTCTCTTCCCTCAGCACAAAATCACTGAGCTCAACCACTGACCATTCACTCACTGCAGCAAGAAACTGGGCCATAAACAAAGTTATGAAATGTTCAGGGCTCCCCCCTCAGACTGGTTTTGAAGGGTAAACAAACAGATCATGGCAACTCCCTGCTGTGAGGTGAAGCAGCTTCATCCCACCCAAACAAAACCATCTGTGGGTCAGACCAAGCAGTGCACAAAGCCTTACTGAAGATGGTGAGTTTCTTGTCAGCCTGCAAGGCCTCCTCCCGGGTGAAGGGGAAGTCGAACCAGCGGGCGCGGGTCATGTTGAGCTGCATGGTGCGGCCGAAGATCTCCAGGTAGGAGGGAGCTCTCTCGATGGCCTGGGTGCCGATCTGGATCCGCATGCCCGTCATCACCATCGTGCTGTTGTTGTTGGTCACCTCGATGGTGAAACCCCCAGGCTGCAGAGAACAAACCACAGCTCAAAAACCCCCTCTGAAGCCAAGCAATCTGTGCAGAGGTGCCTCCGCTGTTTACTGAATTACGGTATTTGTGCGGGGTCATTTGAACAAAGCAGACTCCTTAAGGCCAGGCATGGTATCAACATGAACAATAATGAACAATAATGTCACCCAGAAGCCTGAAAGAGTCCCCTGATTGCCCCACTTACCTTTGTGTTGGCCACGTACATGCCCGTGGAATTGAGCCGGTGCTTTATCTGCTGTGCATTGTACACCTGCAGCAGGTCATTGCCTCCGAACTCCACGTCTGTGAGCTGCTGGTTGTGCTCAAAGAAGTCAATGGGGAAGTTCACCTGGCTGGATGTGCGAGTTGCTAGAAGGGGAAAGAGATGTTTATGACAAAAGACATTCTAAACAGGCAAAGCTGTGGCAAAAAACCTGCAGAAACAACTGGCCTCCTTTGGAAACTATTTCTGTATACATCTATGGAAACATTCTACCCACTTAGCCAGTGCTTAGGTAATTGTCAGAGGTGAATGTTTAAAGTGTTTAGATGATGCTGATCAATCTTTACATCCCATTAGTTACAAAGGTCATGTGAGGAGCCCTTACTGATGGCGGCTGCCTTGCGCTTGCGGACGGGTTTCATGATGCTGATGACACTGCTGGGCTGCAGAGAGGGCTGGAGCCAGTAGGACGTGTTCTCCACGTTGGCCATGTAGATCCTCAGGCTGCCATCCTCACACAGCAGGATCATGGTGGTCCTCTGCTGCTCGTTGCAGGCCGTGTGACGGATGGCCACCATGTCCTGGATCTGCAAGGCAAAGCAAGGACTTGGCAACTCTTGCTTGGAGGAACAAACTCATCGCATTAGAAAAGCTGCTAAGACTGGAGATCTGGTTGATAGAACAAGAAACCAAATGTTAAGGGTCAAAAATACAGGGAATTCTGACTAACCTTTGCTTTGGCTGGCAAGGTCTTAATCTCCTGGATGAGGAAGGTGTCCGGCTTCACCATCACCACCAGTGGGACACCCGTGGTTTGCTGGACACAGCACACCAGGCCAGGGTGGTTCATCACCTCAGACCACTGACATAGGGCTGGAGAAGTCTTACTGCCACCATTGGAACTGCAAGAGACGAAGCACATAAGCACAATGGCATTCATTTAAAGAGCAGCACAAGCAAAACCATGCAAATTTCATCGTGTTCAAGTCAGTTAAAGCTTCATCCTGAGCAGGGATTCAAGCACTGCACCAATGAACAGTGTCTGTTTTACAGGTGAGAAACCTCATACAGTCACCAGTGGACAGAAGGCACAAGCATCTCAGTTCTCAGTCCTGATCCCTCTCTCCAAGCTCGAGGAAAAACTTGCTCAGTGTTGCATTTTATGCCCCAAATCAAGGACATAATTTATAAATGGCTTTCATGAATCTTTTTATCTGAACAGATGAACAGTTCCAGGTTTTAACACACCCAGCAGCAGTAAGCAAAAGTCAATGCAGGAGAGTATGTGTGACTGCTCACTGGAAAAAGTGAAAACAGAGCTGCAAAAAGACTAAGCCAAACTGGACTGGAGTTCAGGAGCTCTTGGAACTTGACCCTCCTTCAGAGCCCACTCGTGACAGTGGCTTTTTGTCAGGCTACTGAAGAGTCTGCGGCCTGTGTGCCCAGCACCGTGTATCAGAAAACACAACAGAACTGGTTTTTCTTGCCACATTCATAGAGTAAGAGATTGCTTTCCCCCAAGGGAGTCTGAAAATCAGCCTTAACACGCACAGTGCACAAGGTGTGCTGCAGCAGTGGTGCCCAAAGGAAATGAAGGTTTCTTGCTCGGCCACCTCGGCGAGGGCCGATAATCCCAGCGGCTGCACCAGGAGCAGCTCACTCTGTGCAGCTCCACTGCTCTGCAGACACCTTTCTGCTCTGAAATCCTGCTGGGAAGACAAAATGCATGTGTGGCCTACTGCTAAAGCAGACAGCTTTGTTTCTAATCATCCTGCAACTGGGGTACCACGGAATTCCTGAGCTGGAAGAGACCACCAAGGATCATCCAAGTCCATTAGAACAGAAGGACCATGAAAAGCAGCATGAAATCATCAGCCAAGAGGGAATTTTCACCACGAGGTTTGGCCATTCAGAGCTGGGAATGTTTAATAATAAGCAATATTTATTAATAATGAAAAGAAATAAAAATGCAGGGAGTCTCCCTCGGGATCCTCACCTCTTGATGTTAATTGGGAAGAGCCGCTGCACTTCCAGGCTGGCCCGGCTGATGGTGGCTGCGAAGGATTTGCCTTGGCAGTAGCTGAAGAACAACATCTGCAGCACGTGGGAGTAATAGACTGACACCCCTCCTCCTGCCACCTGGCCATTGCTGTCCTGGGGGATCCAGAGAAATGCCAACATTTAACATAAACACAAATATCCCCAAACACTCTGTCAGGCTTTTAAATTTACGATGGAATTATTGCCAAAGCCGCCCCTCCTCCCCAGCAGTGAGAGAACAGAGCCCTAAATGACAATTTTCTAAGCTGAACTCCTGGGTGAACTCATCCATCAGACACTTCAAAGGCTCTGGAAGGGGATGCTGAGCCTGCACACCCAGAGGCTGTAGGTAACACCCTGAGCTCCCGCAGCTGTGAGCCTCAGCGCCGTGTGACAGTCTCACATGGAGCATTCCCTGTATTCCCAGCTCATAAAAGCCCTTCCTGAGGGCCTCCCTCCCATCTATTCCTGTTTTGAAGCAGGCTGGGGTAAAAACACTGGAGAGATTTTAAAGGTCACCCCCAGACTAGAAACAAAGGTTCACTCCAGCTCTCCAGCCCCAGCAATGGTGATTTATCCCTTCTGCTCCTGCACCTTTGGAGGGCCTCGCTCCGAGAGCAGCACTGCTCTGAAGCCATCTCCCTGCTGAGAAATCCTGCTGGGCACGACTTCAGAGCCAGCCACAGAAAGCATGCTCCATTTTCTAGATGAAAGGATCAAGGGGTTTAATTTTCACCCCCACCTCCTTTTACTGTAAGGATATTTCTCTCTTTAGAGGAATGAGAAAGCTCCTTGATCTAGATCGGGGGCTTAAAAGGAGAAGGGAAAAAAAAGAAGGAAACTTCTGCCTTCAAATGGAAGATGCAAAAAGAGAGAAAGGGAAGTCACCAGCACCTTCAGGTCCTCGTGATTGACTTCAAGCACATTGGTGACATAGAAGGGTCCGTGCTGGGCACTGCTGGCCTCCTCCATGAGCTGTGTGTAGATGTACCCAGCAGAGGACATGATCACTATGATGTTCTTCCCCTCCTCGTTGAACAGGAAAGTGACATCCCTGATTTTGGAACTCGGTAGGAGGAAGTAGAAAGTTGGACTCAAGGCATCTACTGAGAGATCATAAATCTGTGGGAAGAACCAAGGAAAGAATTAACTACAACAATTATCAAGGCAGTAATTAACAAAACAGTGCAAACGGACAAGAGCTGAGGGAACCCCTATGAGATGTTACAGTTTGGGGTTTTGCTCTTTGAATTCTTTGGTTTTGCTTTTCCCTGCAAGAACAGCCCAAACATCCCAAATTTATGTTTCTAAGAATATTATCCCATTCTCCCACATGCAACTCCATGAGGATCCAGACTCTGATGTCTGCAAGAAGCTGTATCATCAATAGCTCATGACCAGATATACCTTCACAAAGTCTGCAGTGACAATGGCCAGCTCTGTTTGAGATCCAGGCAGCCACACGGCTTTGATGATGAAATTCCCAGTGGCCAGTTGGGGATGAAGCACCAAATGATCAGAGACTGATCCAGAGCTGCTGAACGTTAACACGTGGCAGTCCTGGAGTAATCAAGAAATTCGGTCAAATATAAGAACAAAATGTTTATGAACCTTTGAAGCCAAGAACAGAGTTAAAAGTCAGCATTTCTCGCAGGGCAAATAATGATTTAAAGAATCTAAATCTAGATTTCCTGCATTAAAGATGAATTGACATGAAGGTTTGAGAAGAAAAAACCAAAAAAAACTACAGAGAGTGCAGCTTTTTCTCAGCTAAATAACACATCTGTAGATTCTGCACTGGGAAAGTTGAATCTAAATTTGGGAGAATACAAAGAAGAGGAGTCCTTGCCAAAGAACACCAATAGCTACAGACTAGTTATAACACAGTAAGTTTGACATGACTAAACCTTGGCTCTTCTCTTAAAACAAAATCAGCCTAAATACACTAAGAAATACTATTTCAAGACACTGTCTCATTAATTATATTGTTCATACAGGTCCTCCTTCATTTGCCTCATCTACCTAGCAGGAAAGTGAATCGGGAGCTAAATTAGTGACAGAGCTTCGGAGGCAGCTCCGTGCTGACTCCTCAGAGGAAACAAACACAGCTGGCTTTGAGCTGATGTCTGCAGCTCCCTGGAAAAGCGTTTGGCAGGAACTTACCTTGAGCCCACACACAGCCAGGTAGTCCTCCTTGCAGGGATTCCCAGTCAGGCTCAGCACAGTGAAGGGGACAGGAGCGGATGCCAGGCGGGTGAGGGTCAGTTTTCTTTTGCTGGAGTCGGCTTGTTTCAGCAGGGCTGAGAGCTGGAGCACTGTGATCTGCACCACAGAATGAACCCAGTTATCTGACTTTGTAACTGAAGGAGTCAGGCATTTCAATTCCAGATCCCAGTTACAGAATCAGAACCACAGAATCATCAAGGCTGGAAGAGACCCACGGGATCACTGAGTCCAGCCACCACCATGATCACCCCTAAACCACATCCCCCATGTCCAGACACCTCTTGAACACCTCCAGAGTTGGTGACTCCACCACCTATCTGGGACACTTATTCCAATGCCTGACCATTCCTGTAGTCAAATTTGTGTTCATAGTAACTAATTTGAACCTCCCTTGGCGCACCTTAAGGTCATTTCCTCTTGTCCTTTCACTGAGTCATGAACCCCCACCTGACTCCAACCTCCTCTCAGGTGCCTGCAGTGAGGTGGGTGAGGGCAGCGAGTTGTTCTCGCTCTTCCTGCTGCAGGAGTTCTTTTCCCTGAAGAGTTTTTCCTATGAGACTTTCCCCTAAGCTACGCAACACTTCACACCAGATCTCAGGATGGGCAGAACAAACCACAGTCCTGCCTGTTGCACAGTGCTGTTCCCCTTCCCTCAGGAACCCAGTAGATCCAGCACTGTTCCCCTTCCCTCAGGAACCCAGCAGCTCCAGCACTGTTCCCCTTCCCTCAGGAACCCAGCAGCTCCACCACTGTTCCATTTCCCTCACGAACCCAGCAGCTCCACCACTGTTCCATTTCCCTCACGAACCCAGCAGCTCCACCACTGTTCCATTTCCCTCACAAACCCAGCAGCTCCAGCACTGTTCCACTTCCCTCAGGAACCCAGCAGCTCCAGCACTGTTCCCCTTCCCCCAGGAACCCAGCAGCTCCACCACTGTTCCCCTTCCCTCAGGAACCCAGCATCTCCTGCACTGCTCCCCTTCCCTCAGGAGCCCAGGGCTCCGTGCAGGGGGCTCACCTTGCCCTTCTCGTGGCTCACGGCCAGGTGCTGGCGGCGGCCGTGGGGCGAGGACAGCACGCACATGGCCACGCGCCGCAGCACGTGCGCGCTGATCAGCTGCCGGATCGTCTGGCCCTGGTCCCCGCTGTAGTTCATGCGCACGTTCTCAAAGGCGCCTTCCTGAGAGCCAAGGGTTGGGACCTGAGCAAGGCAAAGCACCCAAAGGGTGTCACTGGAACGTCTCTGTTTAAAAGCCACTCCCCCCATGCGCACTCTGTTAATCCCTTTTGTTCCGTACCATCAACTGATCCGTCATTTCTACCGATTTGTCCAAAGTGTGGAGCTCGTTGAGAGCCTGCTGGGCACGGCTGCTGCTCCCCATGGCTGAAGCTTGCTGGAAGTTGACCTGGATGGCATCCATCAGGAAATTCAGCATCTCCAGCACCAAAGGGGCAAAGGAGAAGTTGGCCTACAAGAAACAAACAGATTAGGCAAACAAGGAACAAGATGCTCCTGATGGGAGCTGCACATCAACTGCTTTTTAAAGCCTGACACTCCTTTATGACCCCTCTCATCGTAAAAATCAAACAACTCAGCTGATAACCAACCCGGCCTGCCCAAGATCCTCACCATAACCCATTTCTGTTTAGCAGCTGACAATTATACCTGGGACTGCAGCTCCTCTCGACAGCCCTCCACATTTCTGCACAGGCTGCTCTTCTTGGGCTTCTCCTCGTCGGGGCCCTTGCCCTCACTGATGGTGACCTTGGCCTTCTCGGCAGGGGACGTGCTCGCGTGGCGGATGACGCTCTCGGGCACGCGGGGCTCGCTCTGGAAGGCCGATTCCTTCATGGTAGAGCTCATCCCACTGCTGGGAGTTCTCTTCACCAGCGCCTGGGAATGACAGAGTGACACTGAAAGCCCAAACCAGACTCGACCTGGCTACTGATGAAGTGAATACAGATTGTAAGAGCAGCAATTAGAGCACAGTTCTAAAGAAATAACATCCTGCATGTGACCCTCCACCCAAGGACTAAAAAATTTCCATATTTAAGACACTATTACTTTGTTTGCTGCTAGTGGAAAACATGGGAAAAGGTGTTCTTTGCTGTGCAGCAAATTCTGTAAAGGCAGGTGGAATCCCAGGAGTCACTAGGACACCGATTTGCCAATGCTCTTATTTGGTGCAAAAAAATTAATTTCCAGGCGAGCTGTAAATTCTGAGGGTTCATTATAAAGTCAAAGCCTTCAAGTCTTAGCAGTCCTGCCATCTCAAATCCTGACATAACTTACTGCAGAACAGAAAATTGCAAAGGACTCAAAAATCTGAAGACATAAAGAATTTACCAGGCAGCTGCCATCCTCCTTGGCTCCACAGTCACAGAAGAAGGATCCGTACTTGGCGTAAGAAATCTCATGATCCTTGTGACAAACTTTAGCACAAACTGTGCAAACACCAACCCCGTCAACCATCTTGCAAGTGTGACAGTGGTACCTGCCCAAAATAAGCCAGGTGAGTTTTGACAGGCAGTGCCTTGAGGCTCACAAACTACACCGGTTTCCTTCCCAATGGCCAGAAACACCAGGTTGAAACTCTGAACACAAGCTTGAGATTCTTACCAATGTTGATTCATGAATTCTTTCTGAGTGATGGTGAAGGTACAGAGCTTATTACAGAGAGAATCTTCATCCTATCCAGAAGAAAATTGTTTTAGGAAGGTGTTATAACTGCAGCTACAGTGAAGTACACGTACAGAATAAACTCCCCAAACGAGCATTTTAGGAATAGCAAGTTTTAGTACCACTGAGCTGAAAGGAGGCAGCCGGAATCAAAACCACATGGAGAGAGCAGATGGTGACACATTGTAGTAACATGAAACGGTTAACAAGAAAAAGAAACAGTAACAAAAATTTGATACAAAAAATCTTAAAGAACACACTCTAACAGCTTTTCTTTCACCACCCAACAGCTCTAAACTGTTAATCTAAATTGCTTGCTGATACAAAAAGTAGTAATTGAGCAACCAGTAGGAACAAACCCGTTTTACGTCATTTCTCCCTTTAATTAAAAAAATAAAAATTTTACTTTTGTTGACATCACAAAGTCAAGAGATCTAGGCAGGAAGGAACTGACAAGTAGAGTTCTTCACTCAGTCTCACATCAGGAATAAACAGCAAAATCTCAATTTACAAACTGAGTGGTTTGCGAGGTGCACAATAAACCCTCCTGTCCTTTGCAGCATCCCCTGTGCCCGTTGCCTACCGAGTCTTCAGCCTGAGAGTCCTCCTCCTCCACCGCCAGCTCCTCCACCCAGTCGGAGTCCACCTCGATGGCCCTCTCCTCCCCGTCCACAGACAGGTGGCTGGGGCCCTGCCCGCTGCTCTGGCTCAGGGCGTTGGTGACATCGGCCAGGTAGGACACGATGTGGCACGTGCACTCCAGGATGGTCACGTGCTGGGGAGCAGAAGTGAAGGAAAATCAGAGCAACACTCACATCCCCCAACAGCAGCTACAGGGCACGCAAACAGGACAGTCCCTCCCTGGCCAAATGGTTTTAAAATTCCCACCATGAAACCAAACCAGGACAGCTGAACTCGTGCCTGGGATTCATTCCTGCAAGTGAAGCACCAGCACAAGTCTTACCTTCCCTTGCATGACGTTGGCATTCATTTTTTCTACCACGTTCTTTTGAGACAGGTATTTCTTACTGCAACACAAAACTGGGAATTACTACAGAATGGTTTAGGATGGAAGGAACCCTAAAGCCCATCTCATCCCACCCCCAGCCACAGACAGGGACACCTTCCACTATCCCAGGGTGCTCCAAACCCTGTCCAGCCTGGCCTGGGATATTTCCAGGGATGGGAAGCCCAAAACCCCTCATTGCAGCTGAGAGCCTTTGGAAAGTACAAACTCAGTCCTGACCAACAGCTTCAAGCATTCAGTTTGCTTTAGATTAACAACGGGGAACGTATAAATGCAGTAATTTGACTATCCAGAGTAGAAAAGAAAGAAAAAATGTGATTGTTTGGAACAGATGGACACAGATCAGCCTCCCTCAGACACTTCATAGTTCAAACAACAAATAGTAAACTAAGAGAGAAGGGAGCATCTGTGAACACAAATTTCTGTCCCCAAAAAACCAGGAAAGAAATGAAGAACACCCCACAAATGAAGCATCAGCAGCACAGAGTTCACTCTTACCATCTGCCCAGCCAGTCCACAGCAGCACCATGAAGCTGGAGGTGTCCTGCCCCTTGTCCTGCACTGGCCAAAGTTGCCATGACGACCATCAGCTCAGGAAAGCCCGTGCCATCCCCATTGGCCAACATCTCCGTTGCCATTGGTATCAGGGTGCTGAGCAGAACAGTGCACACACCTTCCCCCACTTGGCTGAGCAAAAAGAGGACAGTTTCACACAGGTACCACAAAGAACCAGCAGCAACTCACACAAAATGTGCACCTCTCAAGAACAAACAGAGCACACAGGACAGGACCGAGGCTGTGCTTTACCTGTTCTCCCGAACAATGTAAGTTGTCAGGAGCTGCAGCAGCTGCCTGTTCTCCTGCACCACGTCCAGCTGGTCCGAGTCCTTGGGTGGGGACATGGTCATCCTGGTCAGCCAGGCCTGCAGCCTCACGGGCTCCACACAGGCCAGCTGAGCCAGGGAGCCGCAGAGGCGCAGCAGGCTGGGGTTGGGGCTCTTCTCAGCTGGGGGGAAAGTTTCTGTCAGTGACAGTTACTCCAGTGAACACTCATGAAATGGCTTTCCTTAAAAGAGCGGAGATGTGATCCCACTCCCTCCCACAGCTTCCTCCCAATCTCAGACAATACCAGAACAATGTGAAGTGGCAAAGGCAGAACGGAGGAGATGCCAGCAGCACTTACTCAGCTGGAAGAGCTTGGTGAAGAATTTCAGCACCCTGTTACAGAACTTGGCCGAGAGGTTCTCGTTGGCCGTCGCCATCATGATCTGCACCAGTTCTCCACTGCACAGAGGGGGGAATTAAATCACCTTTGTAAAAAGCAGCCCATTCCCTTTTTCCACTGGCTCCACTTGTCTCTGCCCTCACGTTTCAGACTGGCAGGAGTTTGTGTTAACACTGCTCAGCAGCCAAACCACAGAAATTCCTTTCAGCCAAACAGCAAACCCAGCTCAGACCAAAACTCATGAATGGGCTCCTCAGTAGCACTTCAGTGGTCTCCACATACCGAGTCACAAAAGGGCCTGAACTGCTTTGCAAACCAAAAGTCAAGATTTTCTTGCCTATCTTTCCCTTCCATACTAACATTGTACAGCCACCAGGCTGCTTTGATTCTGAACTGTTGAACAAATACAGAGAAAAACCAGGCAATGGTCAGCTTTCTGAGGGAGAAAGCCTTTCCTCTCCTTCACCTCACACTCAGAACACTGTGGGTGTGCTAGGCTATTTCTATCACAGCTGTTCTAGGCTGCTGCCAGCACAATTTGTCTTCATGATTCAAAGTCAGGCCAACCTCCCACCTCCACCCTTAAAATTATCAACCTGTAGCCCCAGAGAAGCACTGAGAGAATTTGGGATTTTGCAGCTTGGTCTGTAAGTGCCTTATGGAGCAGCATCTCTCAGAAACCTGCTGGGACAGAACAATCATCTTGCAAGATTCCCCACTGATCATCGCTGTGAGGACTCGCTGAGCGTTTGATTTGGACAAAGACCCAGGTCCTCTCCCCCCCAGAGTCTCTTCCCACTCTCCTGCACTGCCTGAAGGATATCCTGGCCTTACACAGTCTGTATTTTCCTGCACAACATCCTGCATTTTCCTGCATTAACATCACCTTGGTGTCTACAGGGACAAGCTAACAGAAAAAGGATGAGAAATGAAGTCCTTGGGCTACAACCCCCATGGTGCTTCACCTTTCTGAAAAGAATTCCTCCATGGCTTTTCTGGCCTGGCTGCTCTCCAGCTGTTTCTCCAGATGCTGCAAACATTCCTCCAAGATGGACTCATCCAGGCCACTGAGGATTAAAAGAGGAATAGATAAGGATCAAGTACATGAGGATCAAATAAGAACATACAGAAACAATTTCAACAATCAGAACAGTTCTGAGAGGCCAGAAGTGATCCATTTTGCTATTACAATTCCAGTAAATTTTCCACCAATTGAAAGCAGCTCTTCTTCCAAGAGACAGGAGAAAAACAATTGATGAATAAAACACCAACAAATCCACCAAGTTCAGAACAAAGGGACACATGATGCTCTAAGGGAAGTCCCAGTCAGAACTCCAGAATAATCCAGACCTTTCAGACACCTCACACGCAAATTCCTATTAAGAGCTGCTCTTTTTACACTTTAAGTCTCTTCTGGTGTTACTCCTCCCCATTCTCTCTTGCTCTCACCCCCTCTCCACAATTCTGGTAATGTGGATAAAATATCTCATATTTATAGTATACAAGTAGAAGCTTTCAACAGATAAAAATAAGCTGATATTTTCTGTTCCAGAAGCAACACTGCTGTAGCCAAGCTATGCACACAGCTCTGTTACCTGTTTGGGTCAGAGTGATGGGCCAGGATGTTATAGCACCCTGTGATCAACTTCTCATAAACACGTGCCAGGAACTCATCGGACTCTGCAGGGCCCAAGATCCTCTCCAGGGAGTTGCTGCTGATTTCTGCCACACTCTCTGTGCTGGTCTCCAGAAGGAGGGGCAGCAGGGAATGAATCACCTGGGGTGGGTTCAGATCATCTGACCAGCTTGGAAAGAAAAGGACACAAATTAATTCTCTGCATGACGTGTCCCAGAACGTCCCTGCTGGAAACTAGAATTCACATTAAGTGAGGCACAACTCTGAATGCAAGTGAGTGATGAAACCATTTTTAGAAAGGTGGGATCAATACACTGGCCCAGCCATTTCCCTCTCAGAAAAACAGTTCTCCTTTGGAAAATTCTACACGTTGCTTTTGCATATATACACTTACAACATCTGCCTAGACAGCCCCATTGTCACATACTGTGGCTTTTGGGCTTGTTTGCAGTGTCAACAACTACTTTTTGGTTTCAGAGTATTTTAGACTAAGTCCCTGGTAAAAAAATGGCATTTCTCTTTTCCTTACACATTAACTTGACACGAGTGAATGATAACAAAACACGAATTAATTAATTAGATCCGTACTGTGTCAGTTTATATCCCAGTTTCTTCAAGTCCATATTTGATAAAAAGGTTTCTCTCAGGGAGATCGACTTTTGGAGATATCACATGAAGACAGAAAGACTGTCTGTCATTCATTTAGTATTTGGAACTGTGAACTGGAAGGTTTAGGTCAGAACCAGCACCAGGTCAGTAAGTGTGGCACAGCCACAGCCTGAAGTCAGCCCTGGAGGACACGGAGCAATGCACCCAGCAGGGCACGGAACACACAGTGTAACACAGGCCTGACTTACACGATGAGATCCCCGGTGAGCCTGACCAGGGACAGCAGGGTGTGCTTGAGGGAGGCTGCCAGGGGCAGGCTCTGGCTGCAGAGGGTGCCCAGGTGGGCGGCCTGCACGGCGCTGATGTAGCTTTCTGCAGGGATGGTGTCGTTGGCAAAGGCGTTGCGCTGGGGAGGGACACACACACATCAGAGCCCTGGATCTGGGACAGAGCCACACGGTGCCCCCATTCCCAGCAACTCCTGCAGCTGCAGTCACACCAGACCAGGCCCTGAGGCTGGACTCACCCATGAGCCGATGTTGGGGAACTCGTTGGTGTGGATGTTGTTCCAGGACTCACACAGGGTCTGCACAGCTGATGGCAAGTTCTGGACAAGGGTCGGACCTGCAGTTACACAGAACAATCATGCACTGAATAAATTCACGGGTCTACGAGTCAAAATCATCCCGAAGTTTTATTTAAGGGTGTCCCAGCTTCCTCCACTTCATTAAAACTGCAGAAAACATGGCACAAATACTAATTCACAGAAGTCTTGAGCATACTAACATTTCATAGTTCCCCTTGTTATTCCATGCCACCAGTTCCAATATGGTTATAAGAGCATTTCACTAATCCAGAGGAATCCACAAGATACTGATCCTTTCAAGGTTTGCCCAACTGTTTCAGTTGGTAAGGTACTGAAAGGAAGAGACTTCGCTGTGCTGGCAGCACAACTCACTCGTTTGAACAGAGAGGTGGAGATCACTTTGAAATTGGGTATTGGCAGCACTGAGGAAAGATTCACCTGCAGGGAGGAGGCACCCTGAACCCCGTGCCCTGCCCCTCACCCAGAGTGTTGGACGGTTTGTTGTCCGAGGAACCCTCCTCTGAGAGGCTCCGCAGCAAGTAGGATCTGCAGGCAGCATGGAGAGGATTTACTTCAGGAATCAGCTCTGCAGCTCAGAACTGTGTCAATGGAGTGACAGATAAAACACAAACTTCTGAAGTTCTGCCCCACACTTCATCTTACACCACTAAGGGAGTTCTGGGCTTTATCCCCTCTAAGCTACTTACCAGAAGAAGTGCCCAAAAAGAAAAAGCTGATTTATTTTTGCTTTCTTCTACACAGGTTCTAACGAGAGTTTAGAAGAATTCAGATTTTTAATGTAAGAATTAGCCCCCCTCTCTTTCTCGATGGTCTGACAGCCTCAGTATTATCCCAGAGAAATAACCTTAAGTAGCACTATCCTAGAGGGTGGCTTTATCTTTTGAGGAAAAGCTGGTTTTGAAAACTTGCAAGGAAGCCTTGGAAGATCAGACAAGGAGGCTACTCAGAAACAACAACGTCCCATGCCTGGCTTGAGAAGCTACTTGTTATTCTTTTAAAGCAATGGACCCTCTAGACAACATAAAGCAATTACTCTGGACTATAAAACTCCCAGGCACTTCTAAGAAAACAACACATGAAGTGCAGAGAAATCCCAAAACACAGCAGGAAATGGTATCCCTGCTGGAAATCCCAAGGGCTGTACCTGGTAAATGTAGCATAAGTGTCAATGAGCTGCAGCGTAGCAGGGAGGAGGTTCTTGGTTATCTCTGAGGACTTGTGGGGATCAGTTTCTGCAGCTAACTTGGAAAAGTGCTCGTCTAGAGAAACCTGGATCTTGGAGATTGCAGCATCAAGGGTGTAAATGGATTGTAAACTGGGGACTTCGTGCAGCTGGAGAATGGTTGTGCAGTCAACAGTGCAGAAAGAAGAGATCTGAAAACAGAGAGGGATGGAACAGTAAGTGCAGATCATTCCACAGAAGCAGGAGTTCCGTGTGCCCAGCTGCACTCCCACCACCTCACCTGCCGAGCAAAGTATTCCTCTGCTATTTCCACGTCGTACTTCACTGAGATGCACTTGCTGGAGGTCAGTTCGATGAGAGGAGCAGCATGTTCAGCCTTCATGCCCTGCTTGATAAGGTGATCCTACAAATGCCAAAACCCAGACCCATCATGCTTGAACAGTGCTCTGGAATGAACCAGTTTAGAAAAGAGAGGCCCAAGTTCCCACAGAACAAACCCCACGTGCAGCCAGGACGGAGGAGACCGACACTCTCACTGTCACCATCTCCACACACCCCACGGAGCTGAGGCTGTACCTTGATCCACACGACATAGGACGGGATCTGCAGGCGGGAAGACCAGCGCAGGGTGTGCAGGAGGTCACAGTCACTCATCTCGGGGGTGTTCATGGCCAAATGGTGCATGTAGCTTTTGGAGGGAGGCAAAATCCCCAGGATCCGCCACAGGATCAGGAAGTAGTACTGAAGGGCACAGGCTTCCTACACAGAGGAACAGTTGGAAAAGTTAGTACAGAAAGACTGCAGTTTCCATCATTACAGCTACTGAACTATCTCCTCAGGGACTCCACACTCCTGCAGATGTGCCAAATCAGATGAACATGTTCTGGACTGAGTTTCTGTCATATTAAACAATAAAATATGCAACACAGGAGCGAGAAAGGAAAAAGGAAAAGTTATACAATTCTCTCCTGTTTAATTGTGTTCTAGCCACACCTCCTGCAATTACCATGGACTTACAGCAAGTCGAAAGCACACTAGGAATTAAAAACTCAAGAGATGTGTAGCCACCACGAACATTATGGTTAGTTACGAGATTTTAAAGCTCCTCCTTACTCCAAGCACAGTCCAAAATACTTTGGTTAAACACTTTGCTTGAAAATACTAAGTTTGAAAACTTGCTACTCCTCAACACAGGCAGCAAGACAGTCTCACCAGTGCAGTGACATTTTTGTTCTCCCTCCTCCTGAGGGTATCAAACTGGGACCCAGCAGCCAGTAACGAGGTGAGGGCTGCGTAGAGCTCGTCGTACTTCGTAGCCCTGGAGAAAAGGACCTCACAAACCTGCAGGAGATGACAAGTCAGGACCCTTGCTTTGAAAAGCTCTTTAAGCATTCAGAATACCCACAGCCCAAAACCACGCAAAATGAACTTCAGGGAGAGGTTCTGTCGGGACTGAGGACAAATGGACTGGGGATAAGGAGCAGGCAGGACAGAGAGCCCATAACCCTGATGGCAACAAATGTAGTGAGGAAACAAAACCCAGGGAGAACCTGGAGCAAAGTGGTGAGAAAACAACTCTAATGCCATGTGTCAGTCTGAATCCCAAGCATGCCTGCAAGTACGACAACAGATCTTCACAGCCTTTGCACAGTGACTGCCCTGACATCCAACTAGGAGCAAAAAGGAATCCCGTGTTATCTTATCTGGCCGCTCTTCTTTCCTCCACTTAGTGAAAGATTCCCAATCCTCTGTTTAAATAAGTCTTTCCTTCTTGTCTGTTTTCCCTGGCACTTGGCAAACCCCATGGCCCTCCAGAAACTCTCTACCAGCAGTGCCATACCGTGCTATCCAGACGGTTCAGATCGTCCTCAGAGGCTTCTGGAGACAGGATGCAGTAGAACCTGGGCTGTGGAGCTGAGTCTGGAATGTGAGAACAAAAAACACCCTTCAAAGTGGCAGTTTAAATAGGCCACATTACGTTATATTCTCTCCTCCATCCCCACAACCTTCCACATTTTAAGACCACTACCAGAGTCCAAGCCAGCTCCATGACACATTATGGGTGCTCTAACCTGTGGTACATGCAGCCAAAGTTTTCCTACGCCTACAATCCTGGCAAAATAAACACATACTTATATTTAATTACTTGTTGCATGCTCCTAGATGAGAACAACTTTGAATTTTGTTTAATAAAACAATTCTGGCATTATTAGATGTATTTTTACCTATTGTAACTATGCCCATTAAAAGCAGGAAAAGCTGCCCAGACCAAGGCACAGAAAGGGCTCTCATTTATTTATAAAGGCAAAACTTGGAATAAAAAATTCCTTACGTTTTCTTTCTTACCTGATGAACTGTGTTTGGTCCAGTTTTCTTCCACTTCCTTAAAGCCATGATAAAGTGGGACAGACGTTCGTCTGCTGCTGTCCTGGGATCCACTCACCCAGCCAATGGGTGGAGTCAGCAAATTATATTGTACCTGAATTAAAGAAACCAAACAAAAACCCACCCATGGCATCCTTGCCACTGAGGGCTGGGGGAAAGTATCACCCCACAGAGAAAGAACCACGAAACAATCCTGTTCAAAACACAACATTCCACACTTCTGGGGGAAGCCCTGGGCCCTCTGTGATGATTTTTATTCTGGACTGAGCAGTTTAAATCCATGGCCAAGCTTCCCACAATTGGAAAAGCCAGGCACAAGGCACCATCCCATCCCATTAAGGAGAACTGTGCCAAAAACCTCCACAGTGAAATACTAAAGCAAGGAGATCGTACAAAAGGTATTTGTGAGCTAAACAGCCAAATACTCAAGATTTTAAAGATATGGTGGGACAACTATCCTGTCCTTACTAGGATACATTAAGACACCAGTCACGCCAGGAATTTACACTCCAACTGAACCTGCTGCTAGGAACCATTCCTTGGAACTCCAAAGTTTGGTAACAGCATCAAAATTGACTTACTCACAAGGGTCACAGGTAGAACACACCAAAT
>NW_008238341.1:73392-76367 GCF_000691975.1 Corvus brachyrhynchos
CGAACAGGTACACGGGGGCCTTGGAATACTGGTGGAGCAGGTAGTCAAACACCAAGAGCAGCCGTGCCACAATAAGAGGCACAGAACACTGCTGGGTCTCCATGTTTGCTGTCAGCTCCACGATGGTCTGGATACAGAGCATCATGATGGACCTGCGGCCCCGCTCCGAGAAATTGTGGAAAATGAGCAGCAGCAGCTGGAGATGCTCCACATTCAGATCTTCTGTGTCACTGGGGAGAGTCCCCTGCAAGGCGTTTTGCTTCAGGGTGCCCACAAACCTGGCAACAGGAGAGGAAGTTTGTCAAGTTTAGTTTTCCTCTTATATCCCTCTTTAAAATCTCTTTAACTAGAGCTTAGTTATATTTTTCTGCTTATTGTTCTAATACTGGCAATTTCACAAATGGTTTGCTACTTTATGTATTGGAATGAGACTGTGAGAGCAGTAAAACCTACTGAAATGAAATTAGCAGCAAATATTTTTAATGGAAAATAGGAACAATCATTCAGATGGAGAAAGGGTGATTCAAACCTGTTCCCTGGGAAAGGCTGTTCATTAGAGCTTTAAACCACCTAAACCCCCTCAGAGACTTTCACATCCCGGTAATGGCAGAGAGGAACAATCTTGGCACCATCCTTACAGGACCTAGCAGAAACCTGCTGAGATAAGATACTCTCCTTCCCTTTTTACAGCCAGCCCTGCTGCAATTCAGCCTCCTCCCACCTAACTCCTGACTGCAGGTCTCATTTCCTGGGCTCTGGGTGAAGGATTCCACAGCACAGCAGACTGAGCCTCTGCTCCTCCCAGCACCACACGGATCCCAGATCAGAGAACTCACACACTTGGAATGCTGGGCCCAGAAAATTTTCACTTGACAGGAAATGAGAGAGGTAAGAGATGACTGATTTTCAGCTTCACATAAAATGATCTCACCTTTCCCAGACTTTAAGGCATTCTGGAACATCAGGATCTCCCTGGGCAGTGGCTTTATGCTGCCAAATCAGAAGCAGTCGGGACAGCACCGACAAACTTTGAGGGTGGATGTAGAGAGGCCATGGACCTTCAGAAAAAGGGGCAACTCCCAGCTGCTGGAGAAGTGTGTTCTGGAACAAACAGGGGCTTGTTAGAAAGAGGCAAGTCCTGCCTGATGCTTTAATTAACTAAAAGTATGATCTGAGCATATAGATGACAATAAACAGCAGGGCTCTCAGCTCTGCTCACACAGCAATGGCTCTCCTGTCTGATACAGGGCAGAGCTGCTGAAGGACACTCAATGCTGTCACTTTGCCACCTAAACACAACAAACTCTTAACACCAATGCAGGAAAAATGGCATTAATGAGCTTTTCTCATTCACTGCAATATCAGAGCAGGAAAGGTTAAGCTACTGTGTTCAGTATCTGTGAATTTGGAAGAAGAGCTCTTTAAATGATCACAGTAACATTTGCTTCTTTTCTAAGAGAGTAAAAAGGCAGATTGCTGAAAGTCCAACTGCTTTTAAAAATTAACAGTCAACAGAGTGTTTTAAATACAGTAGGAAACAGCCAACAAAGTATAGGAATTGAATTCAGTGATGGGTGAAGCAGGTTTGTAACCTCCATGACAGGGTTAAGTCAGGTCATGCCATGACCCAGAAAAGAAACCTAGAGGCTACAAAGCTAGGACAGGAAAGCAAAAGGATTAATTTGATTCTCTCCTGAGAGAATTCCAAGGCCTTTTGGCATCAGTCCTGACAGCAGAGCAAATCTGTAGGAATGTCTCTTGATAAACTCATGGATAGAGGCAATTCTCCAAGACAAAATACACAAACTCATTTCCTTCTCAGCTTTCATCACCTTCAAAGTTCAGTGGATTAGTCTGAACTCTAGATGTTAAGTTTACACTGTGCAGGATGTTTTGTGCTGGATGACTGCAAAGGTCATTCAAACCATAGGACTCAAAATATTCCAACCTCTTTTTGCAGAATATACTCAGGGCCAAATGGAACAGCCAACACGCTATTCAAGATGTGGAGAACCCACATAGAGGCATAAACAGACACCACCACTTCTTAATTTTATTTATGCATTCAACCCCAGCTCACCTGCAGGGCAGGGGACTGAAGATCTGAGGTCACCAAGGAATGGTTGAAGTGATACAGAGCAGCAGCAAACTCCTCATCTGACGTGCCTGTAAGACATGGATAGAGAGCCACTCACTACCTTTGCTCTCCAGTATCTAAAACTTTGACGTGAAACTAAAAAAAGAGACACCTCTGAGCTGTACAGCTCTACCAGAGAGGTTGTGCCCACTCACCCTTCAGGCCATCCTTGTCCACCTCCTTGATGATGCTCGCCAGCGTGGCCATGTGCTGCTCCGACAGGGACACGCTCAGGTAGTTGCGGATGAAGTTATTCCTGGAGTTCAGCATAGAAGAAGTGATAAAGTTCAAAATGTTTGAAGCTAGGCTCAAAAACTGAAAAGAAAAGAGAAACACACTATAGAAGCAACAAAAGCAGAGGGTTAACATTAAACCAAAACTAAACCACCAGCAAAATAAATCGAGTTCCTTAAACCTGCCCTCCCCTGCAGCAAAGGTGCACTCATGGCAATCCAGCTCCCTGCACTGTGCTCTGGGCCAGGACTGATTCCAGAACTCTCTGAGAAGGCTGGAGGCCTCCAACTTCTCTACTGCAGTATTTATTTTTATCTTTACCCAGTGGAGTTGGAGCTAAAAGCATCTGTCAGCAAGTCACTTCACTTGCAGCTCTACCCCGCTTTTCCCGCTCCCTCTGTAACCCAAACAGATCCCATCTCCAGCCTCTTCTTCCCTGCCAGCAACAAACCCTGAGACATTCCACCTGACAGGAGAGGAGAGCAAACATCCTTCTCCACAGCCGGGACAGTCCCTGATTCCCCCTGAGCAGCGCACCAGCACCGCCTGCCATTTCCCACGGAGGCTGCCAGCACAGATGTCCCTGGCAGGAGGACCGTGCCAC
>NW_008238341.1:76442-81723 GCF_000691975.1 Corvus brachyrhynchos
GGGGGCGGCGGTGGGGCCACTTTCTCTTTGCTGGGAGAGATTGTCTCTTCAAACCACTGCCCCAGGATTGGTTCACTGTCGTCATCTAGCACACAGGGCAGGAAAAACAAACCCATACTTTCATAAGCAAATACCTTATAAAACTACGCAGCCTGAAAAAGGCCTAAAACAGAATTTCAATGAGCACAGTTAAGGTGTCTGCTATCTTCATTTCTTCTTTCCAAATCACAAGGCAAAGCCCTTTCACAGAGGTCCAGCAGGAGTTTACACAAAGAAATTATTTCCACTCTCTTCTTAAGCAAATACTGCCAAATCCCAGCCACTCAGGCTTCCGTTTACACAAAAGAGTGCAGTCAGCACTACTTCTGCCACACAGACCTCACAAACTGCTCTGTATTTTCAGTGTTACCAGTCATACAGTCTGAGAAGGCAACAGCACAGTAGCCAGGTTTCCATTAAATGTGAAAAGCAGTGTAAAATCCCGAGTTGCTACAAACTATTACCTTGGCTGCTGTCCTCCTCAGTGCTGCTAAAATCATCCTCGTAGTAAGTGTTGGAGTCAGTGGAGGCACTGGCATCGCTGCTCATGGAGCCCTTCCTCTGGCGCTGCAGGACACAGGCCTAAAGAACAGCACAAGGAAAATGTTATGATTATGGAAGATAATAATTCGAAAATAAGAGTAACTTCCTCATGCCTTTTAATTTTCTTCTAGTGAATTTGTCTCAACTAATTTATTAAGTTTTTCAAGGCTTAAGTTGTACTAAAAATTACACAGAATGGTTGAAAATAAACAATCTATGTCAAGTTAGTAAGCGACACTTGAAGTAACAGTTCTAATATAAAAGCATCTGTTATCAACACAGCCTTTTCATCTTTCCACTAAAATCACAAATACCACTGAACTTACAAAAAAAGTGCATTTTCATTAGCACAAGTTTGTCAAATTTACATCTCTGAAAAGAGGAAAGAGAGAGGCCCCGGCTGACAGCTTCTGAAAGAAGAACTGTACGTTCTCAGCACAGGCCCAGGTTTGTAAAGTGATGATAACTTGGAGAGGCTGAGCTCTGGAAGTTCTCTAGCTGTGTGCCGTTCCTACCTTTCTGTAGGAAGTAGAGAGCAGAGTCAGCAGCAAATTAGTGAGCGGCACAGAGTCTATGAGCCGCTGAATCCTCTGGATGGACGTGCTCTGAGCCATGATGTCCAGCACTGCTGGCGGGCCGTCGCTCTCCCAGCCCTGGAGAACAGAATTTCAAATAGAATTGAAAGAAAGAGAAATTGGTGGGAGAATTCCAAGTGTGTATCAGTGGAGAAGGCAGAATGTGTCAGGACAACGTCCATGCTACCTGCATACCTTGTGCAATGCTTCCACTTGCAGATCTTGGAAAAGAGATGACAGCAATTTGATGGCATGATTTGCCAGCACCACTGACAGCACCCCAAACCCTTGATGCCTGCAGAAAAAGAAAGGACAGAATGGCATTTCAGGGGGAAAATAATAAAGAAATAAATATGAAATAAAGTGACTGCTTTGCTAAACTGGAGACAACAAATTCTCTTCTTCCCAAGACTCAGGACATGAATTGCAACGAGAAATAAAATTTCAAGAGACCAACAAGACCCCACAGCAGCCGCTTGCTGGGCCTGCTTAGATCCCTGGACAATGATTCCTGCAGGGGTGTCACATACCCTTTCCCAGGTCCCAGTTTGGGAGACCCCACGCCCTCCTTAGTACGAGCAATGATGTCTCTGACGCGAAGAGCAGCCAAGGGATCCTTCTCCTTCCCCTTATCAGCCAAGGCCGTGGGGCTGAGGTTCAAGATGAGGAACAGGCTGTTCAGCAAACACCAAGCCCCGAGCAGCTGGAAGTTCTGATAATGCTATCGTGCCAAAAGTCAAGGGGAAGGGAGGGAGAAAAAAGCACCAAAACGATAAAATACTGTCAATCCAAATGCCAAAGTACATCAGCACAAAAAGAGTGAAAAAGCTTCCTGAGATGGAAATCTTACCTCACCCCCTGCACGGCGTGAATTGCTGATTGCTTGTCCAATCATTTCATAGATTTCAAGCTGCAAATAAACCCAAAACCATGGTAAGGCACCCCGCCAGACAGCAATTAAAAATAAAAACTCCAAATGTAATTTTATTTTACCCTCTACAATTAGCCACCCCTTTAACTCCTTTATCAGCAAGGTTGATGTCCCAAAATCAATCACAGCTGTGTATTGCAATGCAAATAAAGACAAATTCTGTGCTCTTTGCTTGCTGAGGAGGAAAACAATGAACACTCTGTCATTTACTTACACATTTCTGTACAATAGTAGCAGCATCGTTCTCATAATCTTCTTCTTTGGAGCTCGTCGACCCGGTTCGTACCTGTTGGGTGCTGCCCACGTGCAGGATGGCCATGCAGGTGGCCACGCTCACACCTCAGGGAAAACAAGTGCAGGGGACATTCTTAGGAAGAGCCAATCTTGGGACAGAATATTCCTATTTAGCACATTAAGACAAGCGGTATTGAACGTGTCCATCAACTTGATGGAGCAGGGAATGCTCAGTATGACAGGGAAAGATTAAAAATCTTTAGTACCCTCAAAAGAGTGAAGTTTTATCCTACACAAACACATGGGAACAGTTAAAGGAGGTAATGTTTTACCATGTAATTCAATACCATTTTAAAGACAACCTTCATACTCAAGTGCCACATCTCCTTAAAGTCTCCCCCATACCAATTAAACACTCAGGATTTTGGTGTGCTTAAACCACTCCTGGGAAACAAGGCTGATTTGGGGCTATAACAAATTAAGCTGAAGCCTAAAGCAAAAATATATTATGCTCTGAATATAAAAAGAACAGAAATTACACGCTGTTAAGATGTTGAGTCGCTCAGTCTTTTTCTTAGATACTGACAGGAACAGTGGCAGATCGTATCAGTAACAACTTCAGTATTAACCCAGTCACCACACTGTGCTGCAGAGCTTCAAATTCATGAGAAATAAAGGCTATTTGTGGGCTGAGCCTCCAACACACAGGTAACAAAGCAGAGCAAAAGACTCTAAAGAACTACTGGAGACCCACTCACCTGCATAGAGACAGCTGAGAGCAAGAACAGTCACGTCCTGGAGACGTGTGGGCGTCAGGGGCTCCAGCACGGGCAGGGACAGCGTATCCAGAGCCATGGTCACATCGATCACCAGCGAGTGGAACCTGCGGGCAGGACACACGGTGAGGACGGGCCAGCGAGCGCTGCCCTGCCAGCACAGTGACCTGCCCCAGGCACACAGAGACGCCCCGAGCAGGGGTGGCACTGACCCGTTGCGCACGGCCGTGGCGTCGGCCACCGTGGCGGGCATGATGAAGAAGGAGTTGGCGGACACGGCGTCCTGGAAGCGGTTGATGTAGCGCAGGAAGTACGGCAGGTTCAGGCACACGCGCAGCAGCTTCTCAGAGCCACCTGCCAACCACAGCAGCAGGGCTGTGTCACTGCTTCAGCCCTAACGGTCCTCAATAATTGACTTAATTGCTCTTGGTGGTGAGAAAATGCCATCAGGGATGAGGCAATAGGATAAAGGCTGTTTTACAACACCAGCCGGTGAAGTTTCCAGCCCACATTTGTAACGGGTGTCACAAAGCTCTGTGTCCATGTTACAGGGCACACCAGGTCCAGCTGGTGGGACCTGATGATCCCAAGGTCTTTTCCAATCTTAAGGATCCTGTGATTCTAATCCACATCTGCTCAATAATCCATCCCATAACGTATGTCATATCATCTACCTTATCTACCCCTCCAAACACAAATACACTGAGCTCATCTCTGCAATGAAAACTCCATTCCAGCCACAACCTCCCTCGGCAATCACCAGCAACCCAGAGAACCCTTTAGGTCAGAAAGCTTCTTCCCACTCAGAGCTGTGAGATGTAACACTGGACAGAGATTTTTCCAGCGCTCTTCTGGCCCCAAGCTAGAAACCTGATTCTCACCAAGTTCTTGCAGGCTGGCCACATTCTGAGCAATGAATATGCTCTTGGTTTTTGTTGCAGAGGTTTGATCTGTGGCAGCTTGATCTTCGCTCTCTCCTTCCACCTAAAGCAAGCACATACAAAATATATGGAGGCACTAAAACCACACAGTATTTCTCTAAGTCTCTACACAGAGGCGAGATGTATCAGCAGCACGACTCCAAACAGCCATGGATGTCACTGAACACCGCCTTCCACCAGAAAGCAAATCCAGTACTGCCAATACAGCACAAATAGTTTTTGGTTGTTTGCCATTGATCACGTGCAAGCAGGATTCACATTTTTAAGAAAGATTCTTTTTACATTTGTATTAAGAAGTACCACTTAGAGCCCTCTGTCCTTCCCTGCACTGGGTTATTAATGTTGAAATTCAGACTCTTTCTGTTTTAGAGGATTTTTTACCTGTGTCTCTGTTGTGATTGATGGTGATGATGAGACTCTGGGGTTAAAGACTGATGTCAATTGGTTGAGGAAGTTCATCTGCACTTCCTTCTGTCTCAGCTCTGGGCTCACCGGGGAGGCTAATTCCTTCTGGTCCTCAACTGCAGGGAGAACAACAAACCCCCATTTCAGACAGCAAACCCCAGATTTTCTGTGCCTAACTGCAGTGCTGCAGTGAAACACACACAGCTGAAGCCTCCTCCCTACCATCAGAGAGGGTTTTGACAGTCTGAGGCAGCTTGGCTGATTTCATCATTGCTGTGAAGGTGATGATTTCCGTCCGGTCCAGGCGGCTGCAGCCCGTGCACAGCCCCTTGATCAGCAGAATGAGGTGTTTCTACAGAAAACAGAGACATCAAGTACCATTTAAACTCTTGATTCCAATCACTCCTCCGTATCGCTTACTCTAAGCAGATGGATTAAGAGTAATGCAACTTCAGCTGGTGAGGCCACTGCAACAGCTCTGAGCCACTCTGCTCTCCCCCCCCAGGATCGTGACACATCCCTGACTGCAGGTAATCCAGGTCACTGACACTGCCTGCGCTTCTTATGGAAAGCACCTGGAAAAGCTCTCTCTGCTACAACACACTACATCATGGGAACACTCCTCACAGGCCTTCCCTCTTTCAAACAGATTTAAGCTTTCCCACAAGACAGAAATACAAGCAGGCAAGAAAACATCTTTAAAAACTCAGCAAATAGCTGTGATCCAGGTTGTTGCACAAAACCAAACCAGAGTGTAGGAAACTGGAACAGAATTAACCGAGGCTTCAGGTCACCTTTACTTCGAGCTGTGAGCAAGCTTTGATTCTGAGTACAGAA
>NW_008238341.1:81734-86196 GCF_000691975.1 Corvus brachyrhynchos
AGGAATCAGTGTCTACCAAAGTGTAACTTTAAATATTTTAAGAGCTTCATTAATTTTGCTTTATGCACTGAACATTAGAGCAGATTATTTCAGAATTAGAGCCCAAAGTCCATTTTCACACTGAGGCTGGCCCAGGAGGTCCAAACCTGTTCTCACCTGTGAAACAGCACATGCTTCGTCTGGGTTCTCAAGCCGCAGCAGGGAGAATTCAATCAGGACTTTACAGGCAGCTGCCACTGACTGCAACTGGTTTCTTGGTACTGAAAAAAGCAGATCCTTGTATTCAGAGCAAGTTTTAAAATAGTCCAGTGTAATAAGCTCCCAATGCTGTCAGTAAAGCAGGATGCTCCACAGTGTGGGTACACACTCAATCTACCCTGCCTGACACAGATGCAATATAAACTCAGTCTCATTACAATGTAACCTAAGAAATGTCAGCAAAGTGAAGGATAATTCCTTCTGCCAGACAGGGGAATTCAGACAGATAAAACAGTTTCCCCAGCAACATTATTTAATGCTGACAGAAGCTCTGAAGAAATGAAACAAGTTCACAAAACCCATTTTTTTGTTGTAATTGCTAAATTGTCAGCCAAAATAACAGAAAATATTTTGAGTCACAATGTTTTGATCCACTAACTCCAACGCAGTAACATAACTACAGAAGCCCTGAATGGTTTGGGTTGGAAGGGACCTTAAATCCCATCCAGTCCCACCCCCTGCCATGGCCAGAACACCTTCCACCAGATCAGGCTGCTCCAAGCCCCGGCCAACCCGGCCTCGGACATTTCCAGGGACAGCAGTGTTCTAACTGCTGAAGGATAATCTAAAAATCCTGAAAACGGATTTAAACCCTTGACCAAAAATTAGATCGGTCAATGAATAAGCAGCCAAAAAGGCAACGCTGTCCAGTAGTTGGTGGCCAAATACTCCCATCAACAAGCTTCCCTTTCCATCAGAGCTGACATTTTGTGGTACAAAAGCCAGCAACGCTGGCCCTAAAGTCTGATTCAGCAAGAGGGCAAAAAAACAAAGACAAAAATCAACAGTTCTGATTTACTTTTACTGCAGCCAGTCATTACACAGGAGCAAGAGAAGCAAAGGAACACTTACTGAGGCCACACACAGTAGTGATGTAATGTGTGGAAAGTGCAACGAAGGAGGAGTAAAAGGGCTCATACTGCTTGTCGTGGTGCAGGATCTCAGATTCACTGCAACGGAGAAGGGGAGAGAGGTCAGCCGGACCCAGCACAGCAGCAGCACCACCCAGCCCCCCAACGAGTCCAGTGACAGGGGCAAGGCAAGATGACAGCTCTGGGAACACAGCCCTCGTGTCCCCAGGACCGAGTCCTCCAGCCGCAGCCGGATCATGGCATCAGCATCACTGTCTGCACAGGAAATTTAAGGAAATAGTTCCACTGCTGCCAGTGTTTCTCCTCCACAGCATCAACAGGTCAGGCTCTACCAGCTGCACTCCCTGCCAGAGGCTCATTAACCTTTAAGTTGTCCTAAACTCAGCTGCCCAGAGTGCCTGGACTGTGTGTTCTGCTAACGCCGGCAGGATTTGCCAGGCCTGGAGCACAGGCATTCCCTTTCTGTCACGGCATGGAGGCAACTGGAGTTTGTGCAAGTGTGCAAATCAGAGGGATCAAACCAGGCAACTGCAGAACCACAACAGACACAGGCACAGCCCCTGCGACCACCTGGGGAGGGGAGGGTTTGGCCAGGTAAGGCAAAGCCCCCGAGGCCTCTCAGCGAGACTCAGTGGCCTCGGACATCAGCCTTTTATGGCAGAGGTGACACCCTAAAGGTGTCCCACCACATCCCACCTGCACAGACACAGAGAACACAAACTGCTCTGCCTCCGCATCTCGTTCTGCCCCTCGTTTTTCCTGTGACAACACTAAGGGATGTGCATATCTGCCTATCGAATGATCAATTTACTTTCTTTCACATTTTCATGCAGTGATGTGAACAAGCAAGCTGGAAGAACAGACTAGTTGACTCAGCTTCACTTTGCCTCTCCAAACCAAGCCAGGCTTCTCCACCTGTGGGACAGAGGTTATTCCTGGAGGGCAGGTGGGGAGCAGAGGGCAGCAGGCCATGGCACAGGCTGTACCCAACTCCAACCACGATTTCACCATTCCCTGCTGACCTGAACAAAGCCCAGTTTATACCCAGTCACCTTCCCTTTTTCCACCCTAAGCCATCGTTTCCAGCTCTAAGGGAGATGTAGCTGAAACAGAAACAACTCTGGAACAGAACCATTTCTCCACAAAAACGAGCAGAAAGAAATACTCATCAGCTTTGTAGTTTGATTTCCTAAGTCTGAGGTTTTATTCAGTCTGCCTAGAAAACTGAAATAGAAAAACAGAAAATGAAGAGAGAGGCTTTACTGGAAGATATTCAGCAGCGTCACACGACCGAGTTCCAATACCTCAGGCCTCACCTCACCCTCTCCTGCCAGAACTGCTCTGGTGAGGAACGAGCCTAGAGACTGAACATGCAAAACAGTCCGTGCTCTCTCCTTTTCAGACACTAATTTTGCTCACCTACCTCTCAGGCCCAACTCAAACCCAGCAGCAGTAGGTATGTGAGTATTGTTAAGAGAACAAATTAGAACAATTGGGGAATAACAGAGTACAGGAGAGGCTGACAGCTCCTAAATTACTGCACAGGTCAAGCTGTGCAATGCACAGTGCCCACAGGGTATAAAGAACACAGAGGTGAAGAATCCAGCACGAGATAGGGATTGGGCAATGAGAGGTTTGAGTTTTACTAAAACACGTTGTGGATGTTATGATAATGTGAAGTGGAAGGCTGCTGTCAAGAAATCATCAATCCTTGCAAATAACCATCAACAGAAGACAACAGCTCAATCTGTGATGTGCCAGAGCGTTATTGTGAGCATACAGTGAGATTTAATAATGACTTTCAGCCTCTGTACTGTGTCTTATTTAGAGGAGTTTGCTTCCCAGGGAAGCTCATTACTCCGGCTGAGGAGAAGCCTCTGTGTCACTATCAACATTAATCAGCACCAAATCCCACCTCCTGCCTCAGCTCTGCTCCCCAGCCCTGACCAGCCCCTGCCCTTAGGGCAGTGGGCACAAAGCAGCCTCCTCCTCGGGAAGGCACTGCTCCAGGTGCAGGAGTTCTCCCCTGCGGAAACCCCTTCCCCAAAGACCAGCCTGGAGTGACTTCACACACCCAGAGGTCCTCTCCAGCTGCACCCTTCCAAGTCAGCATTTCCATCATTTATGCCAAATAAGGGACTAATTTCTATCAATTCTCGAAGACACCTGCTAACAGAGGAATACCAGTAACCTTACACTTATAAATGAAATACAAGAGTACTTAAAAAAAGGAGTTTATTGATTTATTTTGAAAAGAATAATACCAGTGATTTCACTGTCATCTCAGCAAGTTTATTTAAGGGGAAATCCAGCCACTTTGGGGTTGGCTGACACCATCAAGAGCTTAGCGACTGCCTTCTAAAAATAACTTGAACAGATAAAAGATTTTCTGTCAGGAATCTAAAGATAGATTCTTGTTCAGCACAGAAAAGCACAGCTCCAGACACGAACAAGTCGTATTTATTCCTTTGTGATTTAGCACGCCACACCAAGGCATGAAACAAAAAGTACCATCCTGCAAGAGCCCAAATCCTGCCAGATCATCAGACACACAACTCCAACCTCAGGCAGCGCTGCTTGAAGGCAACGAACTGCTGTCTCAAGTGGAAAACAGAACCGACATTCCCTCCAAAGGAGGAAGCAGCCCTCTCCCAGAACTCAAGTGGATCCACTCAAGTGTCCCTGGGATATTTTGATGGAACACTCCACTAACGAACTTTAGGCAAAGGGACAGCAGAGCTGCTTGGGGAAAAGTGACACTGGAATGGTCCCTAAAACAAAGACTGGCCAAAGAACTGCCCAAATGCATCAACACTGAGCGTGCAGCTTCTGGGGGAACAACTGCTCTGTGTGTGCAGGCACAGAACTCTGTGAATTGAACTCTTTGAGTCTAAAGCATCCACTGCACACTGAGCCATTCTACATTAAGCAAAAGACCACAAGGCTTTATTTTATCATCTTCCTCAGTGCAGTGTTTATTTTATGTTTCCTAACAACTTGCTGTGGCCGGGGTTATAGATCTCTGTAACTGAACGTGATGTTGTGGCATTCACATCTCGTGTTTTAGATCATAAAACAAGCTGTAAGTTGAATTAAGTACTCTGATGCTCAGAGTCAAACCTATGTGGTTAAGACAAGGCAGACTTGATTTGGTTCTGCTTTATTTCTATTTAAAATAGCAAAAGTATTGCAGTGGTAAAGACTTAGAGGGAAGTCTGGTCCCCCCAGAGCCCGGTGAGACAACACTTCCCACGGCCCAACCGGGCAAACTGTGACACGCCTGGACAAAAGCAAAACCACAAGAACAGTCCCGAAGCCTCTCGGCGGGCGCC
>NW_008238341.1:86766-88022 GCF_000691975.1 Corvus brachyrhynchos
TCATCCAAAACCATTCGAATAGCGAAAAACTCCCCGCTGCAAGAGTCCTCCAAAACACTTAAATAATTAAATAACACCCCCCACTTAAATACCAAAAAAATCCCCACTTAAATAGCCAAAAATCCCCTCTTAAGTAGCACAAAACCCACCGAAATAGACCCCAAATCCCATTGAAATAGCCCCGTAAAACCACTTAAACAGCCCCAAAACCCACGTAGATGGTCCCCAAAAGACACCTCAATAGCCTGCCAAAACCCACTTAAATAGCCCCAAAACCCACTTAAATAGGGCCTCAAAAAACCACCTAAATACCCCCCCCCCAAATCCCCTAAATAGCCCCAAACCCCACCGAAATAGCCCCACCAAAACCACTTAAATAGCCCCAAACCCCTTAAACAGCCCAAGAAACACTTCAGTAGCCCAAACCCACTCCCTGCTGCGCAGCTTTTATTTGGGATCTGGACACTGGGAGGGGGCGGGGGGGGACACAGCCTCTCCTGGGGGAACAACTCGATGCCAAACGGTATCTTAACAATTTAACCCCGGAGTTCAGAGCCGTGATCCCGAGGGAAACGCTGAGAGGCTCCTCCTCCTGAACCACCCCCACCTTAACCCCAGTGCTGCACACAAAAAAAATGCAGGAGAATTTAGAAACAAATGGGAAGGAATTGATGTTGTCATAATAAATAAAGAACGTGGAGAGACTTTGGGTTCAAATTCTTCCCACTGCTCTGCAGCTTCGTCAGTGGCTCCATGAGGCCATTTCCCACTGACAGACACCCAATTCCCAACATTTTTCCTAAGGAAATCACCCAAGGTCTCTTCCCCACACCAGGAGCCCGTTACCACATGTCAGCAGCCAACAACCCTCACCCCTCGTCTCTGCCAGATGTGGGGCACAGCTGGCACTGAGGGAGAGCCCAGGATGGGCAGGACACACATCCTTAATAATCTCTTCACCAACATCAGGGAGACTGATTTTGGGGCTTCAAGGGAGGTTTGGGACATTCTTTTTCAGTCAGAACAGACTAAAAAAGTCTCTATTTTTCATCTCTTCTGTTTCTCCTCACAGGAGACACGTGGGCAGTGCAGGTTTTGTTCCACCAGTAGTTTTTCCTCACAAACGTCTTCCAGCCAAATGGAATAGAGGCGTTTGGATCCATCACTCAGGGGGGCTGGGATCCCAGGAGAGCCCTCCAGGCAGTCCCAGCCCAGCTGCTCTCCAGGCTGGGCCTCCCTCAGCGCCAGGCCCGGTT
>NW_008238341.1:88132-98686 GCF_000691975.1 Corvus brachyrhynchos
GGCGCCAGTCTCTTGGTGATCATGGTGGCAAAGACCAGCCCGAAGAGGACGCTGCTGATCAGCACGTAGTCGTAGTCGTCCTTGAGCACGTCAAACTGCTTGGAGGGGTACACCCGGGTCTGGAAGATGTCCAGCCCGTAGGCCACAACCTGCAGGGGTGAGATCAGGAGCTGGGGATGCAGCTTGGAGCACAAAACCCCAAAATGATGCACTCAGGGTTACAGTTCTGATGGAAAGGAGTGATGTTTAAGCTGTGAGCAGCCGCCTTCTGGGAGTTACAGAGCTCCCTGACATTGGAATCCACCCCCAGATTCCACACTGAGGCCTCCACCCTGCACTCACCAAGCACGTGGACTCGAGGCCAGAGGGGGCTGTGTAAATCCCCCTCATCCTGGAGATGGTCTGGTTGTAGTTGATGAACCTCTCGGCGTGGATCTGCACGTCTGGCGAGTACGGGATCAGGTTCTCCTCCCTGCAAGGCACCACAAGAGACATCAAACCCCAGCCAAGCAGCCCACAGGGGATGTCACCTGTGTTTCCTACCCTGATTATCAAAAGCTGACCTAGAACAGCACATTTGGCAGCTTTTCTCAGTGCAGATTCATTACTGCTGCAGGATGAAAATCCAATCTATCAGCCAGGTCAGGCTAAACTAGAGCTGCCTCCTTTCAGGCTTTGAAAGTTTTAAAAATAAGTGTTAACTCCAAAAAATCCAGGTCCTCTGCCTGCTCCTCCTGAAGAATACAGAGCCCAGGCTGGTTTAATGACTGACCTGCTGTAATACAGACAAAAGTATCCCATCATCACAGACTGGGAACAGAAACACAGAATCCTTCAGACCTCCAAGATCGAGTCCAACCTTTGACCTTGAAGGAACCCCCCTTCATTCCATGCAAAGACTGCCCTGAGTCCAGCCAGAACGAGTTGTTCCTCTCCACACAACGTATGACACACAAAATCCAGCCCTCTCCGCAGCCCAGGAAGAGAGGTTCTCACTCCTTCCCTACCTGCTCTGTTCCGTCGGGATCTCTGGGCGCCGAGGGTCCAGCAGAGCCTTGGGAAGGGACAGGATGGCCCCGGAGGGAAGCCCAACTGTGCATTAAAGGAAAAGCATCTTAAAAATCACAGAATCCCGCAACAGCTGGGGTTGGAAGGGCCTTCTGGGGATCACTCAGTGCAACCCCCCTGCCCAGGAAGGGTCAGCCAGAGCAGGCGGCACAGGAATCCATCCAGGTGGGTTTGGAATGTCTCCAGAGAGGGAGACTCCATGCCTTCCCTGGGCACCTGGGCCAGTGCTCTGCCACCCTCAAGGAAAAGTTCTTCCTCACGCTGGGATGAAACTTACTGGGTTTTAGTTTATGGCCATTGCTGCTCTGGGCACCACTGGAAACTCTGGCACCCCATGGCCATTTCTGACAGCGTCTTCCAAACAGCCAGCAGAAACACTCTCCTGGTGCTTATCCCTGCACTTGCAGGAGCCCAGGATGACCCCCAGGCACGAGTTTTTGGCAGCAAAGCGCATTTTGCTTGGATTTCAGCGCTCCCCCCTGAGCACGGGGCAGGTACTCACTGAGCAAGTGGCGGCTGGTGATGCCCCGCTCGGTGATCGTGGCCTCCATGGCACTGATGGCAGAGGGGAAAATGTAGGATTGCTGGAGAACCTGAGGCAAAATGGGGCGGTCCAGGGAGCTGAAGGCTGTGGCGTTGTACTGCTCCGTGCCCTCGTAGAGCTCCAGCACGGTGAACTCGTTCCGACGCGCCTTCGTGTTCCAGTACTGGTACTGCAACCACGAGTTTTAGGAGAATCAGGGAAGCAGCCAAAGGTGCAGGGAAATCACAGAGGGTGCTCAGAAAACTGCCTCCATGCAGACTCAGGAACTGCCCCTGATGCCAGAAGATCTTTGCTTTTTATACATTTTACACCTATTTGTAGCTCTCTAGACTACTACTGTAAAGCTATATAGCTCCTTAACTAACTGTGGTACCTTCCTACCCCTCCCCTTAGATTTCAGAACAATAAGCTAACCTTGCTGGAATCTCATTTAGTCTTTGGTCTAGAGTGATCCAAAGACATCTCATTTTCTCCATATATCACAGACATAATAAATGGGGGGTGAGAAGCAAGGGGGGGCTTCAGTGGGGGCAGAACCAAAAGAGGGGATTACTTAATTAACTGTGCCTCTAACTGGATGATTTCTGTTAAGCTTGCTCGTTTGTTAAACTTGTAAAATTGTCAGAGTCCTGCATTACGTGTGCATTTTGCACCATGAAGGACCTTCACTACAGGTAACCACTTTTTATCACCTTAACATTGTTCAGCCTGTGCTTTTAAGGGTCACCCCAAACAGGAAGCAGCTCTCACCACCACCCAGTTCTCGGAGTGCACCATGTGCACGGGCCCCTTGGCCTTCTTCTGCACAGAGGAGTGGATGATCCTGCCCGTGACGCCGTCCATGAGGTAGATCCCGATGAAGGTGCGCTCGTGGTGCGTGTCCGTGCTCTCGGTCACCACGGCCAGCAGGTTGGGGTTCAGGGACTAGGGACAAAGGAGAAACAGCTGAGACCCCCTATCAGTGCCACAGACACCTCCTTTCTGCACTTCATCTGGCACTGGACATACTGTGAACAAATTAGTGTAAATCACCTCAAGAAATCAAGCTGCTATTTCCCCAGTATCAGACCCTGACTGACTTAACTGCTGCATGAAAACATTTCAGAAAAGAAACCTCCAAAATGAGCGTTTTTCTGCAGAGACACTGGTGCCCAAAAAGCAAAACTGGCACCACAGGGCAGCTCATCCCAACGTAGCAGCAGGGAATGGTACTGGGATCTTCCTGTGGGATAATCCCTCAACAAAAAGCCCACACAGAGCAGCAGGAGCACCTTGTAGAGGACGCTGCGGTCGCCCATCACGCGGCCCTGGGAGTGCACGTGCTCGTTGGACCTCTTCCCTTTGACCATCACTATCCTCTGCACCTCCGTGGGGATGGCCACCTCCCAGCTCTCCTCTGTGCTCAGGTCCTGCAGGGAAAAAGCACGTGGGAGCTTGGATCTTGTCCTCCAAGGACACCATCTCCACCAGCAGGATGCAGCTTTGCTTGCTTTGGGATTTCACAAGTTTCACAGCGTTTTGAGGCTGAACGCTCCAGTTCTGAGCAAAGCTCCGTGAAGGAAACAGAGATCTGCCATTATCCACAGGGCATTTAGGGAAGTGTAATGGGTCCTCCGTACCTTTTTCAACCTGAATCCAGAGAGTTTTCCCTGCTCAGCATCAACTAGGTAAAAATAGATGGAATGGGCTATTTCTTCTAACTGGCGAAGGACGTTTTTAGTGGCTGGGAAAGGTGTAACCTGGAAAAAGAGAATTGACACACAGGTTGAAAACAACTGACACAGACAAAAAAACCACCCCAAAATGAGCCAGAAAGACGATTTCTAACATGTTTATCAAGATAAGGTCTGTCTTACCAGAATAACCTCATAGTTTTGCGTGAAATGTGGCTCAATAGCATTTTTTCCATCTTGCTCCGAAAGGGAGGGGAATAATTAACCAGAATGTGAAGAAAACTGCCTCCAGGCAAAGCAATTTACCTTGTACTCATCATCAATCAGGAGCAGCACCTTGGCATAGTCTTGATCCATAATAGGCAGAAGCAAAGTCTGGAGAATTGGACGTTTCAGAACAGGAGGAGCTACTTGGCTTCTCTTCCCAAAGATGGGGTTAAAGACATACAGAAAACTCATTCTGGTTTCCTGAAAAACAGGTTAAGTTTTACCTCTTGTCTAAGTCAAAAAAAAGGGTGTTTTTCTAACTGTTACTTGCTGATGTTCATAGCTGGGGTTCAGCTATTCCATCCTGAAAATATTCTGTTTGGACACACACATTTGTCCAAACATTTATCCCACATTTGTCCATCACAGCCATCATCATTTTTAGGTTTCCTAGGCTTCTGTGTCTGCTTCCCTCCAGATCTTTCTCCCCTCCCATCAGTGACAACCAAATGATGCCCAAGAAGATGTTTTACTGCCCTGTCCAAGGGCAGATTTCCATGCCCAGCGGAGGGGCAGGGAAAGGGCCTCACCTTGTCCTTCACGAGCAGAGTGCACTGTGGAGGGTGGGGGAAATGGGCTGTTGTTCTCTGCACCATCAGCTTGAAGGAGGAGCCAGGTCTCACATTCCTGAGGTATTGCTTCCACAGGATGGTGCCGGAGCTGCTCTCAATGCCAAAAAGCTGAGGAAAAACACATGGGAAAGCCAAAGTTTAGGGAAACACCTCTCCTGTTCAAACACTGCATCGTCCTCTGTTGTATCCCAAAGAAAGCTGGGTCTTAGTCCCCACTTTAAAGCCACCACAGAACATCCTGTGCATCTTCCCATGATTTCTGCCCAAGCCTGGCCAAAAACAGGGCTGGGAATTCAGAGCTGAGACTCTTTGCTCCAGCCTAGAACCAGATCCCTATCCCAGCCTCCTCACCTTCCCTGAGGCAGTGACCATCACCATCATTTTCTGGAGGTTGAATTCATCTCTGGCCAAATTGTCAATGTTAATCTCATTTTTAATCTGGCTCCGGGGCTTCCTGGCATCATAGAACATCTTCCAGAGATGAGCAGTCCAGGCTTGCAGCAGGATGAGCTGGGATGAGAGTCGCTTCAGGAACATTCCCAGCAAACCATCTGCAGACGGCACCCACAGTGACAACAGCAGGGAAAACACACACGTCCCACCCAGAGCTGAAATTATGGTGTCAAACGCTGCCATGCACAAACCTGGGGTAACTCCTTGCCTCCCACTCTGCAATGTTACAGTTGCCATTTCTGTGACAGACTCTGGCATTTACCAACCTTTCCCACTCCACACTCATTCCAAAATACACCCTGATCGACGGAAAGCAAACCTTCATGCAGAGGATTTCGTGCTCCTTCTCACTGTGCCCACCTAGAGCTCCCCCACCTCTACAAAAATCCCTCTGCATCCAGAGGAATTAAAAAGACTTAATTCTGCCCAACCAAGGTTTTTATTTAACTTCTTAGAATAACCAAAACACTGGATTTCAACTCTGTTTCAGCCCCAACGAGAGCAAGCAGAGGGGACCAGTGGCACCAGGAAGCATTAGGCAGGAGCAGAGCACACTCCATGCAGGATGGGGTTACCTTGGATGGCTGCATCCAGGACAGCAAGGAAAGACAAAACAAAGCAAAAAAAAAAGCTATTGGAAACGAGTCTTCCAGAAAGAGTCACAGGAAACATTTAGGAGACATGGCCAAAATCCCTCCTACTGCTGCTGACTGCTTTCTTAATGTAACAATGTAAGACATTCAGGTCATCTGGATTGGACTTCCAAAGTTTAGTCAGAAAAGGGTTTATTTCTGCTCATTTTAATTGGTATCAGTAGAGATTTAAATTAATCTCTCAGCTCAGAGTAAAGAGAAAACAATACGTACATTTATTTAGGAAGGAAAACAAACTCACAAAGGTAGTTCTGTTAAACTCACCTGCTTTTTTTCCAAATTCTCCCTCCAACTCAGCCTGTGCACCAGTCAGTGGCAGATCCACCATCTCCAGGCTCACCACCTCTGCCAGTGACTCCTCCCTACTCCACACAACTTTTCCTGGAAAGAAGAGCAGAATCTTATCAAAAATCAACTTAATATCTGTGAAGTGACTCACTCAACGTAAGAGTGCAACCTGGAAATTCAAATTGCCTCTTGATGAAATGCAGAACAGTGTCTAAGTATCTAATATCATTAAATTAACTGTTTCATAAAAGACAAATCCTTCATGCAACTGGAGCCACTTCTGGGAAGAAAACGTCAGGGTCAGTAAAAGCAATCTGGTGTTTCAGAAGGGTTACAGTCATTGAGTCTGTTTAAAACAAGAGAAGCACAGCGTGAACTCCTGGATTCCTTTACAGCCCCAGAGAATTCCCATCACTGAGATGGGACTTTCAATCCTTTCTGCAAATTAACATTTTTGCCATGAGGATCTTTTCTGAAAACCTTTGAGGAAGATCTACACCAGGACTTACACTCTCATCCTATGAACAGATTTGAAATCTGCAGAAACCTCCTGAAATCCAAAAGCTCTGCCCACACAAAACAAGGCAGAACTGTTTGTCTGGGCGAGGGTGAAAGAGGTCTTCCATGGGACTCAGAAGAGTTAAAACAATTTTTTCAGCTTCCAAGGAAAGTAATGATAAAATATAATTCTTGAGGACGTGGAATTTTCTCCTGGTGACTGTTATGAATGGAGGAAGCTGTTTGTGGGAGTTACCTGGCTGCTGGAGGAACATGAGCATGTGGTCCTCTGTCTGCACCAAGGCTCGATAGCCCACAGAGTCATCCTTCTTCAGGAAAACCTGGATGTACAGCTGGGAAAAAAACCAAACAAAAAAAGGCAAGGAAAACAACAAGATTAATGATCACATCATCTCCCTGGAGAAAGCAGGAATCGGGTGAAAGCAGGAATCAGGTGAAAGCAGAGCAGGCAGGGTGATGCTGTAACCCCTGGAATGCTTTTCCCCTTGGCTAAAGGGCTCCCATCCTGCCAAATCAGGGAAGGGATGGCACTGTAAGGACTGAAATAACCCCTCCCTGCTCACCTGCTGTGGCTTGGCCCCTCCCTGCTCCAGGTTAAAGGTGATTGTGGTATCCAACAATCTTTGCCCAGTTTCAACCAGGTAGAGATTTATGTTGTAGGTTTGATTGGAGCAGGTTAAGGAATCCTGCAGCAAACAGGGCAGAGAACAGGGGTTACACACAGATCACACTAAATTCCGCAGCAGGATTCAATGCCCAGCAAGAACTGGGGCTTCAAGATATTTTTAGGCTGTATTTTTAGGTTGTATAGTTGGTATAACACCTCTGTCATTCTGTTCCTGCAGGCAAAGGAATAAAATGGACTGACAAGAACTTGGGAACAAGAGCAGCCCGTACCTGCCTCCGGGCATCCTCCAGAGCACTGCCAGCATGGAGGCCATCAGAGCTTCCAGGTTTCTGAAGCGAGGATGAGAAGAAATGTAACATGGCTTCAGATGCCAGTAAAAGCATAAAAAAATTAGGTTTCCAACTGCCTGACAAGTCTCAGCTCGCCTGTGACATCAGGCAGGAAACAGCTCTCTTCTGTTCTGTTTCTGATAAAAATGAAACTGTGTTTCATACACCCAAGAACTGAAATCCTCTGTGGATCACTAAAGCCAATTCCTTGTCACATGCCCACCTTCCACAGGGCTGAAACAGGACATTCACTGAGCCAGACACAGCCTGAGCTGGACATAATCAAGCCCTGCTTGTGTTATCACTGAAACTTATCAAATCCTCCTCTTCCTCAAGGGACTCCCCATCCCTGGGCCTGTGAAACACCTGTGGAACCCACCCCCAGTGCTCATTGCCAAGGCTGGGCTGGTCCCAGAGTACAGGAATTGTGCTGACCAGTTCACTCCTGCACGTCAGGACTGCGGCCACCGTCTTCTCCCCGGTTGTTGCAAAACTCACCAGAGCTGCCTGGAAAGGAAAAAAAATAGCATGAAATCATTAAAAAGAAAAACCTCAAGAAACTCTCAGACCTCACCAAAAATGACTTGTGAAGTAAATCAAACCACAGGGGAATTAAAAACATATGAACTGTCACAGCCAAATTTTAAATTGTATTGTTTCCCCAAACAAAAAAAATTACAAAAAAAAAAGACTGAAAGCACTTCTCAAAGAGATGGGAACAGCTGACCTGCCACAGGTTTTTGAGCCATTATGCTCAGAGTTACTGAGATATTTTAAACCTGCCAGCTGGCCCAGCAGTTTGAAGGATGTTCAGCTGCACTTGGCCCTCTCCCTGGTACATCTGTCTTGGATACCTGCTGGAAGTCCCGGAGGTGGCTGAGCAGCCCCTGCTTGTACTGCAGCAGGGAGAAATGGCTTGGGGACAGCTGCAGGAAGAACTGAGTCCGTGAGGCGCCGGTCACACTGGGCTGAGTGGCCAAGATCCTGGCCTGGAAGTCATCTTCAAACTCCAGCTCCAGGGACTGCAAGGGAGACAAGCACGTGTGCTGGGAGAGTTGTCCTTCACTGAGACCAACACCTTCCTCCCCTCAGCAGCAGTGAGAGATTCCCTGGGTCAGGGGACAGAGCAGGAGCAGGGAGGCTGAGGCTCCACCGGAGCAAAGCGCTGAAGACATCGATCCAGAAGGAGTAACAGACAAAAAGCTTTCCCACCCTCCCCTCAATTTACAAATCACGATCTCCCACCTCCAATCACTCCCCAGTTCACCAGCAGGCTGGGTCAGGCACCAGAGCAGCTGGGCAAGGAATTACAGGGAATGTTCCTGCAGCACTCCTCACCTGCAGCGGGATGTGCCTCATGTCCTGCTCCGTGTCCAGGGCGCAGACGTGCAGCGAGCGCGCGGCCGTGTCCGCACACACCAGCACCGCCTCCCCCACCACGCCACAGGAGCCCTCCAGGGCCCGCAGCCACGGGGCTGCCACCCTCACCTGCACAGACACACAGAGCCAGGGCTCAGCAGGACACAGCCCTCACAGAAACAGTGTGCACACCAACAGCAGTTTAAGGCAGGATTATTTTTATCCGTGATTGGGAGGAGCTACCTGTCAGCCTGAGGGTTATGGAACAATCTTGACTAACAGCTGCCCGTCTAACTCAGTTTGGCTTTCAGGACATTCAGCCATGAAATCCCTGAGTTTGGAGGCAATGCCTCAGTGAAAGGGAGGGTTCTCTGTACCACAGTTGATTCCTCTGCCCACCACACCGCAGGGTTGGGAGCACATTTGTTAACATCAAATCCAGCATTTTGGCTCCACTACCTGTTTGGTGATTTCTCCGTCTTCTACGTTGAACATCAAGACGTTCAGGTGGCTCTGGGGAACGATGCCAACCACGTGGATCACTCCAGTCCCACGGGAATACAGCAGCTGGTACTGAGTGCTCTCACTGCAAGAGAGGCAGCAACCACCAAGCATCACCTTCTGACACTGCTGTTTGCAGAAGCACAAGGCAGGTGCAGCCCCTGTCCCTCTGCCCCATGCCAGAGGCTCACACCTCTCCTTCCAGGGGCTCTCACCTTTCTGGCAGGTGTTCCACCCACTTCTGGTGCCCGTTGGACAGGTAGTGCAGAGACAGGGCCGCCTTCTTCAGCACTGCCACGTACTTCACCGCCTCGGGGAGCCCCACCAGGGCAGCCCCCTGGAAACTGAGCACAGACACAAGGAGTGAGGGGATTACTTTCCTATTTTACCCTGGAGAAGGATCTGGAGCACCAAGAGTGGCTGAGAGGTCTCAGCCTGCAGAAAAGGAGGCTCAGCACAAGTCCCTGACAGGAGGGGGCAGCAAGGTGGGGGTTGGGCTCTGCTCCCAGGGAACAGGGACAGGATGAGAAGAAATGGCCTCAAGCTGTGCCAGGGGAGGTTAAAATTGGCTATCAGGAGGAATTTCCTCATGGAAAGGGCTGTCAGGCATTGAAGGGGCTGCCCAGGGAGGTTTGGAGTCCCCACCCCTGGAGGTGTCCAAGGAAGGCCTGGACGTGGCACTCAGTGCTCTGGGCTGGTGCCAAGGTGGGGATTGGGCACAGGTTGGATTCAATGGTCTGGGAGGGTTTTTCCAACCTCTGTGGTTCTGGGATTCTGTGCAAGGTTCAGGCATTCATAAAGAACTCACCCAACATTTGTTTTAGAAACTCTACATCTGACTAATCTTTCTCCACAATGCAAGCCCAGACCAAGTCCATGACCCATTTTTTTCCTTCCCAGAGCAGCACTACCAGGAGAAACAGCCCTTGCAGAGAGGAAATCCCACCTGCCAGTGTCCAGGGAGGTCTCCCAGTTCAAGCCCCCGATGTTGGTCTCCCAGGAACGCAGAATTCGTCCGGCATTGGACACAGTGATGGCATCTGGAAAGGAGGAGAGGGGGATGAACACAGAACACGTACCCACCATGGGCCAAAGAAGGGATGGGTTCTGCAGGTCCAGCCTGTGCTCTAACGCTGGGTCCACATTCCAGGAGCGCTGCCAGCCCCGGCACGTTCCACTTACCCTGCCCATGGATCAGCATCGCATCGATGGCTCCTTCCGGGGTGCCCTTGTCCACATGGCGCCACACTGCAACAGACAGGGCCGGGGGAAAACGGCGTTTATCCCACAAAGGCGTTTCTGTGTTATTATGTCTAACCCTGGGCTGCTCACAGAGCCAGTCCTAAGACAGAGCTCTGACCTGCCGGCTGAACCCTCCCGCCCGCCACGGCCCAACCCGCAGCATTAACCTTTCCGGAGGAAAAGCCAGCACAACCGCATTGACTCTCGGCCCCAAAGCCGCCGCACTCACAGATTTCGCCGCTCCGGGAGTTCAGGGCGGCTACTACGTTCTCCTCGGTGGCCACGACGAGCTTCTTCGAGCCCTGCGAGGCCTCCAAGGAGGCGAACTTGAGCTTCCCCACGTACTGCTGCCTCCTGCGAGAGAGAACAGGAGCGCCGGTGAGATCGGACCCGGGGCGGCAGCGGCGCGGCGGGCGCGGGGCCTATCCCCGGGAGGGGGGACCCAGCCCGGCGGGACC
>NW_008238341.1:98828-101034 GCF_000691975.1 Corvus brachyrhynchos
CAGCGCCGTGGGGAGCGCAGGCAGCGCGCGGGGCAGTCCCGCCCGCTCCCGGCAGCCCGCGCGCCGCTCGGGGGCCTCGGAGCACGGCGGAACCATGCCCAAGTCCAAGCGGGACCGCAAGGGTGGGAGCGGCACCCCCGAGCCCCGGTCCCGGACACCTTGCCCGGACACGTCCCTCTCCCCACTCCCTTCTCCGTCCTTTTCCCATCCCTTGTCCCCATCCCATCTCCCATCCCCTTCCTCATCCTTCCGACTCCTTGCCCATACCCCGTCCCGATCACCGTCCCCTTCCCCATCACCGTCCCCTTCCCCGTCCTGTTCCCCATCCCGCCCTGACGCTCTCTCCGCTCCCCGCAGTGTCCCTGACGCGGACGCCCCGCAAGGGGCTGGAGGCCAAGCAGGCGCTGATCGCCGAGGTGAGTCTGGCCCGGGCCCGGGCCCCTCTCCCATTTCCCTGTCCTCCCCGTTCCCCCCGCCCCCTGTGCCCGTCCCTGTCCCGGTAACGGCCCCCTCGCAGCTGCGGCGCTGTGTGGACACCTACAAGTACATCTTCGTCTTCTCCGTGGCCAACATGAGGAACAACAAGCTGAAGGATGTGCGGAACGCCTGGAAGCACAGCAGGTGGGCAGGGGGGTGGTGCCGGGGGGATGCCCAAGGGGATGAGCTCCAGGGCTGACATCCTTCTCCTGCTCTTTCTGGGCCAGGATCTTCTTCGGGAAGAACAAGGTGATGATGGTGGCACTGGGCCGGGAGCCGAGCAGCGAGTACAAGGAGAACCTGCACAAGGTACCTGCTGGGGGTTCCTCTGGGTGTCCTAAAGCTTCACCTGGCGTATTCCACATCCTGGAATAACGTCCTGGGGTCACCGTTCTGTGTGTGTTTTAATTGAACCCATCCATGTGCTGCCACAAAGGCTCTGTTGTGAGTGGAGCTGTGCAGGACCGAGCCCTTGCAGGCGAGTCCCCGGTGCTCCCCAGTCCCCATGGATGCTCCTTTCTTCCAGGTCAGCAAACACCTGAGAGGGGAGGTCGGGCTCCTCTTCACCAACCGCACCAGGGACGAGGTGGATGAGTAAGTACCAGCCTGGCACAGCCTCTTTGTTGCCACAAAAGCCCTTCACTCCCTGCTGCTTCCCTTCAAGCAGGGATGGTCTCATGGGCCTTTTCCACTGATCTTTGTCAGCCATTCCTGTGACAGCTGGGCAGAATCGTGGAAGGGTTTGGGTTGGGAAAGACCTTAAAGCTCACCTCGTTCCACCCCCTTGGACACTTCCAGGGATGGGGCAGCCACAGCCTCCTTAAGGACTGTAGGGCAGGCTGTGCCTCAATCCCTGCCGCAGCCCAGGGCTGTTCTCCCACAGCTGAAGCTCTCCCTGCCCGTCTCTGTCCCAGGTGGTTCTCCAAGTTCCGGGAGCTGGACTTTGCCCGCGCTGGGAACAAGGCGCCGTACGGGGTGAGCCTGGACACGGGGCCCCTGGAGCAGTTCCCCCACTCCATGGAGCCGCAGCTGCGGCAGCTGGGACTGCCCACGGCGCTGAAGAAAGGTACAGCAGGGGCTGGGAGGGTCAGCTCCGGCCTTGTCGGTGCAGCTGGGAGCTCTTAACGGAGAACATTAAATAAAGAGTGGGGTTTAGGCCTGGAGAAAACCTCAGGGACAACTTTGTCCTTGTTGGGCTGGGGCTAGGACTCCTTATGTCCTTCTTGTGCTGCTGTTCCCAAACTCGTGTCAAAGGCTGAGTAAAACCCTCAGATTTCTCCACAATGCCACCTTTCTCCAGTGGAAACAGCTCGGATTAACCCACTCAGGAACCAGGTGTGGGGTTTTGGAGCTGATCTCACCCATCTCTGTGGGGTGCACTGATACTGCCTGGGAAGGTGTCAGCTCCAGGGGGTGGTGTTGGAGAGGGTCCTGGCTCTGTCCCCCACATTCCAGGGGAGTTCCCAGGGCCTGGGAGCCTATTTCCAGGGGGTTTTGCTCTGCAGGAGTGGTGACGCTGCTTTCGGATTACGAAGTGTGCAAGGAAGGGGATGTTCTCACCCCGGAACAGGCCCGTGTGCTGGTGAGTAACAGGCCCTGCTTCCTGACACAAAACAACTAATAATTAATTAACACAACTCCTAAAACTCAGCAGCAACTAATTTGGTTCCTGCTTTGCTCCACTTCCCACCTGGAAGCGGAATTTACTGTTTTGCTAGGCTGGGCATGG
>NW_008238341.1:101085-105722 GCF_000691975.1 Corvus brachyrhynchos
GATGGCAGAGTTTAAAGTCACCATGAAGTTTCTGTGGAATTCTGAGACGGGAGACTTCCAGAAGCTCGTGGGAGACAGAGCAGAGGAGGAGGAGGAGGAAGAGGAGGATGACGACGATGGCAGCAATGAGGACTAACAGCCTGGACACCAGAGAGTTCTATTTTAGGGACAAAAAGAGGAGGATATTTCTCTTCCCTGGGTGCACCTGGACTGGGATGATCTTTATATAAAATGACCTGACTACGCTTTTTTTTAATATTTATATAAATATCTATGTAAAACTCCAGCTGGTTGTTACTGCTGCCTGTTGCTGTTGGTGGATCCTGGGATCTGAGGAAATGCCACCTCAAACATGAAAACTGGGCAGAAAGGGTGTAAATGTAATGCAACTTGGATACAGCACAATAGGAAAGATGCTGAGAGTTTGTTATTCTGACACAGAAGAAGATAATTAGCTCAATCCTTGTAATTTTACCTCATCTCTGGAAGTGTTCAAGGTCAGGCTGGATGGGGCTTGGAGCACCCTGGGATAGTGGAAGGTGTTCCTGCCCATGGCAGGGGGTGGAACGAGATGAGATTTAAGGACCTTCTAACCCAAACCATTCTGGAATTCTGTGATTCAAAGGCCCCAAGTGCTGCCAAAGATATGCCAGGTTCCAGGTGCAGGTCAGAGATGGGGTCTGCATTAGAAAGAGGTTTTATTCTTGTATGTAGTTACTTAAGATTTCACATTAAAGCAGAACAGGTGCTTTCACCTCGTTAACACATTCATTTTCCTGATCAGCTGCATCCTGAATCACAGGGTGTGCTGGGAGAGCTGAGGAGCTGGGAGGGAGGAACAACTGAGGCACGGGTGTGGATCCTACAAAGCTTGGTTGATTCAGGAAAAATCTCCAGCCCCCCACACGTGGGTGGGAGGGCAGGGTGGGGAGTACCTCTCCCGAGTTCCCAGATCCTGTGCCGGGTGTCCCAGGCCGTCCCTAGCGGAAGTAGTTGGGGCAGTCGTGTGCACTCAAGTTCCAGGCCTCGTCGAACGCCTGCACCACGGCCGGCAGCAGGGGACCGTCCTCGCTGTAGTTGAGGTTCTGCTCCAGCTGCTCCAAGTTGGACATCCCGATGATCACTGCATCTCCAAGAGAACCCTGGAAAGAGATGGGAGGTGGTGCTGATCCCAAAAGGAAGCTCCCCTCCCAAGCCACTGTGGGCCAAACGAAGCATCTTTCCACTAAAGAACACCCAGCAATTAAGCAACTGACACCACAAGTTCTGCTCACTAGGCCTGGACTTCCTCAGGTCATGCCAACTCCTCAAAAGCTGCCAAGTCCTACTTTATGATGGGCTACAGGAACATTTAGGGGAGATGGGGAATATTAAGCACTAGTTTCCTAGTCCAGTGAAGGGTGAGTCCTCTCCTTGCAGGTAAGCTGAGTGCGTGGGAAGCCAAGACCCCAGTAACTGGCACCTAAAATCTTCCAGTTCTGACCACATGGGATAGCATGGGGAAAGGCAATGAGTTGCCTCACTCCCGCTGCCTGGCAGAGTCTGTACACCAATATTCACCTTGGAACACCACAATCCCACAGGATGAAAAGACACTACACTGAAATTTCCCTGTTTGTGAGCCACGGCAGCAGTGCCCAGTGCTGGCAGCAGTGCCCAGGTGAAGCTCTCACCTGCAGTTTGGAGTGGTTGTAGAGCCAGCGCAGTGCAGCGGATGCCAGGCTGGGTGCAGTGGAGCCATAAGCCTCTTTCAGAGCTTTTTCTACCAGTGCAATTCCCTCAAAATTGTTTTTTTTCCAGTACCTGCAAAAAAAAAAAAAAAAATCATTGTTATTGGCCTTGGGACCTCTAGTCAGTGGTACATCTATATTCCAATCAAAAGGCTTTCAGGAAACCTCAGACAACTCTTCGTAGCCTCTGAGGACTTCTGCAATCTCCCTTGGAAGTTGTGAGGAAGCTTAGCCTAAAAACCACCCTGCAGAGCTCAGTCACACACCACAGCCCCAAGCATGTGTGCTGACATACTCCCAAACTTTGGGCAAATCTGCTTCCTCTCAGCTGCCTATTAGAGTGTTTTTTTAATGCAGCTATTCCTGCTCATCTGTCAGCTCAGGACATACCTGTCCCTGTAGGCCTGAGCCCAGTCATTCCCAAAAAATCTCCCAGTGGGCTGGCTCGTGTCTTTGTCCTCGTACTTGTACTTGCCGGTCAGCAGCCCCCCTGCGAAGGAAGGGAGCAGCAGCTTCAGGGATGGGCCGGCTCTGCACAGCCCCTGTTCCACTGGGTTTTGGCCCAAAGCCTGGCCTTGCCCCCTGTACCTGCCAGCGGGTTGTAGGCGTAGAAGCGCAGCCCGAAGTGCCTCAGGCAGGGGAACAGCTCGGCCTCCACCTGGCGCGTGGTCGCATTGTACATTCCCTGCACCGGGTGGGAGACAGCCTGGAACAGAGCTCAGGGCACAGCATCCGCCTTTTCACACCCTTCCCTGGCCATACTCATCCGGGAGAGCAGCTTCAGCTCACACAAGGTTATGATTTGCTTAGGAACAGATTCGCTGAAGGACTGCAAATAATTTAAGTTCCCTGCCAGGGGAGTCACTGGCTCCAGCAACGAACACACCGAGCTGTTTCTGAGCAGCGACCGTGCTCAGCTTCCTGAATTTCCTCACTGAAAGGGCTGTCAGGCCTTGGAAGGGGCTGCCCAGGGAGGTTTGGAGTCCCCACCCCTTGAGGTATCCAAGGAACGCCTGGACGTGGCACTCAATGCTCTGGGCTGGGTGCCAAGGTGGGGATTGGTCACAGCTTGGACTGGAGATCTTTTCCAACCTCAGTGATTCTGTGACTTCTCAGACTAAATGCAGCAGATTCCTTCTCTGCGTTTATATTTAGCACACTGGGGGCTGGTCCTAGATTCGGGGAGCCCAAATCCAAGATTCCCCCCTCCCTCACCTGGTACACAGTTGGCATCACCCAGTTGTTGTACTTGCAGATGGTGCAGATTTCTGCCACCTCCCACGCGGCGTAGTTTGACAGGCCAAGCTCTTTAAACTTTCCCTGCAGAGGAATGAAAAGGAATTCCGTTCCAGTGTTTCAAAGTTCATCTGGACCCAGACAGCACAGATGGGTACAGTGAAAAGGACAGTCAGTCACTAAATTTTAGTCCAGAAGGGTTAATTCCTGTCCACCTTTTCTGACAGACTATGAATTATTAAGACCTGACAAAAATATTTCCCATTTGCTGTTCATTTGGAATTCACATCTTCTAGTTTAAATGACATAAGTAGATAAATGAAACTCAGGAGTTCTTCACCCATTACCAGCACAAATCCTAACCCAGACAGGTTAGGATTAACAGGGCTGGAAGCAAAGTTCAGATGTTCCAATGCTTCCAAGAGCTCTTGGGAACAAAGTGCACCACGTGAGCACACAAAGAACAGCGGCTGCTCGGCTTTGCCCTGGGCTCTGTCTCCTCTTGCCACAGCTGCACAAACCCAGTGCTGCAGATGGGCACAACAAGCAGCCCTGGTTTATTAAAAGTGGTGGGAAGGAGGGAATCAAGGATTTTCCAGGCTTGGACTCTGCACTTTACCTCTTTGTGCAGCTCGTGGCAGGCACGCAGGGTCTCCTCCACCGGGGTCCCGTGGTCGGGAGCGTGGAGGTAGAAGAGCTCCACACTCTTCCTCTGCAGCCTCTCCAGGGACGTGTCCAGCTGGGAGCGCACGCTCTCTGGCTTCAGCGTCTTCCCATCCCATGGGTTGGCCTTGGTGGCCACTTCCACTGGCAGAGAGAGAAGGAATGAGCAAGGACGTTTCCCCCTTGAGGAGGGGAATGGGGATAAAGCACATAACCCAAGTGTTTGAGGTGTTCCAGGGAAGGTGCCTCTCCTCAGGAATCACATCAGCCTAGCAGGCGAGGCTCCTCTCTGCAGGGACTGGGGGTCTGCCCCAGACAGGGAAGGTCTGCTCCTCAAGGTCCGGGGGTCAGCACTAATAGGGGCTCCCTTCTCCTCAGGCATAGCATCAGCCTGGCAGGCACAACCCTTATCCTAAGGGGATGGACCTGGGGCAAGTCCTTTCTCCTCAAGGAGGGAGTCAGCCCAGCAGAGAGGATCCCTCTCCTCAGGGAATGCACCCTGGGGAAGGCCCTTGCCCTCTTGTCCTCAGGGACAGAGTCAGCCTGGCAGAGGAGACCCTTCTCCTCAGGGTAGACACCTCTTCTCAGAGCACGAGTCCTGAGGCAATTCCCTTCTCCTCAAGGACTGTCTCAGCCTAGCAGGAAACACCCTTCTCCTTCCCCAGGGAAGTCCCATCTCCTCAGGGAAGTCTCTTCTCAGGGAGGGCATTAGCCTAACAGGGAAAACCCTGCTCTTCAGGGGACAAGTCCTGGCCAAGTCCTTTCTCCTCAAGGACTGTGTCAACCTGGCAGAAGAGACAAGACCCTCTCCTCAGGGAAGACCCTTCTACGGGAAGAGCCCTCTCCTCAGGGCACGGTTCCCAGCAAGTCCCTTCTACTCAGGAAAGACCGCTCTCTTCACGGAACGAGTCCTCGCCAAGTCCCTCCTCCTCAAGGACAGTTGTCAGCCTCCCAAAGCGGACCCCTCTCCTCAGGGCAGCCCCCTCTCCTCAGCCACCAGCCCCAAGG
>NW_008238341.1:106087-108955 GCF_000691975.1 Corvus brachyrhynchos
CTTCCTGAGAAAGCGCCTGAGGCGGCAGAGGAGACCCGGCAGGGTTTGGGACAGCGTTAAAAGAAACCCGGCAGGATTTGGGAGAACAGCGAAAGAAACAGGGCAGGAGTTGGGACAGCGGCGAAGGAAACCCGGCGGGTGTCTGAGGAGTTGTGGATTTGCAAAGAAAAACAGCCCAAGTTTCAAAAAGAGGGGGTTTCCAGGGAAAAATAAAGTCAAATTCCGAACCGCGTCGGTGAGGAGGTGAGTGCCGGTGCTGCGAGGACAGGTTGGGCTGGATTTCGGCTTCTTTTGTTTATTCTCTCCCCTCCCCGCCCCCACCTTTTTTCTTCTCCTTTTTTCTTCTTTTTTTCTTTTTCTTTTCTTTTCTTCCTCTTCTTTTCTTCTTCTTCTTTTCTTCTTAAATTCTTCTTCTCATTCTCTTCTTCTTTTCTTCTTCTTCCTCTCCTTCTCTTCTTCTCCCCTTTCTTCTCTTTTTCTTTTTCTTCTCTTTTTTCTTTTTTCCTTCTTCTTTCCCCCTTCCATTTCCTTTTTTCCTTTTCTTTTTTTCTTCTTTGCCTTTTCTTTTTTTCCTTTTTTTGTTTTTTCCTCCTCCCTCCCTTCTTTTCCTCCTTTTTTCCCTTCTTAGTTCTTCTTTATTTCTTCTTCTTTCATTTCTTCTGTTTCTCCTCTGAAGCCAAACCCTGCCGGGCTGCCCGCATTTCCCACCGGATGCAAACCCGAAGCCAGTAAAGGTGTATTATCCACTAACGATCCATTTTTCCAACAGGAGCCAGCTCCCGGAGGAGCCCCAGCCCTGTCCCTCGCACAGATCTATCTTTCCCCAGTGTTATTAATTTTATCTGTATTATTCCCTTCTCCCCAGCGTTATCCCAGCGGTTCCATGGCTGCGCGGCGCTGGAGGGGTCTCCCCTTCGGGAATCTCTCCGACTGCCCCAACGGCTCCCGCTGGATCATGGATGTGTTCAACGAGTGTGCCCAGGACGGCTGGGATGTCGCCAGCGTCGTCCTGGGGCTGGGCTCCATCGGCTGCTTCATCGCTGCAGCCTTCCCGTGAGTACCGCTCCCAAATCCCTGGGGACCGCTCCCAAATCCCGCAGTATCGCCCCCAGATCCCGGCCAGCCCTTCCCGGGGGACGGCCCAACCCGACCTGCCAGCACAAGGTGCCAGAATTATTAAATCCCCCCGGTAAGGGCTTGGCAGGTTTCGGGTGAGGGGAGCCGCCGCACAGCCCCAGAGCCTTGGTGGCGGCCGCGGTGCTGTTGCTGTGCCTGGCAGCCGGAATGTCCCACGTAAGGCACGTGCAGGGCCAGCAGGACAGGTCATCCTGCGGAAGGAATGTCCCCAGGAGCCCTGGGGTGCTTGGAAGTGCTGACACAAGGGTGGCAGAGGGGCACGTGAGCGGTCACGGTTCTTTTGCAACCAGAGGGGAGGATCCTGCAGCTGGGATCATCCTCCCTGCTCCTCCCACAGGGCGCCCGGTGAGCAGCAGTGGGGCTCTGGAGTTCCAGCTGGGGTCAGGGGAGCATGTGGCCTTGCTTTTCCTCCCCTGACTGCTTTGGGATCTACAGGAATCCTGGGGATGGCTCCCAGGTAGCGCTGAACCAGCTGAGGGTGATGTTTGTGCCTCTGCCCAATGCTCTGCAGGCAGTTTTACCAGGCCTGCAGAACGGGCATCATGGACCAGGCTCTCTCCATCTATTTCCTGCTGGGGTGGCTGGGCGGAGACCTCCTCAACCTCATCGGTTCCTTCCTGGCTGATCAGCTGCCCCTGCAGGTACCGGGGCTGGGCTGGCTCTCAAACACCCCAGCTCCAGCGAGGAGGGAGGGGCTGGGAGCTGCTTTATCCAGCACTTTCGAGCCAGAGACCCAAACTGCCCGGGATGCTCCCTCTTTCCCCCCAAGAAATGCTCCTGCTGGGGTTGCTCCCTTTTCACCCCCGGGTGTGCTCCTTTCTCTCCCAAGGATGTTCTGTCTTTCCCCTCTGGGGTTGTTCCCTTCTCTCCCAGGGATGCTCCCTTCTTCACCCCCCGAGTTACTCCTTTCTTTCCCGCTGGGGTTGTTCCCTTCTCCATCCCAGGACACCCTTCTCTCCCGGGGTTGCTGCCCTTTTCCTCCCCGGGGTTGCTCCCTACTCCATCCCAGGACACTCCCTTCTCCCCCAGGGACCCCGGGAGAGGAGGGAGCATCCCTGTGGGACCATCCCAGCCCCCGGGCAGGTCCCTGTGGGTGTGCCCAGCGTGTCCCCTCCTGCAGGTGTACACAGCCATTTACTACGTGCTGGCAGACCTGGGGATGCTCTCCCTCTACTGCTACTACCGGGTGAAGAGCGGGGGCAGAGCGTGTGAGTTGGGGCAGGGCTGGGGTCTCTGCTCCCCTTGGCACTGGGAACAGGGAGGGGGAGACTCCAGGGGGCACTGGGAGCCTGGGGAGATTCCAGTTATTAGATGCCTCTTATTGCTTGCTGGGTTGTTTTTTTTTTTTCCTTGGGTGATTTGTGCCCTTAGGAGAGCCAGAGCCAACAACTGGCTGGGCCTGAGGCTTCTGCAGACCCTACAAACCTTCCGCAGTGTCCAGGCTGAAAATACCCCTCCCCACTCCCCCATGAGCCTCACTGGGCACAGAAATAAATAAATCCTGGGAAGTAAATCCATCTGGGAGCTGGGAACCACAGAACTCCTGACTCAGGCAGTGCTGGGAAGCAAAGGGGGAAGTTTTCAGTTGTTTCGGGGTCAGTGCTCCAGCTTTGACAGGGAAGTTCCTGTCTGTTCAACTGCAGTGAAAAGGGAACCTGAGCAGCTCTGGCAGGGTTTAAACAGCCAGAGAAAACAGAGAAAATCCCTTTTCCAGCACTGCTGAACACCAAA
>NW_008238341.1:108981-144676 GCF_000691975.1 Corvus brachyrhynchos
GCTGAACCCCAAACACGGATAATTATTTAACTTGGTAAAGACACGTAAAGTTATTAGCCACTATTATCAGTTGATATTTGACCCATCAGATACGTAGTTTTGTTAAGCTGGAGAGCTTCTTTGCTGAATATAATCACTAAAAAATTACTGAAAAATAATAAATTACTACTAATAAAGAAACCACAGCAGAGCTTGCTGTGGCAGGGATTTGAGAGTGGCCATCGTCAGCTAAGACAGTGAAATCTTCTAGAGGGGATGATTTTTAAGAGCCCTAAACCTGAAGAAACCCGAGATAGGAGCAGTTTCCTCCCTGATAAGGTACAAATTGGCCACATCACTGGGAGATAAATCACATCACTCACCCACAGCAGCCACTGCCCATCCCTTGGTGAGATAAGGGAGAGTTCAGAGGTCGCTCAGTCCCTTGGTGAGATAAGGGAGAGTTTGGAGGTTTCTTCACCCCGAGGGGGTCCTGGCACCCCCGGGGCTGTTGGCGGTTGCTGGGTTCTCCCTCATCAGGCTCTGTCTGACTCCCTGCAGTCCCCGCTCCCATCAACGCAGCCTTTGTGTTCCTCTCCGTGGGGTCCCTGTCCAGCCTCTCCCTCCTGGGCAGTGCCAGCACCAAGGATCCAGGAACCTTCAAAGGAAGGTCTCTGCTGTCAGCTCCTGGGGATGAGCTTGGATCAAAGGTGAGCCAGTTCCTAAACCTGGGAGATGGGATAGAGATCTGCATGGGGATGTCCTGTTTGATGCTGTGATGCCAAAAAACCACCCTGGACCCCACAGTGCGTTTTGGGGTTGGGGGTCATTCCTATTTTAGGACCAACCTTCCAGGAGACTGTTACAGTCTAGGAAGGTGACACTGGAAAGAGAGCTTTTCCAGAGATTGTTCCAAAATTCAGGAAGAGTTTGCTGCAGGATTTCAGACATTTCAGGGCATTTTCACTTCAGACTTCAAGCACTTCTGTGAGCTGCTCGAGAGTCAGCAAACCTCACATTTCCCACATCTCTGTTTGCAAACAGACTTTCTCTCAGGTAGCTGCATAGGATGGACATACTGTAAAAAATGTGGTTTTAAGAGACTGTTTTCAGGAAATTTGGAATACTTCTCCCCTTTAATTCTCCTTCCAATTATCCACATTTATATATATTATTGGAAATCAAACAAGCAAGAAAGTGCAGCAAGGTAACTCAGCTGGCTAAAGGGAGGTTTGCAAAATAGTTTTGCACTGGCAGTAGAAAAGGACCTTTCCAAGCAATGCAAATGAACCCAATTCCTGTGATAACAGACTGCACTGGGTATTTTCCTGTGGCAAAGTGAAATATGATTATCAGCTGTAATTATCTCTGGGCTGTCAGGGGAGGGGGAGCTGGGCACAGCCAAGGCTGGGTGCTCTGAGCCCCTTGTCCCTGTCCCTGCCTTGCAGCCTTTCTCCAGGACTGAAATCATTGGATTTACCATCGGCTCCATCTCCTCCGTGCTCTACCTGTGCTCCCGAGTGCCCCAGATCTGCACCAACGTGAGTGCCCAGCCTGGGACCCCGGGGTTCCTCACGTGGCACTCGAAGGGGGCTGGGGGAGTTCTCCTTTCTCCTCGGGGGGAGTTCTCCTTTCTCCTCGGGGGGAGTTCTCCTTTCTCCTCGGGGGGAGTTCTCCTTTCTCCTCGGGGGGAGTTCTCCTTTCTCCTCGGGGGGAGTTCTCCTTTCTCCTCGGGGGGGAGTTCTCCTTTCTCCTCAGGGGGGATTCTCCTTTCTCCTCGGGGGGATTCTCCTTTCTCCTCAGGGGGTTCTCCTTTCTCCTCTCTGCTCGGAGGTCCCATGCCCCATCTCCCATCATTCCATTCCACTATTTCTCTGTATTTATTCTCCCCTCCCCCCCCCCTTAACCTACCAATATTTTGAGGGTGGGGCTTTCATTTTGTCTTATTTACAAGCCAAAGGGGAACTAAAAGACTCTCAGCATTGAGTCACCACCTCTTTTCTTCTCTTTTTTTAATGCTGGGGGAGAGGATGATTAATATCACTTTGTACAGAGATTTAGGGGAGCTGCAGCCAAGCTCCTCTCCTCTCCCTCTTCTCCCAGTACAAGAGGAAATCCACCAGCGGGGTCTCCTACTTCCTCTTTGCCCTGGTGATGCTGGGGAATTCCCTGTACGGCCTCAGTGTCCTCCTGAAGAACCCGGAGCCGGGCCAGGGCCGGGGTGACTACGTCCTGCACCACCTGCCCTGGCTCGTGGGCAGCCTGGGCGTCCTGGCCCTCGACGTGGTTGTATCCTTTCCCCTGGGATGGGATCCCATCCTGCCAGCAGGGCCTTGCAGGGAGTGGAACAGGCAGGGACAGGCAGGAGGGGTGGGGTGATGCTGCTCCATGGGTGATTTTGTGGTGTTGCACCAGCTGGGAAGTGCCTCAGCCCCTGGTTTGCATTGAGCTCCTTATCCCGTTCCCACCTCTCCTGGCACAAACCCTTTCCTCTGGGTGGTGGCACCCAGTGCATGCAGAGACCCTCCCTGTGAGTGTGCAGAGCCTTGACCTCTCCCCAGATCTCCTTCCAGTTCCTGGAGTATCGGAAAGGACGGCCCGGAACCCTCGAGGAGAGGGATGCGCTCCTCAGGGAGCAGGATGAGAGCCCGGAGAGCTGACAGAGGGCCCTGCCCCGCAGGGATTGCAGGAGGGGGATGCACGTGAGGAAGGTGGCCTTAGGGCCGGGCAAACCGGCCCCTCCATCCTGGTGGCTCCTGGGAGGAGAGGCCCCGAGCCCGTGGGTGACGCGTTGTGCTGCCAAGGCGGTGGCACAGGATGCTGCTGGGACACCTCGTGCCTCTTTGATACCAAAGATGCTTTCAGGATAAAAGGGAATTTTTGGATACCTCAGTTGCTCTTCGCTGCTCTGGTGCCCCACAGCTGAGCCCAGTCACTGCTGCGACTCCTTAGGGTGACCTGGAGCTTCCTTGGTGCTGAAAAATGTGGGAAGAGCCTGAGTGGGGAGGGGACAGGGATGATGGACCTGCCACAGACATGAGCACCACTGTGGCCTCACAACTCCCCACTCAGCTCCTTCCACCCAGGGCTGGATCCAGTGGGGAAGGAGCAGCAGAGCCAAAGTGTTCAGTCCACACCTATTTTAATTAGTGTGGCTCACCCGTCTATAAAACACGTCCTTCCCCACCTGCCTGCCTGGGTTTCATTTTGCTGCTTTACCTGGCAGCTCCTGCCTCTTTCCTAATGAGTCTCACAGTCCCATTTCTCTGACTTCTCATTTTTTGCCTCACCCATGTTTTAATTGCACGGATTCCTTGGTGAAGTTGCTCCATTGCTGTTCCCCAGCCAAAGAGCTGCCTCTCTGCTCACTCTGGTTTTTGGTTCCTGCTGTCTCTCCTTGATGAATTTATCCTCAACTTGATGAGTTTATCCCCAACACTGATGAGTTTATCCCCCTCTCAGGGCCCTGCACTCCTTGACCAGGGAAGGATGGGAAGCAGGGGTGGTCTGGGAAAAGCTGTGTCTCCAGCAGGACAGAGCGGAGGTGTAGCCAGGCTCCCTCCCGTGTGCTGAGCTCTTCCTGCTGGGGATGAGCAGCTCAATCTCCCTGGGAAAACGAGGAAAATCAACCAAAGCTTGGAGACCCTTCAGGAAGAGCTATCACACCTTGTCCTTGTGAAAACAAGAGCTTTCATTTTCCTGCACTTGCTATCAGCTCTTCCTTTTGCTTCCCTTTCCCCTCTCCAGCTCCCTTCTGATACCCAACATCGTGTTCCTTTTGGCTTTAGTGCCCTTATCATTAATTTATGATTCCTCAGCCAGTCCATGACATTTGTCCTTCCCAAGGAAGTCACTCTGCTTTGTCCTCACACCGAGGACAGCAATCCGTGGTTACCCAGCTCAGCCTGGATCTCACAAGAAATGGGATTCTGACTGCTCAGTGCCCACCAAGCTGCACCAGCAGGTTCACTGAAACACAAGCTGGGCCAGTGCTTGGGACTGAGCTGTTTCCAGAAAGGAAAAGTATTTTTCAGTCTCTCTGAGCCCCTTGGACCAAGTGAGTGGGTTTTTACTGGATTAATTCACCATTCTGCCCCTCCAGATTCACAGGCAAAGCAGCTGCTCACCTCATCCTGAAGGAAGCAGGATTTCCTCTCCTGTCAAAAACCTGGGAATTGTAGAACAATTCATACCCAGTACTAATCCAAACCACGAGCAAAGCCCTCATCTCTGCCACTCACAACCCTAAATTACTGTCACATACTGGCTTTTCTTAAACCTCGACAAAGAACCTGTGCCATAAGGAGGAGAGCACACACACACACATTTATATATATATATATATATATATATATATTTATCCCCACACTGTGTCCCCACAGGTGTGCCCCAAGCACGAGTTAGGTATGAAGTTGATTTACTCTGACTTTACTCAGGCAGGGCAGGAGCAGGAGGTTACACACCTGCAGCAGTCTCGGGGGTGGCTGGAAATTCCTGAGGCTCTCTCTGAGGTTCGCCTCCCTCCAGGTCATCACTGCAGCCCTGTCCCTGCGTTCAGGAGTTTGCAGAGGCAAATGTTCAACCAGAAAAGGCTGAGCAGAAACAACCAGCCCTGGGGGAGAGGGTAACTGAGAACCTCAACAGGAGCCTCCCCCTCCCAGGCTCCAGATCTCATCTCCAGCTTCAAAAGAGGCTTCTCTTGGGGCAGAACCGTGAGACAGCAACCACATCCCAGAGTGTTCCCTGCGGGATCCCAGGGCACTGTCCTTTCCCAGCCTGTGTCCCACAGGAGCTCTGGTACCCTCTGCAGGCTCCGGGTGAACTCTGGCCACGTGCAGGAGTCTGGGGGGGACACAGGTCACGTCACAAGAGCACGTTAATTAATCAATCAGTGTTAATGCCAACAGCCCCCACTTGCAGAGGGCCACACAGAGGGCAATTCCCAGAGCCAGGGGCAGGAGGAGCCCAGCAGATGTTTATGTGCTTCCCCAGTTTTGCCAGGATTGGGTTTGGTACAACCAAAGCCTGGAGCAGGCAGGGAACCCAAAGCTGTGCCAGCTCCCTCTGCCCACCGAGGGCTCAGGAGGCGACGCTGGGGGAGGGTCACAGGTGACACAGGGACCAGGGCAGGAGCTTTTGGGTCAGCACCGATGGGAGGAACCACCCAGGCCAGCACAGCCCCTCTGCGCAGGGCTGGACACACAGGTGCCCCACTTTTCAGCACACCCAGCAGAGCTGGACTGCGCCCTCTCCCCTGAACGCACCCCTTCCACGTCTGCTGGCTGCCTGGAGCATGAATCCCAGCAGCTCCCAAGGGCAGCTGGACCGTGAGTGACACGGGTCCAAGCAGCAGTGGGACATCACAGCCCCTTCCAGACAAACGCTTCTGGATGTGGGACAAACAACAAACCCCAAGTAACCCTGCAAGGAAGGAAAGAGAAACAAGGAGGACACAACCACACACACGCTTCTTCCTGGGATTTTTTTTGTTTTTATTGTTTTAGTCTTTTTTTTTTCTTTTTTTTTTTTCCATTTTTTAGTATGGAGGCTCAAGTATCAGATGTAGATTCAATTTAAGCTTTACAAAAAAAACAAAAAATCAAAACAAAAACCCCTTTTGCATTCCATAAAAATTGACAGAAAAGCGCCTTGGAACCAGGCTATAGAAGAGCAGAACTTTCAGCAGGTCTCCAAATCACCATCTCCTGCACATCTGGGTTACTCAGCATCGTACAACCCCAAGGAACACCCTCTCTTCCCTCCCTCCAGCCAGCCCCTGTGCCCAGCCCCCAAACATACGCGGAATAGATTATTTTTCTTTTTTTTTTTTCTTTTTCCAGTTCTTCCTCTTTCACACACCACAGTATTTAATAAATTTTTGTTTTACATTTTTTACACCAATGTAACAAAAGGCAGGAGGGGGTGAGGGAGGAAAAGACAAACAATGATCCGTGGTGATGCATATAAATGGGGGAGGGTGGGAGGGGGGGGAAGAAAAAATAATACATGGACTTCTACAGAAACATAGCCTAAGGTCTCGATAGTAAAATGTGGTGCAAAGTAGGCCTCAGAGACTGAAAAAGTTTGTACAGCTTTATTCATGGGGAGAGGATGGCGCTGCATGGAGAGTATTGGATGCAAATCGTGACGTGACGAACAGAAAAGGGCGGGGGATGATTCTCTACGAAAGGAATCTAACGAGTGCATGGCATGGCTGGTTAGCACGGACAGGACTTTAACTTTGCTGCTTTCTCTTCAAAGCCTCCACCAGGTCGTTTTTAAGAGCTTCTTGTTTTGATTTGTCTGCAAAAGTCTGCACAGACCTGCGGGGAAGAAGGAAAGGCGGGTCAGAGGCAGCGCAGGGGAGGGAAGGGTTGGGAACAGTCCTGGGAGTCAGGAGGAAGGAGAAGCCCCTCAGGCCAGGCTCAGCTCTGCCTGCTGGACCCCGGGAAGCAGAAGGCAACGTGAACACTCAGTGAGAACACAAAGCAAAACTCACTCTGGCAAGGATGGCACCAAAGGCTTCCCCCCCAGCTCCGCTCAGGCTGCCGGAGGGAGATTCCCAACGTTTTGTGTTACAGACTGGAAGAAGCCCAGCATCCCACAGCGAAGGGGTTAGGTGCTCCTGCTCCCCCAGAGAAAACCCAGCCCCAGGCAGGAGAAGGGCCGGGCCAGGGAGCTCTGACCCTTCTGCAGACTGTTCACCCAGGCTCGCCTCGGAACCTCCCGCTGGCCTTTGCACCGGTGGGAAAAGCAACCAGAGGTTCTGGTGTCCAGTTTGCCTTTTTTTGTACCTTCCCTAAGGAATGAGGGATCAAAGCAGCGGAAGAAGAGCAGAGATACTGTCACAAGGTTATTGCAGGGCTTCCCTTTGTCTGCAAGTACACAGCAAAAGCTCCACCTTTCAGGAATCACCTGGGTTCGGTGCCCTGGGAGCTGCTGTGGAGGAACCTCTGATTTCAATGAGACAGTAAGTAATTTCCACTTTTAGAAAGGCCTCTCTTAAATAAATTGATAGAATGGGTTCTATCAAGAACCAGACTCTTCCAGAGTGGCTACCACAGAGAAGTGGAAGGATGCAGTTGGGTAGGATTTCTCTCCACCTAAACCACAATTCCCAGCCTTTACAGTACCTGGGATAGTGGAAGATCTCCCTGCCCGTGGCAGGGGGTTGGAATTGGATGAGCTTTAAGGGCCCTTCCAACCCAAACCAGTCTGGGATTCTGTGATTCAGAGCGACCTTATTTTCCCTGGTTGCTGTCTCCTGTAAACAAGGCTGCTCTTTGTGGTGGTGATTTTCCTACCATTTTTATAACAGTATTTCCATTCTCTTGCCTCTGGAGACTTCTGCTGCTTTAATAAGAACATATACATTTATATTTGCATTTGTCACAGGCTGCAGTGGTTCTTGGCCACTATCAACAAACAGTGAGTTTCCCCCTTTGTCAGCTGAATGTGTTTGAAAAAACATCTGTAACTCGTTAGAACTGGAGTGGAAGGTTAGGCTGGCTCGGGGTTAGTCACTGCCGTGCGCCCCTGACACTCAGAGCTCCAGAGCAAACGAGAGCACAGCAACAAATCCCCTTGGAGGCTGTGCAGAGCACAAGCAAGTGGAGGCTGGGAATGTTTGAGTGAGCTTGAGCAGGACTGGGTTTCAAGCTCCACGGAAATTCAAAATCCACCAGGCCCATGGGGACGGGCGTGTGGGCGAGCGCACATTTACTCTGAAGTCATGGGAAGTACCAGTCATTTTTGTTTTCCAAACTGTGAGACTCCCGAGATTTCATTCTGCAGGGAGGACACTGGGATTACAGGGAATTTCTCCACGGAAGTGGTGTACCACAGGTGTAAGAAACTGCTGGTGCCCAAGGGACAGAGTCCCGGGGCTTCTGGATGGGATCAGCCCAATCCAACACCACTCCAGGCATGGGACCACGGGCCCCTTTCCTGCTCCCAAGCCAGAGTGCAAAGTGCTAAATCCTGCCACAGTTCCGAGCGTGAGGTTTCCACGGGGGAGGAGCCAACAGCTGAAACAAGAACCCCAGCGTTCAGAGGCCGCACTGAGAAGGAACCCGGGGCTGAGCGGGCGGCGCCGGGGCCGCTCCGCCTGCGGGATTAGGGGTTAGTTCTTCCCGGTTACCATGCAGGGGCTGGGCTGGTGAGTCCTGGTTTAGTGCTGGCTCACACCTCACAGGCAGCGAGGGTACCTGGATTGGTTTAGTTATCAGGCTGGATGTAGATCTGGCGCTGGGTCAACACTTGAGAAAGTTCCCTCTGCAACTGCTTATACTTTTGGTTGTCGGGAATAGCATCGATAGATCTACAGAGAGCAGTGGGAAACCAGGGAGCAAACAGGGAAAAGAACAGTCAGAAGAGCTCAGTAACACGGAGCTGGGGCTCTGGGAGCCACCAGGGAGGAGAAGGGGACACACACAGGTGAGAAGGAGCAGGGAAAGGCTGGAGGAGCCGGGTGTTTCCATCAGGAGCTGCCCACAGGGCCGGGACTGAGACTGAGGGATGGGGAGACAGCAGAGATTCAACCACAACGGCTCAAGGCAATGCTCACAAGAGAAAGACTCTTATTACAGATTCCCTCTGAGGTTAATAAATGCTTCCTGGCTAAACCCTGCTCAGCACAAAGGAAACTGAGGCTGTTCTGAGCTGGGCTTGCGGCAGAACAAGTATTTAATTAACACATTTTTCTCTCTTCTTCCACATCTCAGTGTGTGAGAGAAGAGCAGAGCATTTATTTGTGCCCTTTGGTTATTCTACATTATCCCACTGTGCTGGGAGGTCTCTCTGCACTTTACAGAGAAGTGATTTGGCATCACAGTTCTGTGCTTTCCTCTGTGAGCATGAGAATTACCAGCTTGGGATTTCCATGTCCAATTCCTGCCCAGGAATGAGCAGGGATTGAAAAGCACAGCACAGTTTCCCTCCACAAAGGGCAGAGGGAATTTAATCTCTTCTCATACACTGTATTTTGACCAGTGGTATTGAGAGAACAACAGAATTTAAATCGAAGTCTAAATACCACAAACCACTCATGTCTTAACTTAAGTCATGTCATGACTTAATTCTGGGACTGTTTTTAAGGGTAGCAGAAAGAGAAGACAGAATTCAAGTGCAGCTTGCAGGACTGTGAAGAATAAAACTGATGAAAAATAATCTGAAAGTACAAGTGTTAGTTGGGCTGTTTCACTCCCTGTGAGGGAACAAGGGATTAAAACATTGCTTCAGGTTTCTGCAGTAGAAGAGTTCCCTGAACTCCACACAGCAAATCCTGTCCCAAAGCACAGGGAGGGGAAACAAAAGCAGCTCAAGGCTGGGGTGGCACCACAGGGATGGGAAGGGTCCCCCACCCACTGCAGCTCCCTTACCTCAGCCCATTAACGATGTCCTTTGTTTTTCCAAAATAAATCTCATTCAGTGTACTTCTGATTTTGTTTTCCATGTCCTGGGAAAAAAAAGTAAGACAGCAGCTCTTTAGTCACCTCAGCTGCTGGCAGGGATGGTGCAGCACTGGCGTCCCTGTGACCACAACACCCGGAGCACCCCCAGCACTCAGATTCCCCCAAACCCACAGGGACCCAGCCTCTCTGCCCCTGTCAAAGGCTTTGTTCCTGCTCCCTCCTCCCAGCCCATCTCTCCAGGCTCGGACCTCTCTGCACCACGAGAGGGCAGCTTCTCTCCAGCATTCCTCGTTCTGCTGAGAAGGAAAACGCCTCTCGCCCCAGCCTGCCCCTGCACTGGACGGACTCCAAGTGCCAAGTCAGTCCTTCAGGATAACCAACAGTCCACAGTTCTGTGCTGAGGGGTGACTTTGGGTTTTTGACTCGTTCCTTAAAGCTCCAGGACAGAGCTCTGAGAGAGATCTTGTAACAAAGCAGCTTTTTTTTTGTTACGTTGCTTTCACTCAAGCAAAAAACTTTAAAAAGGGATCCAAAAAGTACCAGCTGCCTTTCTTTAATTTCCCAGTTCCCTTAAAAATGCATCACAGTTGAGAATTTCCTCCTTTCTTGGTTATAACCATCAAGGAAATGTGGAACACCTTCACTCAGGACAGAGCAGTGAAACAGCAAAGTGGTGCTGCACCTTCTGAGCAGCTGCCACAAAATCCAACACTAAACCCAATCCCAGGGGACTCCATAAGCACTTGACACACACTGAACTTTCAGTCCAAGGGACAGTGGTGTGTAGCAACCTGACTTGAAATAATTCTCCCCAAAAGCGGCTGCAGAAGGGTGGGAAGTTGTTAATTAGTGCTCAGGAAAGGAACACCCATCTCCCAGGAGGTCACTGCAGAGCTGACACAACACCAAGGGCAGAGGGGTGGCTTCGTACCCACAAACAGCTGGAAGTGATGGAAGGAGAGCACTGAGCCATCACACACCGAGCAACAACAGGAACGAAAAAGCTGTTTGTAAAGAGAAAGCAACAAAATTCTGAAGGATGGGGCCAAATCTGGGCAGAAGAACCTCACTCACCTCTACCAAGCGCCCGATATTGGCTATGTGCGGAGAGGAGTCACTCACAGTCTCGTCCTTCTCCATCTGCAAAGGAAAGCACAGACCCATCTGTCACAGGAATCCCAGGGCAGTGTCCAGGAGCGGTGGGGGAAGGGTCTCACCAGCTCCTCCAGTGTGCAAGCAGAGGAGAACACGGTGAGGAACTGCCAGCACTTGCCACGGGCACATGTTGGTAACGGAGATGTGGTGGAATAAAAACCAGGAATCAAAACAACCCCTGCTCAGACAGACCCCACAACAGCCAAGGGTCTTCTGCAGGAGAAATTCAGAGCTGGAACAACTGAAGTGGACAAAGACCCCAGTGCCCTCAGTGAACAGGACACAGGTCCCTGAGGCAGGTGAGATCTTTCACCCCAACATCAGGACTGGGAGCTGGAACTGCAGCTGCAACACTCGCTTGATTCCATCTGACTTTGCCTCATGGAACATCCATGCCATGGCCCTCCATGGTCTGTGCTAAGGGAAAGTCCATCTTCCCCAGTTCTTGAGGTGAAAATTGTGGCCAAGACACAGCCAAGCTGTTGAACAACGAACATCAGACCCAGGAACCTCAGCAAGATTTGCTGAGGCAGCATGAAAACAAAACTGGGAGGCAAATGTAGTGGGAAGAACAGTCTTCAAAGGGTTTTACTAATCCCACTGAATTCTCTTATCCATCTGTTCCTATCCCTCCCTCAGGGCAGAGTTTAAAAATCTGGGCCAGCTACAGGTTTCTGCTAATAAGCCAAGTCTGTAACAGGCTTGGGGAAGCGTGTAATTTAGTTGGACCCCCGAAGGCAAAAGATAACCTGGAAGAGAGGGAGAAAGAGCAGCAGGACGTTTAATTGTGCCTTTAGACTGTTTACATGGAGTGGAGACACGTTGCCTGGAGAAGGGATCCAGCTGCAGTGCAGGGACAGTGTAAACCTCAACTACACAAACACACACATTATGGGCAGTTTGGGAACCATCAGCAAATTGCCCAAATCTGGGGCAGCTGGGAGCTGGCACTGGGGCAGTTACTGCCACAGGCTCCCTGCTGTGCCTCCTCCACACCTGGACAGGCCCAGCTCCATGGTAAGAAGCAGAATCTGAAAATAGAATTAATTTTTTTTGAAAAACGTGTATTATTACATCTCCATAAAAACTGCTGCCAGAAGGAAAACATTTTTATGTGCTCTGGAAGGCCAGATGTTACGAGAGGCTGTTTAATGGAGTGCAGAGTCAGGATCAGCCATGTCCTACAAACAGTTGGGTTTTGTTGAGTTGTTGGGGTTTTTAAAGGTTCCTTCCGGTGGCTGGCACTGCACAGGCTCAAGCAGCAGCAGGACTTTTGCTGCTTAAATACAGGGGTTGGTTTGCTTCAAGAGGAAATTCCCTCTGTAGGTTGATGTTAAGGAGCAGCTCATCTCCCCACTGTCACTCCCCACCTGCCTGCTGGGCTCAGCCAAACCCCAGGCTGAGCCAAGTCCCAGCCCAGTCCCGGCCCAGTCCCAGCCCAGTCCCGGCCCTCCCGCGGCAGATCCAGGGCCTGGCTCCCCTGCCTGGCTCCCCCAGCCATCTGCTCTGAGTCTGACTCACAGGGAAACTCACTCCTCTGGGATAGCTCGAGGGCTGGCTGGTCACTTTGGATGTTTCCTGCACGGAATAAAGCAGCTGTCTGGGCTTTCTGTAAACGTTATTTGGAGGAATAATACCAAGAGAGATATTTAAGCTGGATAAACACTTTGTTTCATCATGAAAGTGTCTGAAAATACCAGGGAAGGTAGAAGGGAACTCATCCTCCATTTTGCTCTGAAAAGCCAACAACACCCACAGCTGCTCTGGCCACGGAGCAAAGTGAAAATCCCTTTAATGAAACACAAACAGCAACGTGTGCCAAGGGCTCCCAAAGCAGTGGGCAGGCTGAAGGCTCCAGGTGGAAAATATGTGGAATTATTTGGATATCAGTAAGGCAAAATTTGGCCTGTCTCTCCAGCACTTATTTCAAACTATAACCAGATAAATGGAGGTTGTGATCTCTGCAGGGCTTGCTCAGAACTGACCACATCCCTTCATGGAGATTTGCTCTCACCAATGTAACCAAACACATCCCATTTCCTCTGCCAAACTCTTCAGCCATAACCATGGGCAAACCTGGGGATGCTACATGACCTTTACCTGCCACTTTCCAGACCTCCTCAACTCCTCTGCTCCTTTTTTCTAAACTATTACAGAACTGAACCTCTGTGAAATCCATACGAGTCCTCAAAGCCCATCCCATTCCACCACACCTTCCACTGACCCAGCCTGGCCTTGGACACTTCCAGGGATCCAGGGGCAGCCACAGCTGCTCTGGGCAGCCTGAGAGGTGCCGGGGCCTCCCCACCCTCATGACAGGAAAGTGAGGCAGAAATAATTCCCTAGACAACCCCTGTCAGCACATCCCTGCTGTCCCCGCACCCAAACACTGCTCAGCTGGTGATGAGAGAGACTCCAGGAGCTGAGGGGGAGCTCCAAGATCACAAGAAGATCCCACTGGTGGAAAATAAAAGCTACAACATCTGGAAGTCGGTGGGATGGGCCTTTCCATGAAAGCTGCCCTTGATGGAAAGGGATGAGTCTCCTAATTGCCCAGGGATTTCCCTGTGATGATAAATGGCACAATGGCTCTGCTGGGGTTTCACTGAGCAGCAGCAGATCCCAGGGCAGCTCTTCCTGCTCACAGGGACTGCTCAGTTTGCACAGCCCAGCCTTCATCCAGCTCTGCAAAACCTCCTGTCCTCGCTAGGGAGTGTTCCAAGTTCAAAAATCAACATGTCTGTGCTACTTTAATCCCAAATCTCAGGCCTCACTTCCCTATGACTTTACATCCTCCCCTTCCCACATCTCCAAATACAAATAAACTGTAGGTTTGGAGCCAACTTCTTTCTCAGCAAACTCACTTCCTCAGGGCTCATCCTGGCTCAGGAAACCCACACACAGGTTCTTTGTGCACGAGGACAGCTCAGGAAGGCACCTGCTCGTCCTGCTTGGGAGGAGGGGGCTGCAGAAGCCCATCAGCAAAGTGCAGTGCTGACTGTTTGCCAGGAAATGGGGAGCCTTTACATCTCCTTTGCATGAAGTGAAACAGGATCACACAGCTGCTCTTACCTTAAATAAAAGTGCAGCCTAATGAAAGCTCAAAATGCAGCCAAAGCCGTTCGGAGCCATGGTGAACGACACAAGCGATTCCTGTGTACACAAAGGGGACAGGACCCCGAAATCTGCCAGGGAAATCATCTGCCAAACATCTGGCTTCAATCAGGAGGGGTGGGAGGTACCTGCAGTCCCCAGAGAACGTGCAAGGTAATTGAAAAGCTGCTGGCACGTTTCATTTCCCTGCAAGTCTTGCTCTCTGCGTCCTCTCTGGCAGTATTTATGGAGAACAACATTTGTTCCTAAAAATTACAGCCAAACTGGGCAAGGGAGAGTCTCTGCCCTACAGAGGCACTGCTGCAGCCAGGACCTAATGAAGTGTCCAGTGTGAGGACGTCACTTCAGCTTTAACTCTCCCGAAGTTTTCAGGGCAGAATTACAATCCATGGATCCTGTGTGCCTGGAGCTGGCTAAGAATCGATCTCATCCTCTCAGGGTAAGTTAATACCTGCACATACATAAAGCAATTATGCATACAGATAAATTATATAAAGGAGTGGATGTGACAACACACAGGGGTCTGTGTTGCACACTCCTGTGTGTGTTTATACACCCACTTCTCTACTGGATCAGGACAGAATCTGGAATTCTGTAATTGAACTGATAAAGCAAAAACCTGACATTCCAAAATCTGCCAAGTGAACTAAATCAAAGCTACACCAAGGGGAGTTTTCAGCTTCCTAAAACAGGCTGAATCCCTTTCCTTACTCTGTCCACTCACAAATGTAAAATGTTTGTTTCCTCCTAGAAACAGAGACAACTCATACTGTAGCAGATGAAAAACTGCACTGGGAAAACCAAGGAAAAGTAGTTCAAGGCACTGGAAGAGAGATGTCAACTGCCAGTGTATGAAATAAAATAGACACAGGCCAGGATGTGACCTTTGAGCAGCATCGACCCAGGAGGTACCACCACATGGCCCCAAGGCAGCTGCAGGAACACTCCAAGAGACTCCCAGAATCCTGGAATGGTTTGGGTTGGAAGGATCAAAGCTCATCCAGTGCCACCCCTGCCATGGGCAGGGACACCTTCCACTGTCCCAGGCTGCTCCAAGCCCTGTCCAGCCCGGCCTTGGACACTGCCAGGGATCCAGGGGGCAGCTACAGTAACAAACACAGTGTCTTGAAGAGAGAGGAAAAAAATCATTCTCAAGAATTCAGTGCAGCATTCAGGAACAGCCCAAGTGGAACCTTGCAGGACCGAGTCTGGGGATATTCAAGAAAGGCAGAGTTTTTCCAAATGGTCTTGACCAAAGGCAACAAAAAGCCCCTGTTTGTGCTGGGTGCAGGGCAACAATCTCCCACCTCCTGGAAGTGACTGCGCAGACCAGCCATTCCCAGACCCTTATTCCAGCTCCAAGCTCAGCTGCACCACGTGGCATTCCCTGAGCCGTTCCTTTGGCCTGCTCCTGGCCACCAAGTGAATCACTCATCAGCACTCACAAAATACCCCCCTTGCAGCTACGAGGCCAAGCTGGTTTCGCAGCAGTGGCTCTCAGCAGACTTCCCTCTGCAAGCACTGCGAGGCTGCTCTGCCATCAGGTTGTAAGCCAGGATATGACCGAGCTTGTGAACACTTCAAAAGCTTCCTCTCAAACACGAGGACATCTGCTACTCTCATTTTAGGATCAAAGGTGGTCAAGTAGCTTAAACGCTGAGTTGACCAAAACCATGTAAATTTACCACGTACAAAGTTTTTTCAAAATATTACTGATATTGCCAAGGTGAAACTGTGACATGCCATCCAAGAGGTAACTAAAACCATGTTCTGGTGGCTCAGTTTGCTGCAGGCTGTATAAAGGGCTGATCAAAAGAGTTGAAATAAAACTTGCAGTCCCTTGGGTGATGTGGCAAACTGGATTTGGGCAAAGCCCAAGCTTTTGCAGTCAGGAGTTTAGTCCAGCTGCAGGTAAATTTCCAGCTGGGGACAAACAGCTCCTCCTCACACAGAACACCTCAAGGCAGAGTGCAGACTGCAGATTTCTGCTGGAATGTGCCCCCCAGGTTCCCCTGTTTGTGCAGGAGCCGTGTGTGCATCCTCACCCTGGCGCTGCTGCGCCGTTACTGACATTGGAACCAGGCCCTGGCTTAATGCACCACATCTGAATCCAATGTTCTGCTCTTAAAATGATGACAGAAGCATGAATCTCCCCACCGAAGCTTTGAGAGGGAAAGTCAAACCAAACAAGGCCCAGCAGCCCAGGCCAAGGTGTACTGAGGACACCCATTCTCCACAGGCCCTTGTTTTCCTTGGCACAGCTCGGGCTCCAGAGGCCACGGCCAGAGTCAAGCCCTTGGCCTGCACTTCACAGCTCTGATTTACAGGATTAGCAAGGCCTGTGATTAAATATTTGTCCGGGTCACCATAACTCGGGTGTAATTACTGCAAAAAGAGTCAAAAAAAAAAGGCTCAAAACTGTCTCCAGATGCCTTTTTCCTTCGGTTGCTTTTCCATCAGCTTCTTCAAGGTCAACAACGTGGAAAGAAAAATCACCCAGGCTGGGGCAAGCTGTGCAAGACTAACCCAATTTCAGTCCCTCTCTGCAATCCCAGACCCTCCTTGCCTTCACCTGGCTCAAACCTGTACAAAACCATGAGGTTTTTAACAGAGTCTGCATTGTCCTTTGTATGGAAAGCCCCAGCCTGCCCTGGGAAGGCTCATAAAGGAGTTTCAGCTGCCGCCAATCTCTCCAGTCACTCATGACCTTACAATGTGCCTCCTGTCCTCCAGAGTTTATTACTCCGCTCGAGTCACTGACTTCCACAGCCCAAAGCAACCCCAATTCATCAGCAGGGAGACAGAAGCCTTTGGCAGGTGGTGGGGCAGGAGCAGCTTCACCCAAGGAAGTCCAGTTCAGGAGATGCTGCCTGTCAGGGACCCAGCAGCACTGCTGAGATCAGCCAGTCTGGCACCTTCCTGCTGCAAACCAGCTCTCAGGAGGCAATCAAAGTAATTAATGCTGGCACAAAACACCCAAATGTTTAGGACAGATTTATCTTATTTTTTTTAGGAGATTTTTTAAAATCAGTGTCCTGGTACTGCAGGAAGAAAACACTAAAGGAAGATACTGTATAATTGATGTCCTTAAAAAATCCTACAGTCAGTGCAAAACACAGGTTTGTTCACAGTGGTTTTGCTGGCTTTTAAAAGAGAGACATAAGAAAAGAGGTCATCCTGTACTTTTATAATCCTATTGGAATCTTCCAGTGAGAAAGTGGGCAAATCTTACAGATAAAAATATCTGCAACACGCATGGAAGTATAAAACTCAGGAATACCAAAGGACAAACTGAGATTTACAAGCAAGTCTGAACTCCTGTTGAATGTTCTGTATTTTTAATTGCAAGCTCCACTGTGTCAAGCACAGTTCAAGGGGCTTTCTGGTAATTACACACTGCATTCACCATTTCACTGGGCTGCAGAACAGCAGGAGAAGAGATGTTTATACAACACCTCACAAAACCAACGCTTTTGTGCCTGACTGGGGCTGCTGGGTGTGGAAGTGAGGGAAGGGCTGCCTGGCTCTGCCAGCACCCTGCAGGACACAGCCATACCTGTCTGGTGAGGCTCCCCCCCAGGTTCATGGTACCAGAGCCAGTTTTATTGGTCTGCAGCCACAGCATCACTGTGGAGGTCAGCTTGTAATGGGCAGTGCGGCCACTGGACTTCTCCTGCAAGTGGAAGGGAACAAAAGGGGACAGAGACAGAAGGTTAAAATCCCTGCTAAAGCTGAATGGGGGCTGGCCTGGCAGACCCCACAAGCAACAGGACAGGTCAGTCTAACCCCCCCTCATACAGCACTGTCTCTTAAAGACAATTCCAAATGTGTACATTCCTCTAATTTTCTCTAATTTTCCAAAGCAAACCTAGTTAGAGCAATTTACCCTCCTATTACCTTGTTTTTATTACCTAATTAGTGATATTTATCTGTAGCCCTTTATGTTAAACCCCCCCAATCTCAGGATCACATGCACAGAAAGTAACATACTTTCAATTCTTCTGGGATTCTTTTTGATTACAGCCCTGACTTATCTCTATCCAAATTGCTTCGGGGCATTTTCAAAAATTAACAGGGGGAAGAAGTTTACAGCCCTGACACAATATTGCATTGTTCAGTAGAACACCTGTGCTCCTTAATTGTCTGGAATTAACTGGGTTTTGTTTTCACTTGCGTGTATCAGCTGCCCCAGAGGCTGTACCTGAACCTCCACCACGTGGATGGAATCCCAGCATCCCTTAATCTTCTTTGATCCATCTCCAGCTTTCTTAATGAGGATCACCCCGGCAAAGCCATGATCCAGATCCCAGAGGTAGACAGAGGAGACTCCACCTTCAAAATACCTGCAGGATGCAATCCAAAGGCAAGTTAAAAGCAAGCAGGACCCAAGCCAGAGTCAGATATTGATAATAATAACAATCATCTTAAATAAGCACAATTTCTAAGTCCTAATACAGGTTATTTTCTTCTTTCAAGACAGCACTCTCTCCCAGTTACACACCCAGAAACACAGCAGTTCAAATCACTTCACAATGCAGAGACTTTAATTACAAAACAACTGCACATTTCTCTGAAGGAGAACAAAGGTCTGGTGAGAACCAGAGCTATGTACAGAATTCTACAGGACTTGAGCAAACAATTCCTCTGATTCCAATTACCTACAACAGCTGGTAAAAGCACGAGCTACAAAGTGGGCTGAGAGTAAGGCTTTATTTTACAATTTGGTCTTTTTTTCCCCCTCTTTTCCCTCGCTATTGGCAAAGTCTGGAAGTTCTTTACAGCAAAGTTCACTAATTAAGACAAAAGGGAGCAAGTAAGTAACTTTATGTTGCTGCCTCAAAAGTCTGTGTGAAGCTGACATTGATTTACTGCAAAGGGAGCAGAACTGAAACCAAGGATCTCAGAAATGTAGAGATGCTGTTGAGGTTTTATTATTCCAGCATCAGATATGGGAAACACGAGAAAATAAACCAGACTGCCTCAATCTCAGGTGTCTGCTGCTAAAAGTACACTCAGAAAACCAAGAGAGCAATGGGATCCATGGAACCCCACTCCCTCTGGATGACACTGGTGCAGATGGAAAATGCACTTAATAAAATAATGGTAAGCAACCCAAGACTGCTGGAAGAAAGATGCACAAGGAGTAATTTTGTCTTCTAGAAAACTGGAATTGCAACCCACAGCACTTTACCCCTTCCATTCTCCAGTTACCAAACAGCCATAGGGAGGATGAAGGAAAAGGGAATAAATGCTCTTTCATGGCACACAACTCTCAGATCTCAGGGATGACCATGGCACACAAGGATCACGTGGAAAGGAGGAGAGGCAACTTCATGAACAACACAAAATGTTGGTAGTCAGACTTTTCATTGCCTGCAGGAGGGCAAAATCTCATCATCCAAAGACACAAGGAGCTGCCAGGACTGACAGTCCCCAGCAGCTGAGAGGACCAGGCAGATGAACCTGGTCTGTGCTCTGTCTCTGACTGTCACACACACCTGCGAGTGACCACGGGCTCCTCTCCTGCAAGAGAGGCAATCATCCCTCCCGGCCAATGAAACAATTACCGAACCTCTGTGCTCCCCTCCTTTCCACCCACAGGCCTTCCAGCTGTGAATGGTGCTTAAAAGTCCATTTACTGCACAGTTTGGAGCTCATGTACTACCTCGAAGCACTGTGGACTTGAGCACATTAACCCACCCTTGCCAACAGTCAGGAGAAAAGGCACTGGGAAGTGAATGCCAGCGACACTTTCAACACTTCCAGCACATTCCCTGCCCTCACAGACCAGCCCAATGTGTTTCAAGAGGGCAGAGCTACCAAAGAGCCCAAATTCCCTTTAACTGCAGACATCCAAGCCTCTATCCAAACCAGTGCTGACCTCAGGAGGGGTAAACAACTTCCTGCTAACTCACCACAGCCTTTTATTTGCAATGGGTGGCTCTGCCTCTCCTCACCAAGCTCAGCCCTGCCAGTTCAGGACCCACTGCTCCGTGGCACTTGTCAGCCACTGCTAACACAGCAAAGCCCTCTTCTGCCCAGCCACGCTAAAGCCAGGCTTCCAGCAGGCAACTTCAACCTCACAAACCAACAAACACCCTTTTTATATCCCCTGGGGAATTCCCAAATGGATTTTGGTTAATGCAGTTAATGGGAATTCCAGTCCTGCAGTGAACCTCAGCTCCAACCTAAGTGACCCCTCCTTTGGCAGTGGGAATCAAAGGCCAGAGAGAAGCAGTTATTGTCCCTTCTCAGAGTGAGATTGCTTAAAAAATATATATGTAACATATTCTTTTTCATATACAGTATCAGTGAATCCACTCAAAATAAACTGGCAGGCACTGAGAACATTACAGCGTGCACAGACAGTTTCCCCATTACCCACTTTACAACCTTGCTACGAGCATGAAACATTAATTAAGAGAGGGACCGAAACAAGGTTTTGGGAAATTTATTCTTACCTACTGTACTTTGATCCTAATGACATGAAACAGGAAAAAAATAATTTTTATGTGGTTCACCTTTATGAGATTTTACATAAAGGCTTTTGTGGGTATTTTAAGAATGTGCTAAAATGTTGTCTGAAACCACATAAAACCATGTGAAGAACCCCCCGCCAGAACCAACAGCGCACACATGGAAACGCTTTAACTGCCTTTGGAGATCTAATGAATCAAATATAGTATTAATATTGTTTTAAATACCAACATGCTATTTCAATAAAGCTGCTTTGCCATGGCCAGACCCAGGATCTGGAGACTGGAACAACAATGCCAGTGATTGAATCCAAGGCACGCCAGGATTTACATTATCCAAAGGCTCCTCTGTGCTTTAGCACTACAGAATCACTCCAAAATCCCCTCCTCCTTCATGGGGAGAAAATAAATAGCACTGACCACTACACTGGATTTCACCTTCCTCACACAGCACTGAAGTGGGATTTCTGAACCCAGGAAAGTCACAGCTGGAGAGGGGAACATTCCTTGGAACCTGTTGGTTTTGGCTTTTTTTTTTTAAAGAAAAATAAAGAGGTGCCACAGGCTAATTGGTCCATAATAGAAAACAGGATGTCAGATTGGGAGGAATTTAAATTGACATTTGTGGACTTGGATTTGCTGCAGGAAGGCTGGGCTTCCTCCAAGAAACCCCTTCACCACGGACTGAAATGCAGCACACACTGAAATCCAAGCAGGAGAGGAACCAGCTTGGAAAAGGCTCCAGGAAGGCATAAACTGGGATCTTCTCTGTTGCAGAAATGGATGGGCAGGGCAGAGCACAGGCCCAGAGTCACACGCAGCAGTCGCAGCAGTGCACTAAAGCTCCTGGATGGAACATCTCTTTCCTCGGTGGCCTGTTCTGGATGTCCCTGATCCTCCTGCACAACCGTGGCTGGAAAAGGCAACCTGTCCTCTTTGGAAGCTGGAATCACAGAATCCTTAAGGCTGGGAAAGCCCTTTAAGGTCATCAAGTCCAACCATCAGCCCAGCACCACCACGTTCAGCACTAACCCACATCCCCAGGTGCCACATCTGTAGGTTTTCTGAACACTTCCAGGGGTGGCGACTCCACCACTGCCCTGGACAGCCTGTTCCAGTGCTTTACAAACCTTTCCCTGAAAATTTTTTCCTAATATCCAACTTAAACCTCACCTGGCACAACCTGAGGCTGTTTCCTCTTGTCACCTGAGAGAAGAGACCGACCCCTACCTGGCTACAACTGCCCTCTCCCAAAGCATCCAAGCGACCAGCAGATGCTTTTGGGATGCTTAGGAGGCCTCCAGTAGGAGGAATTCACATTGTGGTACCTCAGAAACATCCCCAAGGGATAAACCAATCTCAAAGGACAGCTTCAAAGCAAGGCTATCGTTGCTCTCTGCCTAGGGACACCGATCAATCCAGGATGTTTCAATCAAGATCAATCAGGCTTTACCTACAGACAAAAGCTTGTTATAAAACAATGAAAAATCATCATTTTATGGTTGTCATATCCCTTTATTAACAACCAAAACACTGCTAAACGATATCATAGCTGGGTTCAGTTGGAAGGACCTTAAAAGATGACCTAGACCAAGTGACATCCCTGTCCTTGGAGAGGACAGCCAGTGTTCTACCTCTGGGAAAATAACTTTTTGTAAGGCTGCCCAGGAAGGTGACTAAAAGGCATAAGGCCCAAAGTAATCATTCATTCTCTTTACAGAATTCAGAACAGCAGTTCACTCAAAATCAATTATAGTTTTAATGTCATGATCAAACACTGAATTTTTATATCCGTTACTCATCAACCACAGAACTCCTGGAAAAAGCTGTTTTATACAAAAAATGTCACACTTAAGACTGACCTACTTTACAAATGCAAGAATAAAAGAAAATATTTAAGCTAAGAGTGATCCAAAGCTTTATGAAGTGTTTGAAGTTGAAGCGGGTGGAGACACAGGATGGAAACTTGTCTGAGGAGCCGGAGCTGTACCCATGAAATAGAGGCTGTGGCCAGAACAAAGCTGTAACTTCAAGAGGGATGTGATAGGGGAGGAAATCCCCCAGCTTCCAGCACAGACCTCAGGAAAGGAGGGCAGATTAATCACTTTGTTTTACCACTGAAGGACAGCTCAGAAAAGGCCCCATGACCCTCCTGATAACGTTCTGCTCCTCCCAAGCCTCACCAACGGATCTTGGACCCCGTGTGGAGAAAATTACTTTCCACCACACAGCAATAAAAGCACGCTCTGACTTTCAATTACACCTCAGAACCAAATCACCCATCCATAAAAACATTTGTGTGTTTTCCAGCAAGTAGCTGAGAGCCAGAGACAAAAAGTCTGTGGCTTATGGCTCTCCCAACCCCCTGACGCCAAAGCACCAACACCTGGAACCTCAGCCTGGCCCTGCAAACCTTCTAAGGGCTTGCACAGGGTTTCAAACCGGCTCATTTAAAGCAGAAAAATGTATTTTCTTTTATTCCCTAAAGGTCACATAGTTATTTCTTCCAGCTACAGAAGTTCAGCATAGAAAGGGAAATGTCTCCAGCTATTTAGATCAACAGACTTCCGAGAAAACTGGCATTTAAAAATCTTACCCCAAAGGAAAATACTGAGCGTTGAGCTACACATGTTTTTCCAAGAGTGACAATGACTGAAGTCACAGCGTGAGCAGCTGGTGTCTCGCAGCAACCCAAAACATTTCCTAAATGCCGAGGTGGGGAAGCAAACATTCCAACTCTTATGGCAACAGAAGGCTGGAGTGGCAGGTGACTCGGCACAACTCCCACCGAGCCCTTTCCCTGTCGCCTCAAACCAGCACAGGAATCGCAACAGAAACACAAAGGAAGTGGCAAATTTGAGCAACCCACCTTCCACCAAACCCAAAGCATTGCCCAGGTGTTCAACAAATCCCCTGCAATCTCACACCTCAAGCTGGAGGAGGAACAAATTCTTCAGGAGATCAGTTGTCCCTAAATGATTGTTGCCTCCTTCCAGCTGTCGAGTGACGAGGCTCAGGAGCCTGTTCTGTAATGAAAGGACAGGCTGGTACCAGGAACGAGCCAGGATGTGACACTTCTCCCACTGCTGTGAGTCCAGATGATTTACAGCTCCTCTCTCCTTCCCTGGCCCCAGGAGCACAACTGTGGAACACTTCCACAATCTCACCCAGAGACTTAAAATGAAGAAGGTAAAATGTCTGTGGACAGCCCATGGGTTTTGCACCCCACTTGATGAACTCAGCCCAAATTACGCTTGGGGGCTCTGTACAGGTATTTTACAGGAATTCTTTCCAGCATACACAGGTGCAAAAATCCCTGGAGCAAACATACCAATCCAGTTAGGTATGTGTAACTTCAATGCCAGTTGTACTTAAAAGCACACATCTGGACCATGGTGGGATGACTCAAACTGCTCAGCAGAGTTGTGAAGTGCAGGAATTCTGCAAGTAAGGAAAACAGTAACCAAACAATGGGATCCTGAAGGCTGAAAGTCTCCCAGCACCTCCCAATTTGTGCTTTCTAGCACCTTTCATTATTTAATAAAAACAGCGTACTGCTCACGTTTTCCTTCCCATCCGATTGCTGTTGGCAGATGGAAACTAACAACCAAATCCCTCTGGAGAAGTCACCTGGAAAGAGTTCCATCAGCCACCTAATGAGCACGACAAGGGGTCACTCTGGAACGTGTCCAAAGGAGGAACTGCTTCATTAACACCAGGAAGCTCTGACGGCTTCCAAACCCTCCGCCTGTGGCCATCCTCAGGCAGCACAGACACTGCTTCAGCCACCCCCAGTCTGCCACATCCCAGACTCTGCCTGCTGAAATCCAAACATGCACGGGAGGGGAAGAGACTGCTGAGATCTTCTGTGTCGTGGTTTAAGTTTGCCAAAATCCTTGCAGGCTGCAGATTTCACGTGACATCAATTCTTCTAACAGAAGAGTTCTATAGCAGATCTGCCACCAGAAGGCTGCTGTTGTGTAAGTTACTCTGTCTCCAAATTCCATAATTACAACACTGTACATTTGTGAGGGCATGAGGTAAATCTCTGTCCATACAACACCAAGTATTATTAGAGACCACCAGTTCAAAAATTCCAGATCGCAATAAACTGACAGTTTAAAATTTCGTCTCATTTTTGAATGTAAGTAATTTCTTCCTAGGGATTGAAAGCCTTCAGAGAGCAGTGTTTGAGGACAATACTGCATCATCAGTGCTGACCTCCTAATCCAAGTGTTCAGATTTTATGTAATCACAGAGAACCGTGGGAACCCAAGGGAAAAACTCCTCCTCCACCCAATGTCTCCGATTCACAAGATAAGAATGCAGTCAGTGTGTGCAGAGCTGCTCCAGAATGGAACTCCCAAAGAAAAAAAAAAATCAGATTAAAAGCAACTGATTTAGTTTTCCGGCATGGCAGTGCATTTAATTTTTCCCTCTTTTCTAAGAGGATTCTCTAATCTGTGTAATATACATCAACAACTTCAATATTAATTCTGCTCTGAGCTGCCCATGGGTGTGCTGAGGGGATCCCAACACTGCTCTGTCTTCTACATCTGAATAATTTCCTTGGGAAAACAGCATGGCTGTGACTGTAAAAGCACACAGACATGAAAGCAGTGAACGTCTTGGTGGTTTAGACCTGTCTTAGGAGACTTCATCTCACCCTTATCAGCCTGACCCGAGGCAAGAATCTCCCCGATGACACAATCTGATGTCACACCCTGTTGTGCAGATCCCCAGCCAGCAGAGATGGAGGGGCAGGTTTCCTTAGTGCTGGGATGCACAACAAACCCATCTGGATTCAATCTGCAGGGCCCTCGCTGTGTGAGCCCCAGGAACTCCCATGCCCAGGAGAAAGCCGGCACAAAGGGCTGCAGCAGTAATGAGGAACAGGGAGCTGATGGCAATAAAGTCACTTCAAAGCTTTCCAGGGGTTTCTAGTTCAGGCAGACCAGGTTTGCATCTGAGCACAGACACAGGGCTCACATAAAGAGCTCACAGCTGCCACATCCCTTGGTGAGCTCCAACCCTGTCCAGCCTTGGACACTTCCAGGGGTTGGGCATCCACAGTTTCTCTGGGCACCCTGTGCCAGGGCAGGCTGTGCTGGAACAAACCCCCTGTCACACCTCTTACAGATGTTCTTTACTTGGTGGGATCAGGGCTGTTCCATGCACAAAATACAGCAAAGTTGGTCAAACAGATGAATGCAGCAGTTGCTGCAAACCCTGTGAGAAGTGCTAAGTATTTTGTGAGTTGGCCTGAACTCCACTGAGAGGCTCTCAAGGTCTGTCAGCCCAGAAATCAGATGACACCACAGAGATCTCAGAAACAGCTACAGCCCAAGGGCAGCACTAATAGAGGTTTCCAATTTTTCTTATCAAGACAAGTGGACCAAGGCACTGTCAGAGGTGGTTCAAGCACACAATCCAAAATAAACTAGGAAAAAGGGTAAAAACAGCTAAAAAAGGTAAAACCACCCAGCAGTTTACAGGACATGTGCACATATTTGGTATAGACAACGGCACAGGTCAGTCAAAATGAGACATCCCTGAAGCCCAGCAAAGCCAGGCTGTTCCATGAGATTAAACACAGCAATAAAAAGAACAAACACAGTTAGCCCTGAGCACTCTAAAAGTGAAAGGGCAAACTCATCTGTCACCGGGACTTCACTGCAGTACCTGCCCAAGCTCCAGCAAAAGGCTCCTCAATCTACACATTCCTGAGGCACACGGCCCAGGGAGTTCCTCAGCCTTTCCTCCTCCAGAGCAGAGAAAGGCACGGGATGCTCAGCTGGCTGCAAAGAACACCCGTGCTCTATCCACAGGACAGAAATATCCGTGCTGCAAAGAGCAGAGGCCTGGGGTGCCACCCTCGGCACTGCTAACACCATCCAAAACTGGAATAACCGTTCTGGACCAGATTCCAATCAAAATTCAATAATAAAAGGATTACACACAACAAAGATATTTCAGAGGTCAATCCTCTCCCAGACCTCCTTCCACTCCTACCAAATTCCTGGTCCAGAGCTCTAATATAACAAACTGAAAATGGATCAACATCAAAACACAGACAGAAGCAGAAGTTCAAAAGGTTTCATTGCTCGCTCTGTTGAGGGAATGCAAAACCTTAATCAACACAAACATTTTCAGGAGCAGAATGATTAAGATGATGTTTTATCTTTTTTTAAAGCTGTTAAAAATCAAAAGCACCAATAAATCCAACTTAGGCTGAGGAAAAAAGGAGGAATAGCTTTCTAAATGTATGTCAGTCACTAAACCAGCCCAAAGTTGCCAAAACTCATCCTGTTTGCAGACAGATCAGCAGCATCCTTCCCAGGGGAGGTCTATTTAATCACTTCAGAAATTATTTCTTCCAGACAACAAAGAGCCATTAGATTACTTAATTAAAGCCCTGATTATCTCCAACCCAAAACAAGGGAAGGCAGAATCTAAAATAGGGAGATTTAACCAGCTGCCCTGGTCCTCATTACGCTTTGATTTCAATCAAGCACACACACGTCAAGCAAAGGGCAATAAATTACAACCATGTGTTGGAAGAAATTATCTTCACCATATTGGAAGTGGAAAGCCAAGGCTCTAACTGAGTGGTGTAAGATATTAGACTTCCATCTGGGAATAATAACCTACTGAACACAAACATACCGGGGCATTAGCTCCAGGCACTGTCGGAGTTAAACCTGGCAGCAGGAGATGGAAATGAAACAGTTGTTTTTTGGGAAAGTGACATGGATTTTGGTAAAACAGATAACCAAGAAATATGCTTGTTGTTCAGCACGGAGAACAGAGAGGGAACTAAAACCTGGTGGAATTCCTCTTTAACCCAGAAGCCTCCAGAAAGAAAAGGTGGGAAACTCCAGAGATACTAAGGGTAGTTTGCACTAAAACAGACACTTAAGGCCAACTCAGCACTGGCTCAGAGGCACTGAAGGTTCAGCAAAATCGTTCTTCTCCAGCTTACATGATTTTATTACATGCAATACCACAAGACTTCTCCAAACTTGTTTTCACGCTCCAATACACTCAGTGTATTGGCCACTAAGCTTTTGGGGACAAAATTAAATTTTAAGGTCCCCAGCAAGCAAATGTGACTGGATTATTTCACACAAACTGTTAACAAATCCATACCAGGCTGCTTCCCTCAAAACACCCACGACAGCAGGTGCCAACCCCTTGGGAAATGGCAAATACAATGCAGTGACTCACTGAACGTAGGTGGAGACTTACCACACTTGATGAAAAGAGAAATCTAAAAAGGAAAGGTGTGTGGGCCAAATGGGACTGACACAAGGAAAAACTGAAGCGTTGGGAGAGGCCTGAGATGAATTCTGTGAGATTATCAGCACTTTCTGTGTTAAAGGTAAAATGGGAGCCAAGCCAGGGGAGGCTTGGACCACATGGGGAGAGCAGAGTGGGATGGAGATGTTCTCAGAGGTACCTGTTTATCTACTGCTGCTGGAATGACTAGCATAAAGTGTATTTGGAAGCTCAGGAGTGAAGTGAGCCCCATGCACAGCAACTTCTGAGAGACCTCTCCTGTGAGGGAAGGCTGGGAGAACTGGGATTGTTCAGCCTGGAGAAGAGGAGGCCCCAGGCTGACCTGACTGGGGCCTTCCAGTGCCTGAAGGGAGCCTGCAAAAAAGATGGAGAGAGGCTGTTTCCAAGGGCCTGGAGTGCCAGCACAAGAGGGAACGGCTTCCCACTGCCAGAGGGCAGGGTTAGATGGGATATTGGCATGGAATTCTTCCCTGTGAAGGTGGGGAGGCCCTGGCACAGGGTGCCCAGAGAAGCTGTGGCTGCCCCATCCCTGGAAGCATCCAAGGCCAGGCTGGATGGGGCTTGGAGCAACCTGGGATAGTGTAAAGGGTCCACAAAGCCACTACTTGCTCTGAAAAATCCAGCAGAAACTCTCATTATAGGAATAAAATGCCTTAACAGCCCAGGAAATTCAGGCACTCTGGGATCTGGTGTTCCCTCTGAGTGCTGTGATTATTTTTGTATTGACTTACCTCTCTCCCACAAAACAGCGCCTGGGGTTACAGGGGCAGCTCAGAAACATTCCCAACCCCACAGAGAGACAGAACAGCCTCTTAAGGGACTGCTGGTGAGGAGCTGATGTGTCAGATTTGAGGCTTCTCCCTCAGCACCATTTTCATCCTCTTCATCTGCAGCCACTGCACTTAAACCGGTATTTTTAAAGGGACAATTTGTAATGTGAGGTATCAATTAGCCTGGTGTCCTCAGTGAAGGATCTGTGTGGGCAGACAACCCCACCAGAGTGAACATAAATGATGAAAGCCTCTGCAGGTCAACTCAAAATGCAGATTTTCTGCACACTGCCTACAGACTGATCCCTGCTCCTGGAAGGTGAACCTGGAATAGATCTCCCCATCTAACAGAAACCAGAATTTCCACAAAAGATACAGTCCTGAGGGCTGTCAGCATGCTTAGCTCTTTGATTAATACATCAACGAGCCTGAAGCATTTCCCAATGCCGGAAAAGCTCTGCTGTCCTGGCTCTGCAATTCGGAAGGACCCTGGTGACCGGCCCAGGATGCCTCGTGCACTCCCTCCCCAGCTCCAGGAGCTGCCAGAGCAGCAGGGCAGTGACACCTCCACTGACACTGCTTGGCCCAGCCCTGCTGCTGGCTTCACAGGGCGCTCCCAGTGTCAGCTCCCAGCTCCAGCAGACCATGGGAATGCCATCCCTGCCACTGCCATCCCCTTCCCACCACAGCCCTCCCCACGCAGCTCCAGCAGCTGCTCCGTGAGGAATTGCTGCAGCCACTCCCAACCTGATGTGTTGGCAAGAGCAGCACAGAGAGAAGCTGGCACTTGTTACCACCTCTGAATTTCCCCCCCTCTGATCTCCACGTAAAAATTAAGCTTCTGCTGTCAAAACACAAGAATCGAACTGTCTTATTCAGGAAGCTGCAAGAACAAAAGCCTGTTTCTTTCCACATCTCTGCTGGAGGTAAAGCACAAATCCTGATTTGAAGCACGATGAACCCTTCAGACACCGAGGTCAAGTTTCCTTAACTTTGCAAATTCTTTCCACAAATGCCATAATTTTTTTTACGCCGCTCAGCCAAACATAAACCACCCGTGTCCTGTTCTCCTCCCCCACTTTTGGGATCACAACAGGCACTGAAGTGCTCTGTGCTGGCACCTGTGCTCATCCAGTGTGACCGGTCCTCCCTGGCTGCGACACCAGAGCGATCCCTCCTGGATCCTCTCTGACCAAGTCCTGCCCCTAAAACTTCCCCTGACAAACAGAAAGATGGAATTTGGAACAATCTCCCCTTCTCCTTCCACACAATACATGAGGATTGTTACATAAAGGTACTGCTGTACCCCAAGCTGAGCAGGGCTCAGCAGATTCACCTCAGTCAGAGAATCCTGCCCTGTGCTTTCCTTCCAGCAAATTCAAGCTGTTTAAAAGAAGTTATTGTATCCAGCCATGACTTCATGGTCATCTGAGCAGAGAGGGATTTAAAAAGACAACCTTGGTTCCATAAACCTCCTCATTTTCGTCTCAGGGTATTAAAAATCTTATTGGTCCTGGTCTGCTTTGCATCTGGGGAGTAACTGCAAACTTGGCTTTGCTGAATATGCAAAATTCCTTTCTTCCAGTCAGTTCAGACACCAGTAACAACTGTTACTTACAAGAGAAGTTGGAGGGCTATGAAAATAATGCATGAAAAGAAGTTAAAATTTGATACCTGTAACAGAAGTGTGATGCTTACACATTTGGACAGGCTACATTTACACCCAGCCACAGAATCCAGCAAGGAAAGTTCCTTTTAATGTGCTTCTGTCAGTGCTGTAAGATGATGAACTACATCTAAGGCTGTGTTTTATCTCCCTTTTTGGGCAACATCAAGCAGCAATGAAGTTTGTTCACTTTTCTCATGGTCTTTAGCCATCTCCATTAGAAAGCATCCCAGTAGTGGACACACTTACTGATTCACCTTGCTCTGCAACATTCACCTGCTGCATAGTTTTACCATCAGTCTCCACCCCAGCACTGCTTAGGAGACCAGAGAACCTGATCACATCCCAAGGATTCAGATGTAAGTGCAGTGCAGGACCAGTACAGCCCCAGTTTATAGAAAAACTGTTCAACTGGTGGGACACCCAGACAGACAGTTCCTATTGCAGCTTTAAAAAGCCACTGCCTAATCTACATTTATCTCACATTTATTAATTCCTTTGTTTTACACCTCTTCAATGAGACAGGGCCTAAAACAAGCATCCTGCAGCAGAAGTGCATTAATCCCTGTCCAACTGCTGCATTTCAGTGCTCAGGGCCTGTTGTTTTACTGGAAGATGTGAGAGCTGCTGCTGTACACAGAGATTTTTTAAGAGTACAGCCTTGAGGGAATGGAAAATGCAGATGGTTTAAGACTGAACTTAAAGATCAAAGAGAAGCCAGGTCATGCCAGGACAGAGACACCATCAATCTGTTAAAGGGGGAGGGAGGTGGGAAAGCACCTCAGCACCTGCCTTTGGCACCAGCTGACAGATCTGATCACGTCTGGCATCACAAAGCCCAGCGGGTCAGCGCTGCCTCCCCCCGCCAGACCCCGTGTGCACACTGCACACCTGCCCCAGGGGACACCCAGACACACAGACAGACAGACAGACAGGCCTCTGAGGGGAGGACTGACATACAAGTCTCTGTACTGGTCGAAGGCATTGTTGGCTTCCACCTCCAGCTTGCGCAGGCGAGCCGAGGGCATGGCACCGTCCTCCAGGGGAGGGTCGTACTTGTTGCTCCACGGTGACCTGCCAGGGAGACAAGGAAAGGGACAGTCAGGCGAGGGGACAAGAAAAACGCACAGACAACAAGACAAAGCCTGCTCATGGCCCCGAGGCTGCCAGAGCTCCAGGAGTGTTTGGACAATGCTCTCAGGCACAGGGTGGCATTGCTGGGGTGTCTGTGCAGGGCCAGGAGCTGGCCTGGATGATCCTTGTGGGTCCCTTCCAGCTCAGGATATTCCACCACAGCTCCGAAAAGTTTAATATTGGTGGGTCTGACCACATCCACAGATGCTGAATTCCCAAAAACCCTGAGAGGTGCCCAGAGCAATCTACCTGTAAGAACTGCACCCTCCACAGCCATTTCAAACGTTGGCAAAAAGAGGACACTGAGCCCTCAGAACTCACCTGGGGGTCACACCCTGGCTTCAGGTTTTTCTATATTAAAAAACTATCTCTTGGGTTTCAATCTGTTCCTTCTTATATATTCAAACCAAGGCTTCAGCTGTTGCACATTAAATATTTAAAATTGTTTTCATGCAAATACAAATCAATTGTGTAGTTTATTTGGGATCTGACACTACCTGAGCCAAACACTGCTGGCTATGAGTAAGGCCCACATTTTCCTCCACTCCTCTGTTTTGAAATAAACTCTACCTTTAGCATAACATTAGGGGACCCTTTGAACAGTTTGAAAGATTTAACAGGGTTTGTAAAGCTGCAGGTTTTACTACAATTTCTGCAGGTGTGGAAGAGATTCTTGTTCTCTTAATGAAAGATTTGGTATTAAAAGATTAATGGAACCCTTCGCCCATCTGCTTAAGGCTTTTATAACTCCCATTCTGGAAAGGTGCATTTTGTTTCTCATTTCCCCTTGAGTAACCAACTCGCACATATCACTGCTGGCTCAAAGAAAAGCACCTCTACCCTTTCTCTCCCCTTTCCCCACTCACTCTTCCCAGCCCATGGTTGCAGCACCAGGTCCCAGTGCTGGCCATAGGGAAAGGCTCTTCCTCAGCAGCCCTTTGTCACTCATTTCTCAGCAAGGCAGCAGGGTCTGACACCTGTTTGATGCAAAGCACAAAGCCCAGGCTCTGCTTTGCTCCATTACTCCTCCTGACCACACCTGACAGGAGAGACCAGGAAAAGTGGAGTTGTTGTGTCACATCCACCCAGGAGATGTTTTCAGGTCGTGGTTCACCTCAGGGCTGTGTCCAGTCCTGAGCCCCCCATCCAGGAAGGACGTGGAGGGGCTGGAGCGTGTCCGGAGATGGGAATGGAGCTGGGGAAGGGGCTGGAGCTCCAGAAGCAGCTGAGGGAGCTGGGAAAGGGGCTCAGCCTGGAGCAAAGGAGGCTCAGGGGGGACCTTGTGGCTCTGCACAAGTCCCTGACAGGAGGGGGCAGCCGGGGGGGTCGGGCTCTGCTCGCAGGGAACAGGGACAGGAGGAGAGGGAACGGCCTCAGGCTGGGCCAGGGGAGGTTTAGGTTGGATATTAGGGAAATTTTTTCATAAAAAGGGTTGTCCAGCCCTGTCCCAGGGAGGTTTGGAGTGCCCATCCCTGGAGGTGTCCCAGGAAGGCCTGGACGTGGCACTCAGTGCTCTGGGCTGGGGACAAGGTGGGGATCGGGCACAGGTTGGACTCGATGGCCTGGGAGGGTTTTTCCAACCTCAGTGATTCTGGGATTTTGTGATTTTAAATAGCTGCTTAAAATGTGGTTGCTTTGGAGGAGAGTCAAGAGCCACAGGACCCCAGACTGGGTCAGGCTGGAAGGGCTCACAGTGGCTCATCTGGTGCCACCTCCCTGCTCCAGCAGGGTCAGCCCAGAGCACAGCACACAGGATTGTATCTGGATGGGTCTGCAGTATCTCCAGTGAGGAAGATTCCACACCCCCTCTGGGCAATGTGTCCCAAAGTGTGTAAAGAAGTTCTTCCTTATGTTTAGGTGGGCCTTCCTGGGGTCAGTTCCTGCCCGTTCCTCTGGTGCCGTTGCTGGGCCCCAGGGAGCAGAGCCTGGGCCCTGCTTGGAGCCCTCCCTGCAGCCAGGGACAGGCAGGGATGAGATCCCTTCTCAACTCTTTCTTTACTCCTTCACCTAAAATCTGGGAGAGATTCACATAAAAATCCCCCTGGTGCTCCCAAATGGCTCAGCTACTGCAGACTGTGAGCAGAGAACTCCTGCAGAACCTCTGTGAGATGCTCTCAGTGCAAACACCAAACCTCTTCCACTGGCTGCAGGAATGGGATTGAGGGGCAGCCCAGAACACATCCTTCCAGCCAGCAGCTTGCAGCATTTTCATCCCATTCCAGTTGGAGCCAGCAGCAGCTTTATCAACAAAAAAACCTCCTAACACAGCCCTGTATTTTTTACTTTTGTGGAAATGCACTCACAACACATTTAAACACTTAACTGGAGGCTATTTGAAGAAAGACAGATGGACAAGCACTTAAATTTCAAAAGTCAGACCTCTAATTTCCCCAAAAGAGAATGGTTTGTGTTTCAGCTAACAGGTTTCAGTGTTGTTGGCCCCAAACTCCCCATAAGGATTCCATTTAACAGAGTGATCAAACACACTTTGAGTGGAAATGTATGGACAAAGTCAGGGACCTTGAAGTCTAATATAAAAAAAAAATAATAAAAGCTCTGCCTTCACAATGTGGAGTCCATGACTGTTTGATACCTTCACAAACCTTTGTTATTCCAGGAGCACACTCAGAAGTGCCTGTGAGACTGCCACAAGCAGGATTTGATAATATGAAGAAAATTTAAATTATCTATTTATGAAGATCCAAGGCGACTCCAAAAATCCACCTTCTAGTCTGATCCATGTTCGACATGGACCAAACCAAGTCTGTCTAAATATAAGGAAAGACTAAACTGTGATGGGCTAAGCCTTAGGATAGTCACTTCCCACAGCAGCCTTTTTTCCAGGCAAATTCCCAGTCAAATTGTAAAGCCACTCAAAAAACCCAACCCTATAAAACTGGATTCCCAGTGGGAAAGTCTGACTACCCAGCCCCACACCTTTCCTGCTGGAGAATGAGGCTCAGTTGCCCACGGAATGCTCTGAAATCCCTGGATTAGTGTTAAAAGAAATGCAATTAGCAACCTGTCCAATACGAAGAAAACGTGTTTAGCTTGGAGCGTGCAGGGATTGGGGATGCAGCACGTTGCAGGCAGGGAATAGGATTCCCTGGGACTTCTAATCAAGCATGTGGTTCCGAAAAATGGCTGTGGAAATATCAAAAGCTTTTAAAAGCCCAGTGAACTCCTCCTAGATCTTGGCCTAATTGATTAAATTAGTGTAAGAGCCACTTCCCAGTAACAACTGCAGATTTTATGAGGTACGAAGGAGTGTCTGGACACAGGCACAGAATGGGATTAACATGCACAGGGCAGTGCTGCTGGGGTTTCAAAGGCTTCTGCTGTGCACTGAAGGAAAGAATTTACTTCATGAATCAGAGCTGGGACCAATCAATTCCAGAAGGAAGAATCACTTCAATCCAGAATGCCTGAATCAAAAGCCTTAGGAACAGGACTCTTTCATGCCAGCAATTAACACATGGTGCCTGTTCTAGAGGAACAAATGAAAGAGCTTTTCTGAAACCTCATTACTTAATAAGTCCTGAAAATTTCAAAGTGATTTTACAAACCGAATTCCTCCTCCTTCCTTGTAACTGTTTAACACCTTCTCAGAAAGAGACACAAGTGTGACACTGACCCTAGAGGAAGGGCTGTCGTGTGCCCTAATTAAACACAGGGCGTTATTTGTGATTGCACAATGTCCCATTACTGTCTAACCAGTGCCTTTTCCAGTTCCCTGTGTCCCTGGTGATTGATGTCCATGTCAACAGCCTCCGTAGGATGCACAGGGGCTGTAAGAAACATCACAACTTCAGGGAGAAAGCATCTCTTGAAAGATCCACAAGAAATTCAGGATTTAATCCCTCCTCCTGCATGTGCCAGAGGGGCTGCAGCTGTGTGGGGACATCTCGTGGGGGGGCAGAAGCTCTAAACCCCTATTTTATCTACTAATTCAGAACTGATTAAATGCATGTAGCTGCTAATGTGGATCTGATCAGCTGGGGCACACAAAATTAATGCAAAATGCTTTTAGAAGGCACCAGGCTCTTCTGTAGAAGGTTGAAACAGTTTCTAAACACGAGTTCAGTACCCTAAAGAACGTGAGTGACGCTCCACCTTTGGGTCCTGCTCACTTGCTGGCCCTCTGCAATAGGTTGTATTTTAAACAACTCATTAGGATTTACACTCAGCCACAGTCCAGAGGCACTGTCAAACTCTGCATCCACTCTCATTCTCCATCTCCTGTTTCTAGGACAAAATGAACCTCAGCATGTTCTCTGTGTAAATCATCTACACACAGATGTGCTCCAGCTTAGACAGGGACATTTCCTGCAACTCAGAGCAACTGAACCGATTCATCTCAAATAATTACATCACCTGCTTCTGCAGTGATGCCTGAGCCAAAGAAAAACCATTTGTTAAAAAATGTTTTCTGAAATTCCACTTTGAAACACAATTCTTGAAGCATTCTAGCCAGATGAATGTAAAACACTACATCAAACCTGCACAAAGTGAGATTCTTACTGGAGATAGTTCCAAGCACTAAAATGTAAATTATGACACTGGAGCTGGTGGAGACAGGTGGAAGCCTCAGAATCATCCCCAGAAGCAGCAGGATGGCTGAGCTGCTCACTCAGGGCAGGAGATGAATGGGGTCGTTACCTCAGAGCCCAGCACCCTTCATTTAGGGAA
>NW_008238341.1:144787-145691 GCF_000691975.1 Corvus brachyrhynchos
TGACATCAGAGCCCATCACCCTTCATTTAGTGAAAGAATAAAAGTGCTGCAAGAGTCCCAAAGGTTTCTGGACTGTAAGCTCGTGATTCTTAAATTAAATATCTGGAACTATGCCACTGTCACTACAGCAATTAAGGAAAGTCAGGCAATGTGAGAAAGGGAGGGGATAATTTAAACATAACTTAAAAATCATCACCCTAATGGCAAGGTAGAGGGAAAAACATTAAAAGAGAGACTGTGTTCAAAGTGGCAGCCAAAACTCTGAAACCTGTTTGTACCATTCCAGTATTACAGCCCCTTCTACTCCAAAATTAATTATATTGTAATTACACACAGCTTATAGGGTTCAAATATTTTCATTCTTTTTGTCTACAGGCCTCAGAATAAATTGGCCATTTTGGTAGACGGGGATTCCTTTTCTTTGGTAAAAACTCGGGCCAAGATTTTCAAACAGAACTAATGACACTGAGTCCAAAGTCAGTCAATTCCTTGCAAAACATGAGTGAAAGAGCCTTTCCCAGCTGGCAAACCCACCCTGTTTTGTACAAGCAGAAGATGATTTTGTTTAAATCCACTGCTTGCATCATCTCTTTTCTGTCACTATCCATTCCAGAGGTTTTCTAACCTTGCAGTGGTCTAATTTCCTGTTAGGGCCATTTCTGCAAGAGATCTGACTGGTTTTAATCCAGAATACAGAAAACAAAGAGAAATACATCAGTCATCCCCCTTTAGGAAGATAACAACAGCACGTTTTGGGCTCTAAATCTTTAAATGACTGATAATTGTTTGACTGAAGAGGGAGAAGGGCCTGCAATAGCTGCACATGGATGTCATTTACAGAGCACCAGCCAGCCCCCTGCTCTGGCTGGGAACTCACCTGTACGAGTCCCCATCTCTGTTGTAG
>NW_008238341.1:145705-171507 GCF_000691975.1 Corvus brachyrhynchos
CTACCACCTTGTCTCGTGCAATCTTCAAGGGCTGATCCACAGAGGAGAGGAGATCTTCACACAGGCTCGGGACCTGCGGGGTGGGAGGAGACAACAGGGAGGGGAGAGAGGGCAACACGTTCAGGTTAAAAGGCACTGGCACCCCTAAGAACAGATTTTGTTATTAACAGCCCACATCTGTCCCAAGGCCAAAACTCTTTGAGAAATCACTTCAGTTACAACACACCCCTATGCTCCCACCTCCAATAATTCCAGATTTAATCACCAAACCACTGGGGTGGTCCAGCACACTTCCATACACACACACTCCATGTTCGCTCCGTGCCAAGGCTGCCCAGGGAAGCGATGTCCAGGGCTGATGGATCAAGGTAAATATTTACAGTGGAGTGGGAACGAGGAATCTGCCATCCACACGCTGGAGTGAGCTTTCCCAAGCTCCCACTCTGGGTCAAGTTCAGAGCAGTTTCCAGGCAGGTGGCCAAGCATGGCCACACTGGCTAATGAGAATAAACGCGTCCTTGTGCGTTCACATGTCAAACCCAACACACCTCCTGCGTCCTCCGTAGCTTTCCTCGGATCCAGGACCCCAACTGCCTCCCTGCCCTGCACATGGAGAAAGACAAACTCTGCTTCCAATGTGGCAGAGGGGCTGTGATGTCCTGCAGAGAGATGAGACTCCATCTCCCCTGCACACACCTCAGGTAAGGTGCAGCCCTGTGCCCCAGTCCATCCTGGGGACCATCAACAATGATTCCTGCAGTTGTTGTCATTAAACAATCAGGGCATCATGTGTTCCCTGCTGGAACGACATTCCAGAATTCACTGCAAGAGAAATGGACTAAAGCAAAATGTGCTTTCCCAACAACACAACAGGATCACAGGACAACTGGCAAGTTCTTGAATAGATTGGTAACAACGTGCTAATAAAACAAGAAAGAAAGAAGCGATGTGGAATCTCTTCTACATTTCACTCTGCATCATAGAGACAAAAACCTGACTGAGAACATGAGGACAAAAGGCAATCAAGGGCAAAATTAATCACGAAGTGATGAATTCACAACTCCTCAGAAATGAAAAGGGAAGGGAGGAATAAAGAAAACATGGAAATGTGCTTTCTTTTCTTCAAGCCACTGATTCAGTGAATGGATTAGCATCATTTCAAAGGAAAGAAGCCTAGAGGAGAAAAAACAAATTTGGAATGCAACAGCCCCGAAACTATTTTAATGCACCAGATGGGACAGAAGAAATCAAAACTGCCTGGAACAAAAACATTCCTAATCCCAAGTCCAAGGCAGTAACATACAGAGGATGACAGTCAGAGTGAGCAGGGACACACATAAACCAGTGTGACTACGAAAGAGCAAAAAAAAAAAATCCTAAATGGAAATGACAAAACAAGTGAGCAGGGACAGACATAAACCAGTGTGACTATGAAAGAGCAAAAAAAAAAATCCTAAATGGAAATGACAAAACAAACTGTGGCTGCCTCATCCCTGCAAGTGTCCCAGGCCAGGCTGGACAGGGCTTGGAGCAGCCTGGGATAGTGGAAGGGGTCCCTGCCCATGGGGGTGGGGAACTGGATGGGCCTTAAGGTCCCTCCCAACCCAAACCATTCCATGGCTCTAAGATGAGACCAGTAAGTGATGCAACACCTGACCCACACAATCAACCCTTAAACACACAAAAAATCAGAGGCAAACCAAGACATGGTTGGTAAAGTGCTGAAAAAGCCCAAATATTCGTTTGAGTGTTTTTATTTTGGTCTCTACAGACTGTAATGTGGCCGTGAGCGAGAACTGCAGAGCCCAGATCAAGAGCAGGGCAGTTCAGGATTTAACCCAGCTTGGGGCTCTCATGGGCACTCATCCTTTGCTACCTGCAGACATGGCTGAAGAGGCCTCAAAGCCACAACACATTCCCTGGGTAAACAGAAGGGGATAAGCAGCTGCAGCTCTTAGGGAAATCCTTCCTTTTCCTGAGACCAGACAACCCAAATGCTTCCTGGAGCTGATCCAAAGCAGCAGTGTCGTGGCACAAGTCAGGTGAAGTGATGTACCTGTGTCTGTGAGCACATCTGGTTCCCCTCTGTCCCTTCCTTCTCGTCCCCATTAACCATTAACTTTGGGCTGACTCTTTAGGCTGACAGCAACTCCGTGTGACTGCTTCACCTTCACATACAGCCCAGAGCAGCCCAGCAGCGGGAGCTCCATCCTGAGGGTGAGCAGTGGAACACATCCCTCCCCTCCCCTCAGCTGCTCCTTGCCCAGGAGCCCATCAGCACAGTGAGAAATGTCCAGGAACAGGCTCCTCGCTCCGACCTGCCTTCAGGATGAGTAACAGTGATGCACACAATCGGGGGGGAAGTGGCTTTTTCCCAGCCTCTGTTTCCACTCTGTTTCTTTGGGAACAGCCCTACACTACACATGTGGTAAGGGAGCACGAGAGGCCTCGCTGTGCAATCCTTCAACCCCAAATATCCACACAAAGCGTTTTCACAAGAAACCCCAAACCTGAAGGAGAGTTCATTCCCCTGCAGAAAAGCTGAATTTATAACCCTTATAAAAAACCTCACACAAGTAACTTTGAGGTTTAACTTTCTTTCAAGAACAGCACATGCCTGGTGTGGGGTTTCTGTAGGGCTCAGAGCACAATCCCATATTGACTAGCAGGAACTTGTAACCCATTGGTTTTTTTAAGATAAGTTCAGTTCAGTAGATTGTATCTGTGGATGACTTGGTAACAAACATTCATGAGCAGGGTCACTTTCCCAATTTCTAAGGGCTGTGGTTATTCCTACAGCCATAACAGTGACTGCATTATATCACACATGTACCAGAATATAATACTGCACTGTACTGTAACCCCCCACTGTAAAACAAGCTGTATATCCCCTGTCTCCTTGGTACAGACACTCCACAGGACTTCAGGCAATCTATTCTTTTCCCCTTCTCTTCTGTCAGAATAAAACAGAAAAAAAGCCACTCATCTAGTCTGGAAATACTAGAAAATTTCTACAGTATTTATAAAAAGAACAGATATTCCAGCTGATGGAACTACTCGTGTAATTCTAGTTATTGGAAAAGCACCCAAGTGTGGCACAGTTACTCCGAGAACATAATTTTTATACCATTTATTACATCAACTGTACTTCCCAAGAATGAACTCACAATTTATGCACACTGCCCTTCCTCTTCTACTCTTGAAAACTGCTTACAAGGCAAAGGCAGTAACTTGAACAAGGGAATTTGCAGCTTTAAACACTTCAGCTTTACGTTCATGAGATGATGATCCCTTCTGAATTTAGGTCCTTTGGATTCTTCTCCATGTCAAGTATTAAATCTTACTAAAACATTTAAATTACTGCTGTGCACGTTCAGACTCTTGCAGGATTCAGTTTATTTTCTGATCCCAGCAGAGACAACTCTTGTCTGGAAGGCAACTGATCCTCTGAGTTTTCAGCCTCAGATTTGCATTGTTAAGTTTTCTTATTAAGCTTGTTGTGTGTTAACTGAAGAGCCAAAATTCACTCAGGTGCCTGAGCACTTATCCACAGCAGCTATTCCATGGGGAATTTTGACTTAAATTTAGAACCACAAGAATTAACCCACTCCTCAGGCCAAACTGCAACGCCAAGGCAGTGATTTTGTTCCATTCCTCACCACACTATAAATAAATGTCACTGTGATGCAAACAGTGGGGGATGAGGTTCTTGGATAAGCAAAGACTGGGCTCCCATCTCTGTTCTGACACAAGTTTTTCCCACTCTAGGCACTGGAAGGTCACATGCAGAACACAATCTGCACCTTGTATCTTCAGCTAAAGGCCAGCATTAATGTCACCTGGCCCTAATGCACCCTTGTTCCCTCCCATCAGCTCTCAGTCATCTCTTCTGGTGGCTCTGGGTACTCAGGAAGTGAGACCACCCTCAATGCAAATTGATAAGAGAAAAAACGATATCTGGGGCTCAGCCTGGAAGAACAGCAGCATCATTCAGAAGGAGCAGGGCATGGTGTTTGGGGGATATTTTCTTCCAAGGAGATATACAATGGATGTGTAGTGCAGAGGAAAGAAAACCTGAATGAGAAAGCGAGGGAAACGTGTCGAACAAGGATCCTGTTGTCCCGTGTAACTAAATTCTCCTGCAGAGCTGCCCAGGTATGTGGACAGTGTTTTAATTAAGGCAACTGCTCTGCTATCAAGACAAATAATCACTTGTGCCAAAGTGGAAACCATACCCTTTTTGGAGTAGCTAAGCTCAGCCACTCCTTCTGGACTCACTTCTTGGTTCAAGGAGCTTATTAGCAATTACACAATTGCTACCAGATTATTTTTTAGAATACGATGAAACAAGTATCTAAAAAGAAATCCATAGAGGAAAGAGGAATTATATCTCAGTTCCCCATGTATGACACACACTTCCCATCCTTGCTTTGATCACACTAAATTGTATCAAATTCTGCACTTCACACACTCAGGACAGCCAATATCTTGGCTCAGTAGCCACTTAAGTTGAGTACACCCAGGTGGCTGTTTTCTTCTACAGCCTTGACTGAAATGTACCACATCTACCACTGAAACAGCAACACTCCTGGTGTAACAGTCCTTGGAAATAGTCTTTTTCCATGTTTATTCAGAGGTCAGTGTTACTGACCTCCACAGGAACCTTACACACTGGAAAACTATGCTAAATGCAGCAAAGTTAAAGACGGTATGTTTTTTCCTTAAAGAAGCAGAAGGAACAAGGGGGAATGGCTTCAAAGTGAAAGAGATTAAGTTTACTTTGGAAATTAGAAAGAAATTATTTTCTGTGAGGGTGGGGAGGCCCTGGAACAGCATTCCCAGAGAAGCTGTGGCTGCCCCTTGGATCCCTGGAAGTGTCCAAGGCCAGGTTGGACAGGGCTTGGAGCAGCCTGGGACAGTGGAAGGTGTCCCTGCCCATGGACTGGGGGCTCTTTAAGGACCCTTCCAACCCCAACATTTCTACAATTCTGGGAAGATGAACTTCAATTAGCCAAGGAGCCATTCAGATCCATCTGTGTTTTGAATCTGCATCTGCAAGGTGCAGGTATCTGAAGATGCATGTGATGAGAGCAGTTTTTAATTAAAAGCCCATCCCACCAGGAAGGTGAGTATTTTAACCACATGTGAACTTTTAACATTAAAGGAGGACAGAAGCACTGCTCCCATGGCTTGGGGAAACCCCTCAAACACAAAGAAGAGCCCCTGGAAGCTCCCTGACCCTCTCACAAAACAACCCTTCTGGCACAGCTCCAGCTCATTTCATCTAATAAAACATCAGAATAATGTTTCTGAGTCACTGCACGGCCTCAGAACTTCCTGTTCCTGCAGAAGGCAGCCACGGCCTAGCGGATGTTGTGGAAACTCAAGAAGGAAGCCTGGCTCTGCTCATCTCGGGCCTAAAACCACCAATAAAGTCACTCCCACAAATCCACACAGTGCTAAACCTTAATTCGATCCACCACATGTCCAAAGGCCACACAATCATCAAGCTTTGTTTATTAAATGACACTTAAATGGACTTTTGTGTTCAGATATAATTGATAGTGGAAACAGCTCAGCATTATTCATGTATTTGCACTGAATTCCAACGCTGCAAGAATTGGCAAAACCAAAATTAAACCAAATGAGCTTTTCTGCAAAAAGACAGATGTTAACAAGGTTGCAAATCCAGGTTTGTCTAGCTAACTGTGTCATAGCAGGAACGCCACATTAATTACAGAAAGTTTTAATTCTGCTCCAGGAATTACATTTAAAAAGGTGACAACCATTCATAAAACAGGATCCTTGGCTTTCTTCCTGTGCCTTGCTGGATAAAATAGGGCTTTTGCTGGATTCCCATTCTGAGAAACAAAAGGCAGCCATCTGGCAGGCACAGCCAGAGTGCCCTGGACTGTGACTGGTGACCTGCAGGTGAGGGCTCCTGTATCTCATTACCAGTCCCCAGTCCCAGGAGCCATCACAGAGTATCAATACCTTGGGAAGTCCTGACTGTTTGGGTCAGACTCCAGCTGGGGTTGGAGATATCCAGCAACAATTCAGGGATATGCAGGACATACTCTCTCCAATGGTATTTCTCTATCTCAGCCTTCCCCTCCATCCTTTAAAGAGATGAGGTAGGTTTCCAACTAGGATTCATCCTCGCACACACTCCCTTCAAATGACATTGAAACAGATATTTTAAGGGTCTCTAACACCAGCAGTGCAGTGGCAAGAGCTTGGAAGACAAAAAGGCTTAAAAATAGGAAGAATAAGTGATATGAGGCCACAGCTGAAATTCCCTTTTCCAATCTCATGCCAGGAAGTGGGGTTGCTAGCTCTAAGCCAAGCATCACATTAACAATTTACATATATTAATTGCTATCTCCAATTACCATCAAGATATCCAGAGGTAATCCTTGCTAGCTGGAAAAGCTCCTGCTTACAGCCACTCACCAAATGGAAAAACTGGCTCTCAAGCACCATAAATTTATTCAGAGAGCCAGAGCCCCTTTCTTTAGCCAATAATCCTTGTGTTAGAAACCTGCCTGGCTGCTGCTGGCTGGGAGCTCATCCCACAGGTCAGCAAGTCCAGGCAGAAGAGCCGGTCAGAAACTCAACTTTGAGCCCACAGGGTTGTCAAAGCACTTCTGCTTCCACCACCTTCTTTTTCAGCTTTCACTGGATCTGATTTTTTGTTTAAAACATCTTCCACCCTCACCAGACGCTCAGCTGGCCATCTGCATCCAATTATTTTATCTCTCCCCGTGATGCCGCACAGCGCTCAGGCTCTTGGACTCCAAATACAAAAAGCTCCAGTCACATTCTCATGTTCTTTATGGTCTGTGCAGCCCAAGCAGCGCAGTTTGCCTGGGGGTAAATTCTGTAGCTTCATACATCTTCAGTACTGAAGGCATGCAAGCAGATTTGGGACTTGCCTGGAGCTTGCATGAAGCAACGGCCTGAACCGCGTTCAAATATTTCCAAATCCTATGTTTATACATCTTAAGATTCATCACTCTGGGATTTTCTAAAAAATAGCACATTCTACTAAAAATACTTCAGTATTCCCCTGCGATGAGAAAGCAGAGCTGATCACCTCCCAGATCTTTAATTGCAAACAGAGCCTTAAAAAATAACCAGCAAAGTTATGACTGCTGTGTCTATAAAGAACTCTCACTTTAATTCTTCCATGGCAGCATTACTTGGTTCTGCTCCTCAAGAAAGCTTTCACTTTTGGGAATGAGTGCTGTTTCAATACCAGTCTTACTGGGAGAAGAGAGGGAGAAAGCTGTGGCTGTGAGCAGCCCCCCCTCTCCTGGAGAGCCTGTCCGTTCTGTGAGGACCATTTTCTGTCCCTACGTCATGCCAGGCATCTGATTTTCCTGAGTCAGCTAGATTTTTCATCTAATTTATATTATACACACACAGGCAAACATCCAAATTAAACACTCAGCAGGTCAAAGCCATCAAGGCAACCCTGCCACAGATCCATTACTTGCTGCACACGGCCCCCAGGGACAATAAATTCAACTTCCACCTTTGCCACCTCAGCCCTCCGTCAGTGAAGAAAATACCCCAAAAGGACTCTGGAGGCTGTGAGCCCGGGCATCACTCACCCACCTCGTCCTGTGCTGCTGTCTCCACGGCAGCACTGCCCAGGAGCTGATCCTTCTTTGGGATTTCTCTTGGAAAGAGCACAGCTAGAAGTACAGAAGGCTGACTTTCTGTACAGCTGGCCTTAAGAGAAAGGAAGCAGGAGGACAATTGCCATGGATTGTTCCAACCTTTCAGGATAAGCTGCTCAGCCACTCGGAAGCGAGCTCTACCAGCTTCCCTCCCTCACGCCTCCTGCCACTCAGTGTGACTTCCACAAGCCAAACAAAACCTCACTCTCAGCTGATCCCAGGACACATTTCCAACCAGAGGACACCCTCACAGTCCCCTTTCTAGCAGATGATGAGAACAGATGTGATTCACAACAGGCTTCGTGCAGTGAATCGGCAGCAGCAACTCCTGGACAACATGAGGCAGTAAGGAGGTGACACAGCATTTCTGTGACATCTGAACTAATGCTCCAAGTGCTGTCACTACACAGAGTAATTTAGGCTGGAAAAGACTTTCATATCATCAAGTTGAACCTTTGACTTGGAGCATCCTCACAACAAACCCCTTTAAGAGCAGTGCAATCACCTTTCTTTCTTCTCTTTTGGGAACTTCCTCACAGCTTGGACTTGGCCCACAGGTAGATGCTCCAAGGCTCACAGTTTCCAGAGGAGCTCCGTGGAAAATTATTCCAATTTAAATTAGTTGTCCTTAAAAAGGTATGTGCCTACAGCAACTCATTCTGTAGAGATTTAGAAGTCCTCTTGTACATTCTGACAGCCTCTGAGCAGTGTATTTACAAATAATGACTGATTGAATCCCAAGCAGAGCATTCCACACCAAGGCCCATTTCCAGCACCATGCACAGCTTCTTTCAGGCAGGACTTCTGGAGGGCTGTGATTGACAAGGTCTCTAATGAACTCTAATTGAAGCCTCAGCAGTCTGAAAAACCCAACAACAGATGTGGTGAAAGGGCAAACCACAAACTGTTTTGCTAATGAATGAAAAGTGTCTGGGCTGATGAGGGCCAGTGACCCAAAAATTCTCTTCTTCCACCCACCCTTTTACTTCATGTTCAAGTTTGGGCTATTTCCCTTGTGAGCACAACACTTGGGGGCAGTCATGGACAGTCCTGGATAGTCCTGGACATACTCCATGTATTCAGGTTGGGACCAAGATGCTCTTTTGTGACAAACAAGCAGCAGAACATGGACAGAGTAAGAGGGACCTCAGGGAGGGAACTTAGTGTGGTTATCCTTCCCAGGAATACCAGCCTAGGAGTGGTTTTAAACTGCCAGAGGGCAGAGATAGATGGGACACTGGGAAGGAATTGCTCCCTGTGAGGGTGGGGAGGCCCTGGCACAGGGTGCCCAGAGAAGCTGTGGCTGCCCCTGGATCCCTGGAAGTGTCCAAGGCCAGGCTGGATGGGGCTTGGAGCATCCTGGGACAGTGGAAGGTGTCCCTGCCCATGGCAGGGGGGGGACTGGGTGAGCTTTGAGGTCCCTCCCAACCCAAACCATTCTGGGATTCTGGAAAGGAGATGCCAGTTTCTTACTGGCTAGTTTTGGAAAACTTTTTACATACGATGACATTTCTAAGCCATCTTCTCTCCTTTCAATGGATCTTAAGCGAGCAGCCACCATCAGTCTGGAGATCAGGTCCTATAAAAAGGCCATGGCAAACTGAGCTGCAAACAGACTTCAGGTAATACCCTAAACTTCACATTAAATATTGACATGAGCCTCTGCTTCACACCTACTCCACCGTGGCAGTGGACTAAAGAAATCAGGAAGTCAGGGTGCCACATTTTACAATTCTCTCTCAAGTTTAATGAACCTGCTCATGCTCATTGTGCATTTGGAGTCTGCCCTTTTCCTCAAGGAGGTTACAGTCTGCTAATGGGACAAGCAGCAGAATCAAAACGTCAGATGTAAAGGTCTGGATGAAATTTGCCCAAAAAAGGTCAGAAAACTGTTTGCTCGAGTCTGGCTCGTGATATTTCTGGAGCTGTTACAGGCGGCAGAGCACACCCTGCTCTTGTCTAACCAGTGGAGACTTCAGGAGGTCAGGCTGAGAGTGGCTGCAGAACAGGTCTGCAGGTGTCTCAACAAGAAAGGAATCATACTGGATTTAACAAATCATTTCATCTCTGCCCCAGAGGAGGGACTGCAGTGCCTCGTGTGGGGGTCACAGACCCTCCTCCTAACAAGCACCAAACCAGTCTGGTTCGTGTTACACGATGAAAAGAAGCCCAGTGAGCGTGTTGCTGATGGAAAGCATGTAGAGCACTAATGAGCACCATCCAAAAGTAATTCCAGCATTTAGAGGTACCCAGCCATTTTCTGAGTCATTAAAAAACCTCAGACCAATTACACAGTCAAGCTTGCCATGGCTCCCCAAACAATTCCTTGTTTTGAGTGGTCCTGGGAGCTGCTCAAACCCCAATATCTGCTCAAGTCCTCCCAACTTCGTCACAAAACCAACCATGTCACACCAGATCAGACCAGTGATTTAGTTACTTGTGTCCTACCTCCAGCAACAGCCACAAAAACGATGCTTTAGGTTGCCAAGAGTTTTGGGGGCACAGATGTAGCCAATTACTAAATGGTTTCAAGAGAGAGAAATAATCCCTTCCTGAAGGGAATAATTTCTTTCCTGACCCCCAGAGCTCTCTTACCTGTACCTGGGCTTATATGAGTAAAAGAAATGTTTAGAGTTTGATAAATTTAAGTCAGCCACAACTTTTTGACCACAGCTTACCAAAACCAGCCTCAGAAGCACTTAGGAACAGACCTTTCCAACCAGATCTTTACCTGGTGAGCAGCTGCTCTTCTGCACAAATGTAGAAGCTTAGGTCAGAAATAAGCCATGTATTTAGACTGGACAATAGAATCCAGTTTTCCCACTAGCAGACTCTGTATAGATTAAATCAGTACTTCAGTAACACCTTCAGTTACTCCAGAGGCAACTGTGCCACACACTGTTTTAAGGGACAGCTGGCACTAATCAGGTTATTACAGCCCAAACGTGCATCACAGGATGTGCAACTTGTAATGAGCCTAGAAATCCTTCCTAAGTTCGTTTCCTTCCCTAGCACTGTGTAAAGGACAAAAAAAGTTCCAGGGACAAGCAGAAAAAAGATATCAGACACAAGATGGTCAGCCAGGTTTGCTTTTTGACACTGGACTGCAGAATATCTGATAGAGCATAAATTATAAATAGATTTGGGTGTTCTCCAGATGCCCAGACACTCTCAGCAGCGTCTTTGCAGCGTGTGAGGCAGCACAGCCACTGCACCTCCCAGAGCTGCACACAGCAGGTTGTTTATCAGGAGATAATACCCAGGTACAAGGGCCTGCACCCATCTGTACACACTGTCCCACATCCAAACAGCAGCCTCCGAGCCAGCGGTGAGTTCATCACGAGAGCTGCTAATGACCCTTCATCCCTAAGTGTCCCTGCACACACAGCCTGTTGGCTGGCCCCAAACAACCACGTGGATTCCTGACATTGCTCGGGCAGTGGCTGGTTGTTTAACCTTGCCAAAAGACAAGGGGACAAACAAATCACCACACCTTCGAGATGCCTCAGAAGAAGTTCTTACATACCAGGCCTTCGTCACAGCCACTTCTTGGGGACAGCATCCAGTACTCACCAAGTCAATGAGGTCACTGAGATTCTTCTCTATCTGCTGCGGAGGCAGACGCCTCATCAAATCCAAGGCACAATCCAGCTGCTGGTCACTCTGCAGGAACAAGAAGAGCCCTCGGTCACAAGGTGGACACACAACACAACACACAGCTCCCAGTTCTCAGCATGCTTTGCATTAATACAAGTAAAATTCACTACACTTGATTGTGGATTATTGACTTGGCAATTTAACACCATGCAGTTGATGGAAAGGAGTCCAGTCCTTACTTCACCCAAACTGCTTCCAGTGTTTGCCTAAGTGTTTTTTCCACACTATCTCAACAATAACCTGGGTTAGGGAACTGAAAGTTGCTTCGCCCAAAGCAGGTTTAACACTTCCTCATTTGCACTGATCAGCTTGAGACAACCAGCAGCCAAGACAAACTCTGTTCCACTACAGAGCTCCCTCTCCCCTGCAGCTTTATCAGAAAACCAGAATGAAACATGCACGCAAAGCATGACCCATGATTTCCTTCTTCCCACAAAACACACCCCAAGGGCTGCCTGTATCTAAGAAATCAGGGACGTCAGTTATTTAGAGCAAACACGGCAACCTTCTCCAAAGGGCTCACTGTAGCTGCTCTCACACCAATTATACCACAAAAAAAACACCCTTAAACTCCACTTCAGAGTCAGCAAATGTGCCCCAGACCCTTGAGGAACTGAGCCACAGTCCTGACGTAACCTTTAGCTGTCCTTTTCATCTCCAGACACAAACAGACACTTTCCTGCTGCCCTAACAGCACCCAAAATCTGCACAAGTTCCTTTGATCACAGGTCAGGTGAAGCAAAACCAGTTTGTTTTCACTGCTCCTCCCCTCCCCCTTTTCTCTTTGCCATTTCCAGCCACCCAAATCCCACGAGCTGAGGTTCAATTTCACCCTCCGTGTTCTTTCAAGCTCCCAAAGTCTTCCTTAAAAACAGCTTCAAGACTAACACAGTTCTATCATCACATTATTCAGCGCAGCAGCCCCAGGACAGGGAGAAACAGGAAGCCAAGTTTCCTGCAATTAAGCTAAACCTGTGGAATGAGGGAAGGAGGGAGTGCTCAGTTTAGTGGACATCCATTAGGAAGCTGTTCATTAGATTGCCAGGGGAAGGGAACTCCTCGCTTTTTGTTACTGAACTCTCAGTCTCCAAACAAAGATACTCTTCAGGTGGCCTGAGTCTGCCCAGCTCCAGCAGCCGAGCCCAGGCAGGGGATCTCTCTTCCCAAGTATTGTCTGTACCTCCTACTATGTCTTGCATCCAGGAAGGAAACCTGGCACATTGTCACAGGGTCGTGCTCTTCACTTGTGGATCGTGGAAACACTTAGGGAAGTGCTCTGTCCTCCTCTGTCAGCTGGAATTGTTTAAAAGACAAAAAAGCCTGGGGAAGGATGTTAAAAACCACCACTAAAGCTGCAACCCCAGAGTAAGTATTTTACAGTGAGGCAAACTGAAAATGAAATATACTGAACGGAGGAGAATCCACACTTGCTGTGTTTATGGATTAACCAAGAGTGACCATTTTTATCCCAATGGATTCAGTAACAGCTGTAAAAGACACAAGCAGGATTGTTTAAGGCAGAGATTCTCCAAGGGGTTCAGACACAGCTGACACACATGGCTGTGTGCAGTGGAAAAACAGAAACATCCAGGCACATACAGTGCCTGGGTACAGTGCATTTCTCTGGTATCCAGGACGTAAAAGCAAGGCTGAGCAGCAGGACTCTTCAGTTTCTTCCGGAGCATTTAGGTAATTAAACAGCTTGCCAGCAGATCTCTTAAAGCACCAAAATAAAGACAGGTTCTGCTGCAGTTCTGTTCCTAAATCCATGGTTATACAGTCACTTTAATCCAGCATAAATCCAGCTGGAATGGTCAAAAAGGCAACACAAAGCTGACAGATTACAGAGCCAAGTGGTACCTTGGGTATTGGATACATCTGGTATGACCTATTTCAGAATCGAACAGGCAATGGAACCAGGATCTTTTGCTCCCAGGCCTTTCTCTGCAGGTGAAGATTTAAAAACCAGGTGTGTGGTCAAACCCAGCCTATGGCTCAAGCCCAGCCTGTGGCTCAAGCCTCTGCCCAGCTGGGAGAGGTGGAGCAGCTGCAGGCACTGACACACAGAGGGACAGGAGCCACATCCCAGACACCAGCACCAGCAGCACCCAGCTCCCTGATTTTACAGAACGTGAACGCTCCCAGGGATGTGCTGCCACTGCAGTTTTGAGAGTGGCATCTGCTGAAAACCCCTCAAAGCCTTCACACAACTGTGTGAGAAGAAGGTGCTCTGGGGGAACTCAGGACATGTTTCACCTATCTCTCCAAACCCCACCTACTCCTCCTCTCAACTTCACCTGTCTTGGATTTCCACTCGCTTAATTTTTTTGTAAAATCACATCCTGAAGACCATGTTTCTTAACAGACCTCCAGATAAAACATTTCCACTGAATTTTTGCCTTTACCCAAGGAGAAGCTCCTGAAGCCCTGCTCTCTGAGCAGGTGATCAGACAGGCTGTCTCCCAGGCTGGGCTGCTCCCAAAGCCAAGCTCTTTGAGCTTGCAGGACTTAATAAGCTTAGTGTTTACTTGATAGGAGGTCGTTTTCCACCATTCCTGTTTCATCCAGCCCAGAACCTCCTGTGGAGGAGCAGGGAATTCAGACAGAAATTCTAAATGAAGTTTTATTACAGCTGAAGTCACTGAAGGATTTAGAGATCATAGGAATCTCAAAGACTGAAAATATTAGCTTAGATGAAAGGTCTTTAATAAGTTTCCTTTAAAGATGTTTGCCTATCTAGAATCTCCACTTAAGCACCTGTTATAGCATTCCCATGGCACCACCCCAGGGAAAAAGGTTATGAGTATGTCTGTAGTAGTTATTTTACAGCTTCCTTTGTCTGCACCTCCTCTTCTTTTTGGTCTCTTTGCTGTATTTAGCTTATTTCCAAAAGAGAAACCCTCTCACAACAGCCACAGGTCTCTGGTCATCTGGGCACTCTGTGTTAAAGCTCAAATCAGAAAAAACCAGTACTGAAAAATAATAATTTTTAAAAAATTGTATAAATGTGCAGTGGTAAAGGGGCGCAGCTGTGCACCCTCATTTTAAAGGCTGAGTATGGGCAGATGTCATTCAGAAAACACAAATTAAAAACCCCAGGTAGTTACTATAGGTATGGAAACCACAAAAACTGAAACAGGCAACAAGCTGAACTTCCTTTTGACTGCCACTTGCCACGTCTAAAGCACAGAGCTCCTCGGGATGAGGGGGACAGGGCACAGGGCACTCCCTGCTGGAATCGTCAGGAAACAGGAGCTGACCCAACACAACACAAAAGCAAAGAGCTTCTCCTGCAATATCCCACACCACAGCACTGTCACCTGATCAGTGAGCTCCTATGCACCAGGATACACATCCAGAGCCTTTCCACCTCCGGCAGAACCAGGAACACTTCCCTGAAGTGGCACCTGTTTGCTCTTCTCAACAGACACAAGCACTCAGATGAGTTACTACAGATATTCTGCATTTTCAAAATATCTTTACACCTGCTTTTGACTCCATACACTTACAGAAATCCACAGGCTTTATTCCCAAGTTTTGACAGTTCTCTGTTGCACGTTACCTGAGACTTAACTTATATTCCATCTTTCAGGAGGGCTTACACAAACCTGCAGCTCTCCCCATTCCAAAGCCATTCCACTTGAAAGGAGGTAAAAGACCTCATTTAAAGCTCCAGCCTTCCAGTCAGCAGGCATTTGCTCCGGTTTATCACAGAGCCCCGTGGATTGACTCCCCCTTCACACCTCTGTTGGATACTCCTGCTCATCTGACCATGTTATTGCTGAGCATAAACAGAGCTGGGCAGAGTCTTCCAACAGAAACCCAGGCTGGTTTCACTTCTGTGCTCTATTTCTGTATTAAGTCCACTCAGAGCAAACTCCTGAGCCAAGAGCTGAGGTAGCTCAGTGCTACAGCAGTGGGAGCTCTCCCAGTTTAGTCCTTCCCGTGAAATAATCCAGTTGGGCCACCAAACCCAGTACAACATTTCTACTCCAGGCATGATTGTGCTACTGACCCCCTTCTCCATCTGTGACATCAGCTGAGAACAACTGGGAGGCCTAAAAACTACTTCAGTAATTAAGATTGAGGTGAAAAAGCCACACACCTGATTCAACAGATAAACATCTTGGAGATGCTTCACACACAAGTTTTACTCCAGACTGGCATCTGAAAGGTTACCCAAATTCAAAGTACAAGCGCCATCTCAATGTTCAGACAGCAAAAATAAAAGGTAACAACCTAAAGAGACACCACGACTAGAACCTCTGCTCAATTCCATGCAATTCGACGCACTCACACATCAGATCACTCTGATCCCTGGTCAGTTTGCAGGCAAAATCTCTTTGTAAATTAATCCAGGGCCAGAAGTACACAACCAGCAAATGACTCTTTTTCCTTCCTTTCAAGCTGCAGACATACCCAAGATTGTAAATCACATTATTTCCTGTCAGTTCTCCCAACAGGAATGTCTGACTAATATTTCAGCTTTGTGGTACTACAACACTAAGTTTTTTTAATTGAAACAGATACCCAGCTTCCCCTCCTGCTTGTCATTTTAATCCCTGCCAACTTCCAGAGCTCCAAGGGCAGAAGACTCCCTTTTCCAATTACACAATAGGATGGTATTACTGGTAGAAGCTGCAGCAAGGGTTGAATTATTGTAACCCTTGGGTAATAAAAAGTACAGTAGTATGTTAAGTTGCAGGGTTCCCTTCTCAGCTGTCAGCATTCACTTTTTAGGATATTAGATGGGAAGGGGAATAACTGTCTGACCTGGGAAAGCCCAGAGAAGTTCTGCACTCATGACGGTTCCATCAGCTGCACATATTCCTCGCAATCTGTTTTTCCATATTATTTTTCCCTTGACTATTAACCCTCCTCTGGCAGATCCTATCTAAAACCATTTGTAATGGACTCATAAATCACAGCTCTGTGACAGCAAGGTGTGCTAGGGGAGAAACAGCAATAGCACAGTTAGGAAACAATCAAAGGTAAAAAAACCTGAACGTAGAATCTGCTGTGGACACTCATAAAAGGTCAAAGATTATTAAAAAGCAAGACACTGATGCAGACCTCATTCTCCTTCCCTTGAACTACTTTTACCTTTGTCTGGTTTTGGTTGGGATGGGATCCAGTGGCTTTTATTATCTCAAACACTTCTGACCACATCATATGCTCAGTAACGAGTTCAGCCCAATTTGCTGTAGTCAAGACCAAACAGACCAAGTGCTGACACCGCTCGTTCCACGAATACCAAGTGAGAAGGATTAGAGATTAAAATAAAAGCAAGAAGTGATGGATTGGAAGGCTTTAGCAGAAACTGCTGTACTCTGTCTCCCCCAGGTCCCCTGTAATCTGTATTTATTTACAGAGCAATTGTACAAGTCACGTCACGGCTTCTGAGTCAGTGAATCCTCCTCGGAGACATGCCCCTGCACATTATTTATTTTATTCTTCTGTGCTCTAACTTTTAAATACAATTGAGCACATAGCAGCACTAGCCTCAATTAATGCCTGAACAATTAATGCCTGAACAGGCTCTCACAACTTGTTTTCTGAATTCAAGTCTTGGTGTTGTACACACCGCAAATGCAGCCAAAAAACCCCAGAAACACTGACCAGCTTTTGTCCTCCATTGCTCCAGGAATGGAACACACACGAAATTCAGAGGGAAAAGAGGGATCTCTTTAAAGAGGTACTCCAGGAACAAGTAACACAACACGTACATCTGCCCTGAAGCCTCATGCAGAGGAACTAAAATAATCCATGGGCAGGAGAGAAGCGAGGCAGCTTCACTTTCCTTGGCACCAGAGTGCTGCTGACATCGGATACTTCTCACCATTTCAGGCTCCAGCACAGCCATGGCAAGTCCTGCACAGATTAAAGGAGCAGCAATGGGCTTCTAGGGGCAGCTACCAAAGAGATCTTCTCCCCCTGCAGACAAGCTCAAGGATCAGTGCTTTGCCAAATCCTCGTTTATCACTTTAGCCTCCTGCAGCTCTTCCAAGCATCCTTGCAATCAGCTGTACCTGATTTCCCTTCCTCATTCCCACCTCCAAGCCAGGCCAGCACTGTTCTCTGTCCATGATACAACTCCCAACATCCCAGCCCAACTCTAAAACAATTACCAAGTGAGTTATAACACACTGAAGGCACCTCCATCTGTGAGCTTCTAAATAATCCAGAGCTGCCTGCAGCTTAACCTCATGGACCAACTAGTTGTCAAAACATGTTACATCCAGGGAGAAGAAACTACAACCCCGGATAGTCTCGAGCAGGGCACTTGTCTGTAACTCCCTAATAGTTTACAAGTAAGGATCCAGCATCTCTAGGAGCACATTCTGCAAGTGGTTTCCATCCCTGTAGGTGTTTTCTGACCAGATGCAGTTCCTGTTAGCACATCTACAAAGGTGTACAGCACACAGGGAAAAATTAACATTTCCCTGGCACCTCCTTCCCAGCAAGGATGTATTTCCAGAGGGCACATACTTGTGTCTACTCTCAAACTTTAGTTTATATAAATCCACTGCAAATCTCCATCATGTGTCCAAGGAAAAGAGCCACCAGGCACCAACAGAACAGCAGGATGCAGCAGCACCAAGGCTTTCTGGAACAGCTATTCATCCCGACCTTTTGCCAGGATCACTAATGATTTCTGCACCAGCATTTGTCTTCTGGGTAACAGAAACAATGTTTTATTTATTAAACTTGTCATTGAACATGACAATGCAATTTACTGGCTTTCATCTGGTGCCAAGAATTCCTGTGAAGCATAAAGTTTGCAAAAAGTCACTTCCCAATAAATCGTGGCAGTGAGTGACTTTGCAATCTGTGAGCCCCACATGAAAGAGGGAAGTGGGGGCTACAGATAAAAGTTGCACAGATTGCAAAAAAACCTCTAACTTTTAATAAAGGGATTAAAGACATTGAAGTTGCCTGTAGAACTGACCAACTTCACCAGTAGGTTTTATGACTAATGTTACTGAACAATGGGAGTTTTTCCCCATTTTAAGTCTGGATTTCACACAAAACAACATTTTCTTTGTTAGTGCTAACTACAAATAGGAAATTTTAGCAAAAAAAAAAAAAAAAAGCAAATAACCTGTTACAGCACAGCACTGGCCTGGTTTTGCAAACTCTCCATAAGGCAGCTGCAACACCTGGTTTCAAAACCAGGAGGGATGAACACCAGTGTGTTTGTGTCCCAAAAGGTTTTGAAATCACCCAATGCAGTAGGTCTGAGTTGCTTCACAAGTCTGGTGACCTGTTTTTCACACTGTCTTCCTGCCTTCTACTCAAATATTCTGAGGAAGAGCCCAAATCCATCCCTGGAGAAGGGCTGCCTTATTTTTATAGGGGTCACTTATTTTATTTTTTAAATTGAAACCATAATTACTACAAATACAGCACCTCTTGAGATTCAACACTGCCATTTGCCATCCTGACCATCTACAAACATGTCATTTGTGATGCTTTCTTTTAATCCTGCTAATGCTCAATGACCTTTTCAAATGCTCTTTTCTTCTATGCACTGTTTGCTTCATGTTCCAATCAGCCTGGTCACAAAAGTTTTGGAACTGCTCAATTGAAATTGAGAGGTTTTTTCTTGCAGGAAGAGCAAAGTTGCGCAAATTGGTCTTGCCCTGACAGATGCAGGTTCTCCTTCCAGTCAACTGCAACTGAAATTCTGTTTTGGGAGAAATCACATCAAAAACATTAGAGAAAATACACATTAGCAGAGCAGCAGGGAGCATGCACTGTATTTGAAGGTAACAGCAAACCTCCTGTACTCACTGACAGCAGAGCTAATACAGTGTCAACATCCCAAATTCAGGATTTGCTCTATCCCAGCTCTCCCTGGAGCCGACAGCTGCCTGGCTTCAGATGCAAACTCAGCACTTTCCAGCTCCTGGAGGCTGTAGCCAGGGTTGTAAATTCAGGAGATAACTCTGGCAAGTAACCAGATGCCTGGCAAGGCAGGCAGGAGGCAGAGAGGATCTCTCATTAGCCCTCTTCCCTGAAAGTTCTCCCATTCCTCAAAGGTCAAAAAAGTAGGTTAATATGCCTTCTGCTTGGGTCTCGCACAATGCGCCTCGGTGACTGCCCTGCAAAGCTCCCAACTGCCCAGTTTTGTCCTAGGATTTCCAGTTTTAAACCAGGAAGCTCCTGGTTTTGCATACCTATAGGCCATAGGAATATCACACCTAACAACATACTCATGCTTCCCAGAATTCCTTCCTTTGCCTTAATTCCCAGACCTGCCTATCCTTGCAGTTTTTTCATGCCTTCCTCACCACTTTTGAGCCCGCCTGGCCTACCCTCCATCACACCTGCACACAGGCACCCAGCTCCACGCAGGCTCTGCGATCAATGCCAGCAGTGGTGACAGTTTCTGTGGAGCACGGTTCACCTGGCACACACGAGCCACCTTCAATCCCCATCACGTTTTTCCTTCACTCTCATATGAAGTTAACAGTGACTCCATCTGGCCAGTTTGCACCTTACCAAGCTCTGGATTCATGGCTATGCAAAGCTGGTTTTGACCACCCAGTGGAGCACTGTCAATGCTGAGCCAGGTTTACACCCAAACCTCTCTCGATGACCCCTGGATCTGCAGGGTGACAGCACCTGGTGGATAAATGAAGCTGTAATCAGCACAATGCAGCTGATATTTTACCTCATTCCTCCATTTCATGGCTCTCTCCTCCCTTGAATTAACACACCAAAAGCCCCATCTCTTGTTTCCTGAGCCTTTCTCAGGTTGCAAGCCCAGGCTGGCAGCCAGGTCCCCACTGCCTGGGCTGGCAGAAGCTTTTGAAATCCTGGTATTTACTAAGGCAAAAATGTCCAGGGAAGGCAGGTAACAGGACATCACTTTCAAACTCAGCAGTTCCTCTAAAGGAAAAGAGAGAAAATATCACCTGAAGAAATGCAAACAATATTCCCTGAGAGAATAAAGAGTATTTTATTTATGGTGGCTTCAGGCAACCACTAAGCTTCTGTCTTCAGTGCAGTCTCAAACATTTTTCCTTCCGCACAAAATCCTCTTATTTAAGTGCTGTTTTCAGTCTTGTTTCAGCTGGTGCTGCTAAAATTGTGAGCTCCTGAGTTCTGCTTTCACCCGGGCTCGTAACGCTCCCACTTTGCAACAAGGACGTGATTGAAATTCCAATTTCACGGGAAAGGACTCGACTCCACTTTCTGTGGAGGACATCCCCTTCAGACTGGGGAAGGACACGCTCTGCAGCACGGCTGCAAACACCTGGAGTCCAGTCCCAAGGGGCTAAACCCAGAGCCAGGACTCCCAAACCAACTCTGCACCAAAAATAATGCAGGTGCACTGATGAAATATAAACTAGTGAGGTTTAATTTGCATAGAGTAGGAATAAAGTAGGCAACTTATGAGCAGGGCAGCCAGGTAAGTCAAGTGCCTGCAAATCCATTCCTTAATTCTTCAGCCCAGCTTGGAAGGTGCGGCACAAAGAGCAGGAGCTCTAAGCAAGCTGCATATTTCCTTCTAAAGCCTAGAAAAGGGAGGGAGGGCAAAACAGCAGCACCAGATAATACAAGGAAATTAATCTCCTGGTTGGTGCCAAGGCTCAGGCCACCACTCCAGGAAACAGAGCACCAGGTATTACCTAATGCAACTAAAGTCATTCTAAATGGAAGATTATTTTGGGCACAGGCAAGGAATAGATTGTGCTTTCAATTCCTCACTCAAAACTTCACTGCATCTAGAAATGCAGGAGAAGGTCAGGACTCCACTGCAGCTGGCATTACAGAGGAGAATTACAATATTTTAACTGAGAAACAAGCAAAGCCCCTTCCCCAAATCCACCCTTCCATGATAAATCCTGTCAGCTCAAGTAACACAGAAGCACCTTTAAAACTTCCTCAACACCACATTCCCCCTTGTGTCCCACGAAGGAAGTTTCAAAAGCAAGTGTCTCGTCTACCACACAGGCAAGAGCTCCAACTTCCCAGGACAACCTGTTTGGAAGCATCTGCTCCCATCCTGCTTGAGGACATAGGACTAATAAGTGAATTCTGGCCACTGGGTCACGTCCAGGAACCCTGAATTATTCAGCTCAAGTCACAACAGCTTCACACTCTCCAGGTGTTTCAGTCACACCTTAACCAGGTATCCACTACAGTATTTGGTCACTTCTCATAGGAACGTCAGCACCAACCCCTCAGTCACAGACCATTAAACATTTAAGAAGGCATCACACCAAAGATGAAGAAAGATCAGTTTATACTCCAGTTTGAAGTGGCCACACCCCCACTGCACTGGCCTGAGCTCTTGATCTTCAAGTTAGAGAAGCTTTTTAACTAGCACAACCTATCAGCAAACAATATTTGGGCTAAAGCCCAACTAGAGAGAGCAGGAAGCTGGGGAAAAGCTTGTGTTGGTCAGATGTATTAATTACTCCTTCAGGGATGAAGCCTCTGTGGTGCAAAGAAAATCAAATTTGAAATCCCAAGTTTTCCAGTGAGATTTTTTTTGCCCTTATTCCTGGAAATGGCAAAGGCTTAGGAAGAACTGAAGCATATACAAGCTTTGGGCCTTGTGCATTAAGGAGAGACACAGAGATTTATTTGCTTGAGGCTTTTTAAATTCTTCAGGACTCCTAGCATGAATCAGTGGGAAAGCAGGAAATTTCATAATGCACTTTAAAAATCAGTTTATGAATCACTTTATAAAGTGATCGACTAAAACATATCGATAAAAACGGAAGATGAGCATCTCTTTTGAGTACCTTCTACTTCTGTAATCCTCTCCTTTGCCTGGGAAAAAAAGTTATTAAAGCACATTGGATTAAAGTAGAGTAAAAAAACAGGGCTGAGCATGGACAGGGCTCTGAGCAACCTGCTCTAGTGAAGCTGTCCCAGCCCACAGAGGGGGCTGGACTACATGGCCTTAAAGATCCTTCCAGCCCAAAATATCCTGCGATTCCATAGCCCTGAACTCTGTACAGGCACCTTTCAGAACCTCACATTTCTCCAGTAAAATTGCTCCCTTCGGCACCATGGAAAATAGTTTTATTTTGCCTTGAGGTGGCTCTACCACAGTGTAAACCAGCTCAAAGGGAACAAATCCCAGCAAAACGCTTCTCTACAAGTTTACTTTGCAGGCTAAGGAGATCCTTGGACTTGACCAAACATCTCCACAAAGGGCAGGCAGAAAGACAAACATGGGCACTGGCACTGCCCATCGAGTCTGCAGATGTATCCTGAGTCTAAATTTGAATTTTAAGGCTCTGGGGTGACCTAACTGGGGCCTTCCAGTACCTGAAGGGAGCTGACAGGAAGGATGGAGAGAGACTTTGGACAATGACACGGAGGGACGGGACACAGGGAATGGCTTCCCAGTGCCAGAGGGCAGGGATGGATGGGATACTGGGATGGAATTCTTCCCTGTGAGGCTGGGGAGGCCCTGGCACAGGGTGCCCAGAGCAGCTGTGGCTGTCCCTGGATCCCTGGCAGTGTCCAAGGCCAGGCTGGACGGGGCTTGGAGCAGCCTGGGGTGGTGGAAGGAGCCCCTGCCCATAGCAGGGGTGGGATGGGATGGGCTTTAAGGTCCCTTTCAACCCAAACCATTCCATGATTCTATGATGCACCAACAGCAAACTGGACCAGTACAGAGCACTGGGGAGCACTGGATGATGATGTGCAACCTGAATGCCCCAGCCATCCTTCATCCAGGGAAGTCAAGGGATGGATGGAAAGCAAAGCTGACAGCTGTGGAAGTAGAAATTGAGAAGGGCAGCATTGTCGCTTTCCCAAAGAAAGTAATTTCTCAACTCAATTCCAGTAATAAGGACTAAAAATAGTCACTCAAAAGAGCTGAGCTGCACTTTCATTTTGTTTCACTCCCAGATGTCAACTAGTCCCATATCAGCATATATATTTACCATATGAGGAAATCCTGTTTGAACAACTCCAGCTTGTGAATGCTTTTCCTTCCCTAATAAACCACAAGATTAAGCACCACTGCAATGGCAGTATTCCCCATCCCAGTGATATTCTCTGACTTGATTATTTTGGGAATTTGCCGTTTAAGATAACATTCAGCTAAGCTCACACACTTGGCTTGCCTAATAAAACACAGGCTCTACAAAACAGCTGAAGTTGGTGTTTCTCAGAAGGCACGGGGTGCAAAAGACTTGCTGTGGACACTGGCAATGTCCTCATACCCCCAGAGCACATGGTGGGGGTCCAAAAGGGGCATAACCAGGCTAGAGATGGGCTCTGGTTCCAGACAAACAACTCCTGTTCTGAAAACCTTAGTGACCCTGAGCAGCACACGAGGTTCGTGTTGGTGTCACTGTCACATTACACACCCTGGGCTGTGCTTCAATGCTCTTTATGTGCCTCACAAATCCTAGATGGATGATGCACAGCCAGCACTACTCTAGACAGTCTGAATTTATGGATGACTGAATCATAAATTTTGCTAAAATTGTCCTCCTTTTCCTCAAGAGTTGCATAGCCGAAGAAATCCTTACTAATATGATCAGGCCAGTTTACATAACCTGGAAAGGGAGGGTTTTATTTTTACAGAGAGTAACTGGATTCCATCCATTCATAACCCACAATTCCAGAAATCTCAGCAGATCCACTCTCCCAAGTCCTGCTTGCCCTGAACAGGGCATTCCATTTATTTTTAGCACAGGAGACACTGTCCATCCAGACAGTTTTCAAGCCTCATGTCTTGCCCTGCCCTGTTTCCCTGAGCACCTGACTGAAATGCGGGCACAGCTCCGAGTTCTCCAAGGAGACAAAGGTTCCCATGTCTGCTCTACACAGACGTTGGTAACCCCATGGCACCAGGAAGGTGTTTGACCCAATATCCTGCATCCTACCAGCCACTCTCTTCAGTGAAAGGGCCATTCCATCCTTTCAATGCTCCACTTCTGTATTCTGGTCTCAGACCACTAAAAGTAAAGATCCTGGAAGAACCCTAAACACTGGGTTTGTACGTGAGTTGAAACTGGAGGCTGCAGGTTCATCCCTGAAGTCCACTCAACATTGGAAACCACCACATAGTGTTGGAAGTTCTGATCAAATTTCTCCTATGCCCAGTGGTCTCCATGACTAAACATGAAAAAACCAGAAGGCAGCAGAAGCTTTTAACACTCGGGAAATTTCCAAAGGATTTGTGCTGTACCTCCTCTAAATGACTGACACGGTTACATTTAAACCCTGACTGGATTCTCCTAAACAACACTTCAAAGAGGTTGGTACCACCGTTGTTATTTCACATGAAGCTTCCTTGAACTCTTTACCTGTGAGGATTTTTGCCGTGGCAGAAGTTAGGACAGTTTGCTGGAAGCCCAGCTTCAGATTCCACGGTCGGGTCTCGCACATACAGATTTCAGTATGTTAAAATAAGGTACACAGCTGGAATAAGACGCTCTGTCCTGCCAGGAATCAGGTACAGCATCTGCTCTTGTTTGAGCCAATGAGGAGCAGAACTTTGATCATAACTGTTCTTCACCTTTCACCTGACATTAAAGACCTTTATCCTGCATGATACAGGTGACTCCAGCTCCAGAGAAAAAACATAAGGCATTGCCTCTGAAATTCTTATGGATGAAGGTAACAAGTAAAGGATTACACTTGTGTGGTTAAACAACTTTTACACTGCTGTAGAGCCGGGCTCTGGGTTGTTCTTTTATAAACAGAACATATTTGAACATTGTTAAATTGTCATATTGGAAAACCTGAATCACAAATTCCCAACAGCATAAAGTGATGTGATTCCCTACAAGTGACTCCATCCATGCCGAGGCTCAGGAAAAGCCCCGGTCCATGAAGGCAGGGAGCAGAGCAGGGCCTGGGCCAGCTCCCCTTTCCTCGCTGCCCTGGCCGGGAGCTGATGGAATCTGCTCCCTTTACACAGCACCGAAGGGAAATCGAAAGGGTTTGTGCCCTGGGCTAATCCATTCGGGAAACACAGCGAGATGGAGATTATTCCACACGGCTGAGGAAACTGGAGGTTCTCCTTGGGGAAGGAAAGTTCTCAGCCCTGAGGAGGAGCAGCACCCACGGCTGCAGCACCCCCTGCTCGGGCGGCGCTTGACTTTCCCGTATTTCGCAGATTCCATGAGATCACAGCACACTTAACACCAATGCCAGCTTCCAGACGGTGGGAGACAACTTGGATTTATGCACAGGGGCGACAGCGGATGGGCCCAGCGCTCCCAGACGCTGCTGCACCCGCGCCGGTCGCGATACCCCGGGCGGTACCGCTCTCCGCCAAAGCGGAGCCATTCCCCATGGGATTCTACAGCATTCCCTCTGGAAACACCGCCCGGTGCCGGGACCAGAGCCCTGGCAGGAACCGAGCAGCGGAGCCCCGGGCGAGTCCCCCGCCCCCGGGCCCTGCGGAGCACCGGACTGAGCTTCCGCCCGCCTCAGCCCCCTCGCCAGCGCCCCCAGGCCAGGCCCCCCCTC
>NW_008238341.1:171930-177175 GCF_000691975.1 Corvus brachyrhynchos
CCGGCAGTCGGTCCCGGAGCCTCCGCGCAGAAACATCGCTTTCGTAAACATCTCTAAACGCACTTGTTTAAGTTTAAACGAAAGGCAGAACGAGGCAGGCGGGTAGCACGGCAAACGCCATCCAGAGTAGGTAACAAATAGCAAACTCATCAGCCCTAAAGCTGGGTTTTACACAGGTAAACTGTACTTTACACATGCCTGTAACGCATCCACCAGGTCAAGTGATGTGGAAAAATAATCAGCCTCCGGCTGCTTAAGGCCAGGGATAATTATTACTTATTTTTAAAAGGAAGTGTTCAGTGTTGTCTGGGAGGTACCTGCTGGAAGCTGGGTAGATGCTGACATAGTTGAATACCTTCAGGGCTCAGGCAGTTGTGATACGGATAACAGGATCACAGATTTCTTAGAGCTGGAAGGGACCTCAGGAGACCATCTCATCCAACCCCCCACCACGGCAGAGTCACCTGGAGCAGGATCTCCAAATGCAAGAGCAAAATCAGGGTGTATGTGCAAATAAAACATTTCTATTTTGCTCAGGCTGTCCCAAAATAAAGCATTTTTCCTTCTGCTGGACTAATTCCCATTTCAGGTAAGACATCCTGATTCCAGACTCCCGACTTGTCCTCAACATGGACCTGGGAACCTCAGAGCTACAAAAGACAATTACCCCAGGAAAGCATAGAATTCATTACGCAGTGACACCTTCCTCTGCAGCTTTTTTGTTTCACCCCAGTTTTGTTGCCAGGACCCCAAAATCCCTCCATTGGGACTCTCTGTGCCCTGGTGAGCCAAAAGCCCTTCCCTCGGTTTGCTGCAGGAGCTGGAAATGGTGACACAGGGAGTCACACGGGGCTTTTCTCTTGGATGGAACACTGTGGCACATCCTCCCCAGCGGGGACGGCCCAGGCCAGGCTCTGCCCTTGCACTCCCACGTTATCGCAGGTGTTTGTGGCTGGACGCTATCAGGTACCGAACAGCAGCTGGCAGGAGGTAGCAGCTCTGACTGCTCCTTAACGGGGCAGAGCAGCCAAGCTTTCAGTCTGCACAGGACAGCCCCGATTTCTAGGGAAGTGAACGGCTTGGCCATGGATCCGGTTACAGTAGCCAGAGACAGGGCTGTACCACATGAATTTGCACCAAATGGACCCCGTGCAGGCAGAACAGCTCTCACTGGAGAGCAGGAACAAAATGAACCCGGGAAGGGAGGAGAGAAAACAGTAGAACGATCTCAGGAAAAACAGGAGCTGTATTACTTCACAGAAACACAAACCCACATAAAACTCCATCAATAACCAGTAAGGTGGGAAATTATCCTTCCACATCTGGGAGAGCAGCCACATGACCTCAGAAGGCTCAAGAGACTCCAAATTCAGTTCTTTGCCACAGAGCCTAACCTCCTCAGCCTAACCTCCTTCAACCCGCTTTGTAACATGCAGCAATCCCAAATGGCTCCTATTTTGCAGTCCCCAGAGCCTCCTCCAGTCCTTGCATTCCCTCAGAGCTGCCTCCCAGCAGTAATTAAGAAAAGCAAACCTGTTAATTACACAGGCCAAATTATTCATTAATTTTCCAGGGATCCACACATCTAGTGCACGTGTACTCCTCAGGGCTGGGAGGCCAGAAGTGATAAATTTGAAAATGCCTGTTCTAAACTTCCTTCCTTCTGTCACAAAATGTGTGCAAAGTATTCCATGACAACTCTACTTGTAGTAGCTTTTAGTTTTGAACAGAATCAGCTCCTAGGTGCTTGCTGAAGCAGCTCAGCAATAACAGAATTAGGCAGCCCAGTACATTTCAAACAATTTGAGCTCCAAATGAACGTCGAGGCCAAGAGGATGTTTTTCTTAGTGGAAGAAATACAAGCAATCCTGGATTTTGTTTTCCTGCTAATAGGTATAAAGAAGAATAAACAGCTGCTTTTTGTTTTCCAAAAAATATTTGCATTAAGAAGATCTGCAGATTCGTTTTGAAATTGATGTCACATCTTTTTTCAAATGAGGACCAGCTGTTTGCTTTGCTTGTTTATAGCAGGACATGTTTCAGGGATTTTTTGTTGTTTGTTTATTGAGACATAGGACCAGACTCTCCCAGGCAGGCTTAAGTTTGGGGTGGGGAGTGGATCCCAGCAGGCAGAAGGTCCATGTATGTCACTACCATCCTGCTTTCTGTTGGGATTTGTGGAGTGGTTGACACCAAATGAGGCAAATTCAGGGATATTGCACAAATCCAAGTGCTGTGAGGTGGCGTTACCTGCGCCTCAGGCATTTCCCAAACCTCCTGGCGTGGATCACCCACCTACGCAGGAAAGAGCACTCAAAAGGCTTCATGTCAGGCATTACCCCTCTTTAGAACGAGGGTCTATAAACAAAGGAAGCAAACAATGATGTCAGTTGACATCTTAACGGCCCAACAACATCAGATTCATGTGCAATTAATAACAAGGCTTTTGATCCTGCAATCAGCAGCTCTAAAATCCATGTGCTTTCCCTGTACATTTGATTACATTCAAGGAAGCAAAAGGATAAACACTTATTAGCATTACAAAGTACTTTTCACGTTCAGCCAGAACTTCCTGAAGCATTTGTGGTCCAGCATGATGTGGTTTTTATTTTATCCTCCTGCATGCGTGGTGAAACGCTATTTATTCTGTTTATTCCAGCATTTATCCAGGACCAAGGGTGACTGTGAGAACATGCTGGGGAACAAGGTCTGAGAGAAAAAAACCTTCATGCTTCACTGAATAGTCATTTTTTTAATAAAGAAAGAAACATCTTGAGCTTTTTTTTTTTTTGGTCAGATTGCCCATTTTCTTTCATGGCACTTGAAAAATATGTAAACTTTTATTAGGAGTTCTCATAAACTGAATTTACTGCTGCAAGAGTCTTCCAGCAATGGTAAAGTTTAGCTTGCTGGGTTTTATTAGTCAGAGTCAGTAAAACAGCAGCATCACTTGATTTGAGGCTGAAAACCAAGTGTTTCTTGGAAACTAATATAGGAAAAAGGTACCTACAACACCACCCAACGTCTTGGAATTCTATGTTCAAGCCACAGATAGTTCTCACTATGGAGATCTTTGTACACAGTGTCAAAATAGTGCACAAACAATAAAAAAGTCCCCCATCCTGAATCCAAAGCAGCTTTGCTGAGTGTACTTTTGGAATGTAAAGGTTTTAAGAGTTTCCCCATTTCCTGCAGGAACTGATGAGTAACTCCAAATACCATGTTTAATGAAAAACAACATATTGCCCATTTAGTGTGAGGTTTGAGGCATTCCCCTCCCTGCATTAAGAATGTTTTTTCCACTCCATCAGCACCCAAGCAGATCTGCTCCTTTGGTTAATGGAAAGGACAATAAACCCAGCAGCAGCCCAAGATGTCCATACACTGCAGGACTACTGGGATCCCTCATGTTCCAGCACATCCTGCTTAGTTGCATATCCTAGGACACTGTTTATTCCTGTTCTTGCAGCTATTCCTTTAACTCTGTATTTTCAGCTCAGAAAACTTGAGAGACAGGAGCTGTCTTTAGCCTGAGCAAAGAGAGTATTGAGGACATTCTTGTCAAACTTGGTCATTAACTAGCAGTAGTGTCTGTGGCTTGTCATTAAAAAAGAATCAAGGAGAAGCTGATTAAATATACCAGAAAGAAACAAAACTTTCCATTCCCTTACTTTTTCCTTGACACGCTGCACTTCATTTGAAGCCTGCTAATATACCAGCCAAAAGAATTGTAAGGGCCTGGATTCTTTCTTAATACAATGGTCACGGTTCAGTAGTTAGAATCTGTATAGAATTAGCCAGAGACATGGACGAATGGAAAAACATACTAAAAGCCTGAAAAATAGAACTTTTTCATGGGCTTATTCGTTAGAAAACCTCATCAATACAGCACAGGGAGTTTTTCTCTTTCTACTATTCTAAAAAATTATCACAAAATAGTACACAGAAAATAAAGACAGAAAATGTCAGAGCACTGCTTTTGCTTGGAATTTCAGAGTTGGCAAAAACTCAGGTCAGCGTTTCCACGCAAGTGCTTAAAAAAATGAGATTTTTGGGGCAAACTTCATCTTCACGGCAAAAGCAGCTTAGAGAAGAATTAGCACAACGAGCTGTGACACATCTTGTCCCATTTTTCCAAGTTCTGCTTCAACCAGCCATACCTGACAGCTGGAACCAGCAGCACCACACACCAAATCCAGCCCAAGTGGCATGGAAATCCATCAGCACAGGCAAAAAACGTGCTAATTAACGTGGATATGATCCCCATGGAAAGCACAAGCTGTCCCTCCTAATGCAAGTCAGCTCAGCTTCAGAGTATTGTTCATCCCACAGCATCCGACTGCCGTCCACATAAAATCAATAAGGACAGCACAGGAGACTTAATGGAGTCGCTGGCACCTTTCCCATTTCAGGGCAAAGTCCTGCTGAGGAGCGGTTTCTTTCTCCTCAGACTTTTTTTTGTTGTTGCTTGGATAGCTAAAAGGTTTTCAAAGAGAGAAAGCAGCATCGGTGGGTGTCTGTTGGTGAATGTGGCTTATGTTTGGGAGGAAAAACCCAACACACTGGAGTGGAGATTGAGAGTTGGAGGTTCCCACCCAGGTCTGATGTCTCTGTAACATGAATGAATTGTTCTGGAAGTACAGGAAACAATAGGGGCCCACACCAAGGCTGTGTCAACCATTTCAAGCAGATAACTCCTACACTGCTGCCTCCCTGTGCAGATCTTGGCAGAAAAATAAATAATAAATGTGTGAGTGGGAGGTGATTCATGTTATTTAAAACTATGGGAGAAGCTGCATGTGTATTCTTTGGAAAAGAGGAGAGCAAGAGTGTATTAGTATCCAGTGGGGAAATGACAGGAGGAATGCTTTAGGATTCTTTGAAAATAGGATAAAAGGTGATATTCTCATCCTGGGGAAGGTTCAAGATTTAAAAGAAACTTGCTGGGAACTTTTAAAACAAGAACTTCTCCTGCACTATGGACAAGCCAGAGGTAACAGTTGAAAGAAAGTCTGCTCTGTTGAAAAGGGTTTGAATTCCGGCTGGTGCAGTTCCAGAGCTCCTCACCTCCACGTGCAGCCGTGGAATCATAGAATCCTTCTGCTTGGAAAAGGCCTCCCAGACCATCGAGTCCAACCTGTGCCCGATCCCCACCTTGGCACCAGCCCAGAGCACCGAGTGCCACGTCCAGCCCTTCCTGGGACACCTCCAGGGATGGGCACTCCAAACCTCCCTGGGCAGCCCC
>NW_008238341.1:177298-190211 GCF_000691975.1 Corvus brachyrhynchos
GCCGTCCCCTCTCCTCCTGTCCCTGTTCCCTGTGAGCAGAGCCCGACCCCCCCAGCTGCCCCCTCCTGTCAGGGACTTGTGCAGAGCCACAAGGTCCCCCCTGAGCCTCCTTTGCTCCAGGCTGAGCCCCTTTCCCAGCTCCCTCAGCTGCTTCTGGAGCTCCAGCCCCTTCACCAGCTCTATTCCTGTCTCTGGACACGCTCCAGCCCCTCAATGTCCTTCTTGTGGTGAGGGTCCCAGGACTGGACACAGCCCTGGACGTGCCCTCTGCATGGATCTTCCACTGGCTACAAGGGAAGCAGCAATTTTGAAGAATAATAATGGTACTCATTCATCTGAGATCCCCAATCCTGCCTCTGGCTTATCTGGTGGCCTCTCTGCTGAAAACCTCAGCAGTGTCTAACTCCTGGTAAGCAGCTCCTAATTGCATACACAACTCAGTCAGTTATAGAGTAAACTAAACTGGGGATACAAGGTCTGAACCTACTTCAACTAGAAGTTGACTTCCACCAGAGAAATACAGGGCTCATTTTGAAGCTTTCTGGCTTCATTTCCTCCATTTATTCATACACTTATTTACTGGAAAGAAAGGAGACGAGAGCATGAGGAGAGAAGGGAGGGAAGGAATTCTGGGACAGCACATGTTGGGCTGTAAAATGCAAAAAAGGTTTTTCAAAACTGCATGTTCTAAACATCACCTTGGAGTCCCACAATAATAAATACTTGATATTACACTGCGAGGGTCTAATTGCCAAGTAACTATAGCAATGGAGAGAAAAGCCTGTCTTTGGACACATTCCCTCCTGCCTTAATTTTTCCCTGGGGTGGGGAAGGGGTACAGAGAATGTGCTCTAGATCCTTAATGGATAACGTTTTCCAGAGCCCCCTCTGATCACTCAGTGACTCTGGGATTTAAATGCAGCAGAGTGATTTCTCCAAAGGAAGCTGAACGTTCAAAACAATTACCCTGAACTATTCCATCCCCTTGGAACGGGTTTAATGCACCAGGTCCTGAGGTGAGGCTGTCAGGATACATTGAGACACAGCAACACAACCCTTTACGAAGTGCCTCACAATCCAGCAGCTCACCACTCCTTCCTTCATCCCGAAAAACAGCGTTTTCCAGGGAGCCCAACAGCCTGAAAATGAGTAAGTGTGAAGTGAGACTACACTGGCCTGCACCGAGCATTTGTTTTTGCCAAGAGAAGACCACATTTCTGGGTTGCTTTTAAACACTGCCTTCTGGAACTTCATTTTGGGGATGAAAATTAAAGAATTATTTTGGAGGCTTCAAGTTATCTTTCCCCTCTTGATATTTTCCAGAGCTGTTTGGAAACGGGAGGGTGGAGCTGGCACCACTGGGGCAGTGGTTTCAGAAAGCACTTCTGCAGCTATTCAGGGAAAAAACTGCTGGATCATGTTGGTATTTTTATAAGTAACTTGATGCGTGGTTCTATTTTGGATACCAACTATGCAGCAATGCAGACTGGTTTGAGCAAACTGCAGGGGGAAGGAAGAAAAAAGGAAGATCCGATCCCCTTACAGAACAAAGGCTGCCTTCTCCAGGGAAACCTCTTGAACCTCCAAGGGCTCAGTTTAACCATGTCCCTTTCAAAATAAGTTTTAAAAAGCCATTTAGATTTTATAAGGAAGTGAAAGTAATAGTCAATTGTGATTGTTCTGTGATATGTGAAGGAGTTGAACCAAACTAATTAAAAGTAAAAATCTTCCATCATGACTCTAGATCAAAACCAGTTGTACTTTTAAGATAAACAAAAGACCTAAACCAACAATAACGTCATGAAATTTTTGCCACCTTCAATAATTTTTCATTTCTGTTTGCTACTTTGGTCTCTAATTGACTTGCTAAAGAACTTCCCGTTTTATGAAGCACCAGAACCTCCTCCACCTCAATAAAGAAAATTGCCAGAACTTGAAGAAATGAAAACAAGTAATGCCAGCTAAAAATTGCCTCACAGTGTGAATGGGGACATTAGTACTTGACAAACACCCTGGGATTTTTTTTCACAGGGCTTTTAGAGAATGCCTTCCAGGCAGCCTACACACCATTTGCAGCACAGAATTCATTATAGTAGGTTTGAAGACATTCACACTTACGTTGCTGGCTCCACAAAGCTGTAACACGCTGCAGGGTGGGCTGCAGAAGCCCCAGAAGTCAGTGGGAATCCTTCCCACAACCTCTTCCTCTAAAATTAGGAAATATATATGTATGTATATAAACAAGGAAGAAATTCTTCCCTGTGAGGGTAGGAAGGCCCTGGCACAGGGTGCCCAGAGCAGCTGTGGCTGGCCCTAGAAGTGTCCAAGGCCAGGTTGGACAGGGCTTGTAGCAACCTGGGATAGTGGAAGGTGTCCCTGCCCATAGCAGGGGGTGGAATTGAATCAACTTCTATTATCCCTCCCAACCCAAACCATTCTGCAATTCTGTGATTCTAATTATCAACCTATTGTGTGGAATAACTTCCTGAATGCGACAGAATGTGCTTGCTGAAATTATTCAGCTCCTTTTCTCAAATAAACAAGAATATGGGGGGCCCAGGTTGCTCTTAAAATTAGGTGATTCCTGGGATATTGAAAGGGATTGGCAACAGCTGTCTTTTTATTCACACACCTGTATCTCATTTCGAGCCCTGAGGAGCCACTGAGGCCAGACAGCAAAAATCACAGAATTATTAGGGTTGGAAGGGATTGCTGGAGATCATTCGTTTCAACCTCTCTGCCAAGGCAGGGACACCTGGAGCAGGTGACACAGGAATCCATCCAGGTGGGTTTGGAATGTCTCCAGCGAGGGAGACTCCACACCCTCCCTGGGCACCTGTTCCAGTGCTCTGCCACCCTCACGGAACGTTTTTCCTCCTGCTGAGGTGATGCAGGAGCTGTGCGGGATGTAGGGCCCCTGCCAGGGAAAACCTACACGGGAGTGTGTGTCCAGTGATGTACCCAACGCTGCAGTGAGAAACCTCGCCCTGCGGCACAGCTCGGCTCTTACCATGGCTGAGGAGAGAGCCCTGCGGGCAGGGGCGCGGCGGGCGCGGGCCCAACCCAGGCTCCTGCGAGGAGGTAGGGACGCTGCCATAGGCTGAGGGAGGCGAGGGCTAACAAGGACACAGCGGGAGCTCTAGACGGAGAGGCGGAGCCCGGGGCGGGCTGGGGACGTGGCGAGCCCGGTCTTACGGGGCAAAACGGCGTTTTGGGCCGGATCCTACGGGGAAAAAGGGCATTTTGGGCCGGGCCCAAGGTCGGGCGCGGCGGCCATGACGCCCTCCCGCCGGTAACCATGGCAGCGACGGGGCAATCTCGCGAGATCTGCTGGCGTGGGCGATAGGTGGAGCACCAGGTCTCGCGAGAGTTGCGCGGGGGAGGAGGTGAGGGGACGGGCAAGATGGCGTCGGAGGGCGACCTGGGCAGGAAGTGGGACCGGTGTGTGGCGGACTCCGCCGTCAAGCTGGGTAAGGGCGGCACGGGCATAGCGGAGCGGGAGGGCCCAGGGAACAGCGGTGGTGGTCCCCGGGGCTCCCCGGAGCTGGGAGAGCGGCCGCCGGCGTGTCCCCGCGGCGCGGGGCCCACTGCCCCCCGCCGCCCCGGGTTCGCCTCAGAGCGGTTGTGAGCCCGGGAGGGGCTCAGGGTGTCCGGAGGATCCGCCCTCATAGCTGTCCCCGGCGTCGGGTAGAGTCGGCGACCCCGGGCCTGGTAAGGTGACCTTGGCCGCGGGCTCGGACCCCCGCCGGGCCCGCTCCCAGCTCTGCGCCCCGGCCCGGCCCCGGCTTACCGCGGTCCGGGCGTGTTTGACCTCTGGTTACTCCCTGTGTTGAATGTAAGAGGTTTCCGTGCGAAATGTGGGCTCCGTAGGAAATCTGGGAGGCCTCCCGGCCGGAATGAATGAGCAGCGGGCAGGCTCGACCGGGTCCTGGCGTGCCGCGACCTTGCCTGCCTTCGGCTTTGCTGCGGCGGTGGGTTTGAATCAGTCTGTGCAGAGCAGTTCGCATCAGGCCGTGTGCGAGGGGGGCCGCGTTTATTAAAAGCGGTAGGCAGCGTGACAGGCTGAGAGCTCTGGCACGTGTTACTTAATACAGCGTGTGGAGTGTGACATTGAGAAGCTCCGTCCGTGTCCCAGCCTTGTAGTTCTGCCTTTTCGCTAAATAGGGGAGCAGTTCTGTTGGATTTTTTCCGTATTTATTTGCCCTTAAGGTGAGAGTTACGCCCATGCCTCAGTTTTCTGCAGCAAACCATTCGCGAGGTTTCACTAAGTACTGTGAGTTTTAGGGGTGGTGCTGGTGGCAGCGCCGTGCTCGCCCTGTGACCGGCTGCAGAGCGACAGAGCTCGTGGCTTCGCAAAATGTGCTTGCAAACCCAAAGCTTTCAATGCAACGTATAGAGCAAGAAATGCAGTGTCTGACAAAAGGTATTCGTTCCATGTTGGTACAGATGTCTCTTTTAGAACCATAAATAATATCTGGGAAATGTGAATGTTTATTTCTTGCTGCTGCAGTGGCCTTGTGCTTAAAAGCTGATGAGGAACTTGGGGGTTTTAGTTGCTTAATACTTTTCCATTAGAAAAGATGTTTAATAATTTTAAGTAAACTGAAACTTCCATTGTTTATAACAGACCTTTGAAAAGTGTCAAGTGCTCCAGAGCAGTGTTTTTCCTTATGAAATTCTATTCAGGTTTGTCTGGCAAACATATCTGGATATGTTTATGTTTCCATAGCATTGGTTGCTTTATCATAAAATATTAAGTTTGCCAAATTATAAACAAGAACTTGTTCCATGCTGCAGCTGTACATGTCAGAATCCTGTACATCCTCTGTCCTGAAGGCTGAAAGAAGTGGATACAGGGTTGATTTCACAGAATCACAGGCTGGTTTGTTCTGGAAGAGACCCTAAAGCTCATCCTGTCCCACCCCCTGCCATGTCAGGGACACCTTCCACTATCCCAGGGTGCTCCAAGCCCCGTCCAGCCTGGCCTTGGACACTTCCAGGGATGGAGCAGCCACAGCTTCTCTGGGCACCCTGTGCCAGGGCTTCCCCACCCTCACAGGGAAGAATTTTTTGCCATTATCCAACCTAACCCTGCCCTTTGTCATTGGGAAGCCATTCCCCCTTGGCATGTCTCTCCAGGCCCTTGGAAAAAGTCTCTTTCCATCTTTCCTGTCAGCTCCCTTCAGGTACTAGAAGGCTGCAATTAGGTCACCCCAAAACCTTCTTTTTTCCAGGCTGAACAATCCCAATTCTCTCAGCCTTTCCTCCCAGCAGAGCTGCTCCATCCCCCTGATCATCCTGGTGCCTCCTCTGGACTCTCCCAGCAGCTCCACGTCCTTCCTGTGCTGGGCCCCAGGGCTGGGGCAGCTCTGCAGGTGGGGCCTCACCTGAGTGAGGCAGAGGGGCAGAATTCCCCCTTTCCTGCTGCCCACGCTGGGGGATCAGCCCAGGGCATGGGGAGTCTCTGGGCTGGGTCATGTCCAGCTCTCACCCACAGCACCCCCAGGTCCTTCTCCCTAGGGCTGCTCCCAATCTGTTCATCCCTCAGCCTGGATTGATCCTGGGGGTTGCCCTGACCCATGTGCAGCACCAGCACCTGTTCCTGTTAAACCTCATGGGATTCCCATGGGCCACTCCTCGAGCTTGCCCAGGTCCCTCTGGATGTCCCTGTCCTTCAGGTGTGTCTGCACCACTAAGTTTGGTGTCTGTCACCTGCACTCCTGACTCTTCAGTGGGCCTTTTGTTTTGATTCGGTGTTTTCTTCCATCCTAAAGTGGCAACAGAAGAAAGAGAACCTTCTTTGCCTCGTGCACTGGTGCTCCAGTCCAGGGATTCCCAGTGTTGGCTTCACGAGGATGCTGAGTAGAGATCTCAGTCAAATTCATGGTTTTCCTTAGACTGCCCAAAAAGGTCACATGTGCTGCATCTCTTTATCTTAGTGCCAGACCTGGTGGGATGGGCTCAGACACGTGTTTCTCTTCACGTGTGAGGGCACTTTTCTGGTTTGTGTGCTTTTACAATTGATCAGTAACTGAATCATTTGTGTTGGCAACCTCCTCCATGAACTGTGTGCTGACAACACACATTTTTCCGTGGTATCCCAGTGGGAATGATTGTTTTCTCTGCAGGGACATTAAAACCTTGAGTGGTCGTGTTGATTGCTTTTGTAATATTACTGCAAAGTTTGCTGGAGTTTCCAATAAATTGTCGAGGGTGGTTGTTGTACTGGAAAGAAGGAAGGAAAGAAAATAAACTTTTTTACTTGAGGATTTGGGTGCTTGTTACATGGGATATAGGATTTGGTAAATGTGTTACTTTTTTTGTCAGACTTTTCCCTTTGGTGGCCGCAGTTTCCTTCCCAAACGCTCCTTTACATCCTTCCTGAGTGCTACATCCAGGGAGATCTTTTCAGCCAGTGGCTGGGGAAAAACAAACATTGTGATTAGCCCAGTGTTTTCCCATTCCAGACTCTCTAAATACAGGAAAGCACTGAATTTCTGGAGCCTTGTATGCGGGACATTTCCCAGTGTCTGTGAGAACTGTGGACAGATAACTTCTGTGGATTAGTTTGAGGGCTGGAGGGACATGGGAAACAGAAAAGGGGGAGAAGGGGAGGTAGAGCTCTCAGGCTGGCTTTATTAGCAATAATGTGGTTTTAAATTCCAGCTGGGGGCTGTGCAGCCTGTCCTTAGCCCATCAGGATTCCCACTACGCTGCGTAAGCCGGGGTTTGTAAGCCGGGGTTTGTTGTTAGCTCTGTTGCTTGTAGTTGTGCAATGCTGTTTTAGTTGGAGACCAAGCTCCTGAAAAAAACTTGATCTCCTGCCACTAAAACTTCCAAAATAAATATTTATCTTGTGTTGCATCTTTTGAAATGCTGTATTATGTTTTCAAGCTCTTGGTTACTACCTGTGTGGATCTTGTAATTTAGTATTAACTTTTTCCTGTTAGTTCCAAACAGAGGATGTTGTCAGGTGTTGTTAAGACAGTGTTTAATTTCAGAGTAAGTAAACCCGGTTATGCCTGCGCAAAACATTGAGCCATTGTTAAATGGAGCTTGTGGTGACCTCGTTTTTATTAGGGCTGATATTTATTTGTTTTGCTAATGAAGAGGCTGTATCTAGGTGGTTTTGTTCCTCTTCCATTCCAAATGTAGTTGTGAGCACAGTGTTTGTGCGTGGGGGACTGGGTTGTGCTTTCTTAGCTGACCAGGCGCTTTCTGACGGACAGTCCAGGTCTTGCTGGCTCTGGCTTTGCACCATTCTCAGGGCTTTTCACCAGGCAGTCATTTAAATGATTTAACTTTCTGTTCCTTTTTTTGGTTCTGATACTGATTTTTTGTGCAGAAAAGCTACTTGTTACTTTCTGACAGAAAAGTTGTTTGTTTGGGGTGTGGGAACAGAGACTCCAACTACCGAGGCTTTCTTTTCCTTCCCAGCTTGCAAACCTTTCTCAGCTCCTGTGTCCTCCCCAGCCTTTGCAGCCAGTTCTTCCTTTTCAGTAGAGCTCTGCAGAGGAGGGATGATGAAGTAAACAGTGTTGTGGTCTTCCTCCATCCTGCAGGCTCCAAAGCTGGTTCAAAGGGTTGGTCTGTTTGTTTAACTGATGGATAGTTCATGGCTGTTTATTTGGAAAGACAATTATTCACAAAAGACTGACAGAGGTGTTTTTTGCTACAAGGCTGTAATTTTGGACAAATTATTATTATGTGCTGTTTCCAGGGGACAGAGAGGCAATAAAGAGTATGTGTGGAAGGGAGGGAGGTTTATGTCTTGGTTTGTTTTGAAGCTGTTGTTATTTTAAATGAGTTGAACACTGTAATTTCCCTGACACTGGAAGGTAATCCTAGGGAAGCTGTTTGCTTCCTGACTTGTGTGTGTGAAGTTGCTGTGTTGAAGTTCATTTTTTTTCTGGAGAGAAATGTTTTGATGTATGTCTGTGATTGACCAAAATTCAGCCTGGAAGCTTGTAAATAATCCAGTGTAGTGATTTCATTTTCCTCTAATCCTCTGTTTTGACATCTGAAAATAAAATGCTTCTAATTTCCATTTAATAGGGATTTTTTTAAGAGAAAAGGGCACTTTGAATTCTCCTACAACTGTTAACATGATTTCTTCTGGCTTGCATCATCTGGCCTGCTTGAATAGCTGTTCTGTTAATGGCAAGGGTGAAATTGTATTGTTTGTGTCATTCCACAGATTGGATATTTCAGAAAGAACCATTGTATGGATTGCAATGTCAGTATTTTTAAATAATCTTTCACATGGTTGTGAATAGGATAAAGTCAGTCTATATAATGATAAAACTTGATTACACTTTCTGAAAACTAGATTAGACTTTGTCTAAATATACAAAAATCCTGAAATTCCTGTTTTGAAGTGGTTTTTTGCTTGGCAGTTGTATCGTGGTCATCCAGTCTTAACTACCAGGTCAGAAGGCTTGTTCTTCCTTTGGGGTTTAGTTTTTAATGCTGGAGAACAGGGATATTATGTGAGCACACATTGCTCATGTGTGCTCAATGCTCAACTGCATTGTTGTGTGAGCTTTGTTGGAACCCCAAGTTATTTTTCCGTGTCATACAGAAGATCCAGCTCTACTAGTTGTGTCTTGCACAGAACAAGTAGTGTAAATATTAACTGCTCGTGGCTGTGCAGGGAGGCAGCACAGACAACAAAAAATGTTTTCTTTGGAAGAGTTGGGCAAATGCTGTTCTGAGAATAGGCTTTTAGTCAAAAATCTAACAGCAATATTTAGTTATGATGTTAGCAGAGCTCTGAATACAATGTCCATCTACAAATTAAGGGGGTATTCTGTTGGAAGAAAAAGACAGGAAACTCTTTAGGAATCCAGGTCTCCTCCTAACTGCATTGTGCCCCTGCTGTTCCTCTTGGCTGGCACTCTGGATGAATCAGGGAATGTGCCCTGCTGTGGTGTGTCCCACCAGCTGTGCCAGCCTGCTCTTGGTGGACTTTGGAGCAAGAGAACCCGAGAGAAGAGCTGTGACAATCCATCGGCTAATCCATTGCAGCCTTTGCAAACCCCAGACCTCCTAAGCTTTGCTCCACGGGAAATGAGTCCAAAATGCGCTGACTTCCCGGACCTCTGCGTTAGTGCATTGATAAGATGCCAACTCTGCCTTTTTTGGAGGTGGCATGCAATGGCAGTGCCCAGGGGAAAGGGGCTGTAGCCAAGTGATATTCTAAAGTTTGGTCCTTGAGATGTTACAGCAGTAGGTGGGAACAAGACTTCGTTGGTTTTTTATATCAGAAACAGTTCTCTGAGAAAATCCTTTCAGGGCTGCTGGCACATCCTTGGTGATAATAAATGAATAGCAAGAGGTTTGAGAAGGACCAGACTCCTTTCCTCTTCATTCCTGCCAGTGAGATGCCCCTGAAACTCTTCTTGCTCTCAGTTGCCTCTGTTTCTGAGCTGGGCCAGCAGACGTCAGTACTGGCCAGCCTCTGCTGGCTGGGTGTGAAGCAGCAGCACTGCCCACCCTCATAGCTGGGCTGCAAAAGCCCTGAGTGTGGGTGTGTTTACTCCTGCTAAATCTTTCTTTTCAGCAATGTTATTGTTTTTATTCGCAGAACATGTAATTGCAGTAAGACAAGGTAAAGTTTCCTGTCAGAGGGGTATTTTCTGTATTATCAGAATATTGCTGTTTTTTTACATATGAGCTTCTAAAGCAAGCACAGCCCTGATTTGTCTAAAAGCTTGGTGCAATATTGATCACAGAATCCCAAAATGGTTTGGGTTGGGAGGCACCTTAAAGCTCATCCAGTCCCACCCTCTGCCGTGGGCAGGGACACCTTCCACCACCCCAGGCTGCTCCAAGCCCCATCCAACCTGGCCTTGGACATTTCCAGGGATGGGGCAGCCACAGCTTCTCTGGGAAATCTTTGCCAGGGCCTCCCCACCTTCACAGGAAAGTTGCACTATCTCATCATTGAGCAGCTTCCACTCCTCTCCCCTTCCCCTTTTAAAGGAGGGAGAAAACGTAGTGCCCTCAGGTCTCACAGTTCATTCACTGGTGTGAGGCTGGAGTTTCTAGTCCAGTATCACCGTGATTCCTTGGGAGATCACGGGCCCTTCGTGCCACTGCCTGTGCCTCTGCTGATGTTTACCCAAGGTTTGCCTTTGAGCAGCACTTGACCTGACCCTGAGTGCTTAAGTGTGAAAGCAGCCCCTGAAAAGATGTCAGGATTTTTGATTATAATGATATTTGGATATTAATATTTTGTTATTCCAATTTTTCTGTATTACTACAGTCAGATGCTGGTATAAAACAAAACACTCTTTTTTCTGCTTCTTTCGTGAGTACTTGGTATATAATTTCACTGTGTTTTCTTCTCGTGTCCTTGCTCATTTTTCTGTCTGCTCTGCAAACAATCCACACCACAGGGGAGATGGGAATGAAAGCTTCAAAGTTGGTGTTTGAAGAAAATCTGGTTCCTGCCACTAAGACCTTGCAAAGAGTCTGCTTAAAATTAATTCTCTCCGTAAATAAGTGATTTCATGGTCTCGGATTTCTAACTGGTGCTAAGTGCTGCCCTGTGAAGGCCCTGGTGTATGAAGGCAGCTTTCCTCCACATTTTTGCAAAGCAATTCTTTATGTATCTTGTCAGAGTGGGATTGGAGGCTGAAGCTCTCATTTTTGTGTTTGTGTGTGTGGAATGGCAAAGGAAAATAATAGTTTTTGTTTTGGGATTAAGTAATTGAAAACCTTCCAGCTGCTGTAGTAACAGCAACACATCTACCAGATGTCAATGAGCATATTTTAATCCTTCTATTTTAAGTTTCAAGCTATTGAAAAAAAGTACATCTAGGTGTGGCTCTGTTAATAGCTGCCTCAGCCTGTATCTACTTGGGTAGCCTAGGAAAGAACCATGTAGTGTCACTCTTGGAGCGACTGCTGATTAAATTTATAGAAAAAGCTTTTCCCAGATGTTCTTATGGGGCAGGAGCCCATCCTGAAGATTTGTGTTTCTCTCCGAGACACTTTTATGATGTCCTGTTGGGTATACAGCGCGTGCTCTCCTGTGTGTTAGATTGATTGGCGGTACCAGGACGTTTTTCTTGGAAGGTGTAAGAGCCAAAAACATAGAAAGAAAAAGTTTTGGCGCCTGGGCTCACTGCCTAATGCCAATTCCGTGTGGCTGGGACGCTCTGTGTAGCTGGGACGTGTAGTGGGGAGCAGGGGTGAGGTGCCCACACAACTGTCCTGTCCCCTGTTGACACTGTAAATGAGTTTAGGCTGAAGTGATGGATGTGGGGTGGAAGAGGCTGTTTTTCTAGTTAAACATTTTAAACTGTCAGAGAAGGTGAAAAATGGGTTGTACTCTTTCCTGTGGTCTTTTCCTCCAAAGAGTCTGTCATGCAAGAAAGGGAGGGAAAATGTGCCTGGCGTGGATCAAGACCTTTGCTTTGCCATGTTCGTTTGTTTTCATTGTAAGATAAACCTTTCATGTTTTATTGTCACACAGTTAAAGCCTGGCCTAGAGGTGCTGATCTTTAGGAGGAACAGCTGGAGTGTCCCCTGGTCAGGTGGGAGGCTCTTTGAAGCGACATGTTGCCTTTTTAAGAGGAAATGGAGCATGTGAGAACTTAAACCTGTAAAACTCATCATCAGCTCTGCCATTGTTTATCTCTGGTGTAACTTTATATAGAATTAAAGTGAAATGCATTACTTTGCTCCCGAGGCAAGATGGTTTTGCTCCCCCTTGGTCTTGGAGACACAGGAAATGACCACATAACCACAAATACTTTCTAGTGGAATGAAGATGAGTGACAAACTTCCCGCAGAAAGAGGTTCTTAACCAGACGGGCTAAGGAATTAAATGTAGCTGAAGGTTCTGGGTTTAAGTTAAAACCAACTTCTAGCTGTTCAAGCCAAGTAGAAAAGAGTGAATGCTGTACATGCAGTGGCTGGTGTGAGGGGCAGATCTGGTGTTTCCAGTAGACAGGGGGTTGTGATACAACAGTTGTGAGCACAGACTGTGCCTCAGTCAGGAGAGGAGTGAACCAAGCTGCCTTTGAGATGAGGAAAGCTAAGGTACTCCTTTGGCTTTGTTTCTCAAGTTGCCTTCTTGTACAGAAAGCCAAAACCCATTAGCTGTCAGATCTCCTTCACTTCTCTGTAGCATTTTCATTACTTAAAGCTTAGCTATCATACCATCATTTTTTTGTACTAATTATCACTGCAGACTCCTTACAGCTGGAACAAAGTGCAATGATAGCCTCTAAAATGGCACAAAAAATGCATTTGCATGAAGAAGAACAGTCCCTTCAAATGAGCTGCTTCAGAAAAAGCTTTCTTAAGAGAGTAGTTTTTCGTAAGTCAGTCATGCTGGACCACATCTGTTTAACAGTGGTGTTAGTGTGGGGGAAGGCCTAGTTTGTGTTTTAGGCTTAGGCTGAATTGCAGTTGACATAAATAATAAATTTTTCACCTTTTAAGTGTATCCTGTAGCTTCCCCCATGGCCAACAGCAAGCGGCATTGATGGTATCTGAGTGGAGTCCTTACAGAGGGGCTGTAATGTGAGAGAACACCTGAAGGAGGTGAAGAGAGTACGAGATAATGATAATTTCTGGAAGTAAATGGAAAGAAACTAATTATAGCTGCTTCCTTAGTGCAGGGTTGTCTTAAGACAAGACAGGAAGCAGTTCACCACCAGGCTGGTGAGAAGAATGTGGGTTTGACTGGTAACATGGAAAATGTGGTGACATTAGAAACTGCCCAGGCTGTGCATGGAGATGATGCAGAATTTGTCATCCTGTAAATCATTTCTCATTGATTAGCTAAACTGTTTGGATTGGCAGAGGGGACCTTCCCAGGGACAGGAAGCGTAGGACCAGGATCGCTTCCTCGTGGCAGGGGGGGTGGACCCGGGCCCTTTAAACAGCCCCCGGGGGG
>NW_008238341.1:190364-207451 GCF_000691975.1 Corvus brachyrhynchos
TTCCTCGTGGCAGGGGGGGTGGAACCGGGCACTTCAAACAGCGCCTGGTGCTGTCTGAACAGAGAGAATTCCCCCACCAAGTCCTTGTCAGCCCTGAAGTGCGACAGCCCAAACCAAACCAGCACAACTGCAGAGTGCAGGAACAGGCTGGCAGAGGAGCCGGGCCAGGGAGCCAAACAGGATGGATTCTGGAAGATAGTGATTATCCTTAATGGCATAAACATTGTGGGAGAGCCAGCACCAGCTGGACTATAGCAAAGGTACGGCAGGAAGGCTCTGTTGGGAGGGGGCTGGGGGGATTAGAGGGGTGAGCTGTGGCTCTGAGGGAGGCCTGATGTCTCTTCCAGGCTGCGGGTGAGCACTGCTCAGTGCCACGGGTCTGAACGAGCTGCTCCAAGGAGTGTCTCTTGCTGTCTGAAAGGCACAAAACCCGTGACGCTCTGAGCAGACATCCGAGGATCCGAGACTTTCCCTTAGCTGTGCAAATGATTAGAGTGAAAACCTGACCTTCTGCGAAGCGCTTGGGCTCTAAAATGTCTGGGGGAGTTATGTCAGGATCGCTTGGCAGGCGGTCAAAGCTCTTCCTGCATGTTTTGTAAGCCTACTCCGAAGCTGTAATGACCTGGTAAAGTAGTTACCTCTGGCACAACTGAAAAGCTGTAGTAAAATGAAAAGGGTTTTCAAATCAACTCCCATTTCCAGCTCTCAGTAAATACGGAGAGTAAAGTCCTAGCAGAGAGTGAACGTGAGGGGGTTTGCTCAGGTCACGTTTGCTCACCTCTGTTCTAATATTCAGGGGTGTGTAATCAGTAAAACACATGGGATGCTTAGTTAAGGTATGAGGTGGTGCATCCTAATGTACTTAGGATGTCAAGTATTTTTTGAGTTCCTCAATAGAAACTATCAATATACTTTTTACAAGGAAAAAGTTTTGAAGAGCACAAGGAAACTTAAAATAAAAAGAAATGTCATCCTATATGCCATGAGGGTACAGGATCCTTGGCATTGTTCTGGACTCAACTCACTTACTGATGCATTCAACAGGATCACATGCTTTTAAGAATATAAAAAAAGTATGTATTTTAATTAGTAAACTTATTATATAGAAGTTAAATTTCTTGTATTGAAAGGAGAGAATTGAAACCCATAACAGGATGTGTTTGCTGCAAAATAAACCTGAAGCTGTTGATTTGGTTTTTTTAATGAGCATGACTGATTTTTTTTTTTCAGTTTTCAAACTTTTGTACTTCCATGCCTTATCTAAAATTCTTGTTTTTAGTGGACATAATTAAAGGTAGAATTTGCCCACTCAGCTGCAAGTTTTCACTGTTATATTTATTGGGTCCTGAGAGGAGTTTTGCAGACTTGCCTGACATCTTGCACAAAATCATAAGCTCACCTTCCAAGGAAAGCAAAAAATTATTTTTAAATGTGCCGAGTTTTTTAATGGCACTGAATAATTTTGTTTCAACTGCTGCAGTTATTTCTATATATAGTATAAGGATGTGAAAAGTCATTCACTCCTAATGTGTTTAAATATGCTCCATAATGAATGTTGTGGATGTGAAAGATAAGCAGCCTGGAGCTTTCTTTGTAAGGTATAGGGTAACACAAAGCTTCAAAGTTCTGCTGCCCTCAGGACACACATTGAAGCAGTTAAAGTAGTGAGATAAACGAACTACAATGAGATACTCATCTGCAGAATCTAAAGCTCAAGGACACAATAAGTTTTCATTTAAATGTTTCTCATTTGCTGACAATGAGCCAAATAAATTTTAATTCCACATTGTAGATGGTGACAGAAATTCAGGAACTTTCCCTGGGATGAGAGTCTGGTTTGTTTCCCAGATAGTTCTGATAATGTACTTACAACATATGTTGGGATTCTAATCTGAATTCACTGCTTACAGTTACTTCAGAAAACAAGAATTGTTTTTTTCAGATTTGTTATGTAAGAGCTCTTTGGTTTGGTGTGCTGAAATAACATGTAGTTGGATAGTCATAGTCTGGTGTTCATAGTCTGATATTCCCAAGTTGGAATAAAGAATTGCTGTAAAGAACTAAATAATTTTCCATTACTTTGCTTTATCTTTGTCCTCACTCGCTGCATTTCTTCTTACAGGTGCTGGATTTGGATTAGGAATTGTTTTCTCTGTCATCTTCTTCAAAAGTAAGTACACTGCATTAATCTTGGCTCTCTGGCTTCCCAGTTTCCACCTGCTGTAGGTGCAGTTAAAGGTCTTTGAGGCAGGTAAAAGTTAGTCAGCTTGCTAGACCAATTCTTCCATTGTTTGTCCTGTCTTTTCCGTGTAAATGGAGTTCCCAAAACTTTTAGCTGTTGTGTAACAAGGTTGTTACCCATGGCACCTCCCTGAGCTCCTCCTGTGCTCAGCTCAAATCCTGGAATTGCAGGAGACCCTGAGCCAAATCACTGGAGCCATGTGTCTAGACATCAGTTTATGCCAGCCTCGCCAGGGCTTTAAAACTGATCTTAGTTCTTCAGTTGTGCTTTAAAACAGAGTAATTTTCAGTAATACCTTGAATTCAGAGATTGCTCTCGGTTAAGTTCTAAACTTGTGTTACTGTTACTCTTCTTCTGCAGTGGGCTGGTTTGGAGGATTTTAGAACTTGAAAATGCCTAGAATGCATCTTCTAGTAATTTGTTCTTTCTTGGTGCTTATGGAACAGTACATAACAAACAGCTTTCCTTGACTTTACTTTTTCCTCTCTGCTTGCCTCTTCCACAGGAAAGGCATGGCCTATTGCATTTGGGTCAGGGATGGGGTTAGGAATGGCTTATTCCAATTGTCAACACGACTTCCAGTCTCCGTATCTTCTCCATGGTAAATTTGTAAAAGTAAGTATCGATGCCACCTACTATTGATCGATAGCTGTTTGTAAGTCAGCATATCCATTTACATGGATATTCCTCTGCCTTTCCCAAAGGAGTGCTGGTAGGAAGAAATTTGTGTTGCCAAAGCTGGAATGTTCCCCTGCTCTTTAATATCTGGTGTGTTTAACAGTAAATTTACTAGACTGAATACATGGAATTAGTTTAACAGATCCCGCAGGTAGCTTTTCCCACAACCTGAAAGCACAATAAAAATACATGTCAGGAAAGCAGAAAAACTAAACTAATGTTAAGGTTCTTCAGACTTTAAAAGAGATGAGCTGGGAAGAAACTGGAAGTCATGTCAGGCACGTCAGGTAGACCTGCCTGTGGAAGCAGATCTTTGATCTTCTGTAGGGTTTTTTTTCAATATGAAAACACTGATCACTTGGAAGTTTTGTGTCTTGTCTGTCTGGATAGTAATGTAATAGTCTGGAAAAAAATGTACCCTGTAAGCAGTTTTGAAGAGGATAATTTCGAAGTAAAGTATTTAAAAATAGATTGATTAGCAGGAACCGTTTGTGCACTCACAACCTGGCTGCAGTGCATCCGTCCACAAACTGACTCCATTAGTGTTTTCTTAATTTCTTCAAGTGTCAAAGTTGGGGCTGTTCTCGTGGTAATTTATCATTGTGGCATCTGGAAAACAGAAGAAGTGTGTGTGTTTTGGATCCACAAACCCATGGCCTGGTTAAATCATTTCAGTGACCCTGGTGGAGAGGCGTCCTCCAGGACATATTCACAGTTACTTCAGCACTTCAGAAAGTACCGAGGTAAAATACCCTGCCAGGAGCTTTTCATGCAGGACACGGAGTGCAGAAATCCCTCCTGTGTTGCTCCTCTGCCTGGTGCAGGAGGCCTGCAGGTGTTTCCAGGCTTTTCCTGATGCTCGTAGAGCTGCAAGTAGAGCCTAGTCCTCCTTAGATTTACTGGCAGATGAGCTTTTGCCAGCCTTCTGCAGCCCTACCAGACACACCTGCTTACAAATATTTTCTCCAGCTGCCTGTTAAAGAGATTCTCCAACAAATAAAATCTTTGGAGAGCAATATACAGAAACTGACTTGGATGCAGCTGATCAGCATTGCCAGCTACTGCCCAGAATCAAAATCTATGTGGCTCTTCTGGCTGGATTTGTTAACATTAAAGTGTGTTAGTTTTCCACATCATCCTGAGATTATTTCTCCAGTTTGTCTCCAAAAAAAAAAGCTGGAATGACATGTCTGTGGCTTCATGTGAGTGATAAATGCACTGTTTACATGTTCTGAGAGAGCATTATTCATTCAAGGGTGCTTGTTCCTAGGGATGTTGGGCAGCAGCAAACAGAGTGTCCGGTCACCCTAGGAAGGGATTTTATTTGGATTAAGGACTAATTTGGAGCAGGGGTGGTCCTTGGAAGCATGAGGTAACTGGAAGGACACTTCAGATGCCTGCATGGCACAAGACAAGTAGTTTCCAGTGCACTGTCTCCATGACTTTCTCTGGCACAAAGTGGCTGAGAGAGGGAAAATGTGGATGAAGCCATCTAATGGTTAATGTCATTAATTCCCTCCAAAATGTCATGTCATGGGTAATGGCTCCAGGGTTATTACAACAAAATTATTTCATTTCTCTTGGTTAGGAACATGGAAAATATTGTTGCATTATCACTCATCTGTTTTTTTCCTAGAAAAATTTGTTATAACCAAACTCTGTAGGATTTCCTGTACAAAACTGAGTTCTGTTCAAATGCTAACTTGTCAAAATGAGAGAATCTGCGAAAAAATCAGCTTTGTTAGAGAGAAGTGTAACACAGATTAACTTGGACAAAATTATTTCTGTTTTTCTGAGCCAGTCGAGTTCACAGGATCACAGGAGAAATCAAGTTGGAAAGGACTTCAGGGAGGTCATGGGGGTCAGCTGTGAGGTCAGACCAGGTTACTCAGGCCTTTATCCAGTTGGGATTGTTGATTCTTCAGGATCAAGTTCTTAATTCTGAGTCCTGAGCCAGAATAAGAGAGGACAGAGGACCTTCACAATACCAAATAATCAGGAGATGGCAGAGTGACTTTGCAGCTGTTCTGGCTGTAACTTGGATCATCACAGTGCCCATCCTTTGGGTTAGAAATTCCATCATGAAACCCCAAAAGAATACTTAAAATGCAGAAAAGTTCTAATTTGTGGTCAGAATTTTCTGAGGGCTTTTTAAGTAATTTGATCAAGTGGTTTTCACTGTGACTTCAGCAGAATTTAAAATCAACGTCACAATTATTTCAAGGCTTAAAATGCTATGGCTGTGAATTGCACAGCCTAGATTTCATTGCAAAATGGAAAATATCCTATTTTTCAGGTTATTCAGCCTGTATTATCACTTCAACCCCACAATCCTGTACTTTGATAGGACTGTGGATTTAGATTGATGTGCAAGTACACAAGAAGGCAACTGCAGCCTTTCCTCTTGCCCTTTGTGGCTTTGCTTTCAGTCTGATTTCGCTTCAGCCTGTGAATAGTTAACTTGACCAATAATGTGGGGTTGTTTGAAGTACCCAATTTATCAGAATGGAGGGTTATGCATGAAAACATGGCATGCTTCTGGCGTGAAACAGCTGCTTAATTCCTCCATACGCAACTTCTTGCTTTAGCAAAGGATGAAAATGTTCCTGTGCCCTCTGGAAATGTTACAGAGCTCCGTGACTTGCTTTACATCCTGCAGCACCTTCCATGTAAGGAACCCAAATGGCTTTTTAATAATATAAGCCTTCTTGCTTTACAGGAACAGTGACTAATGGCTAAGACTATCCCAGTGGGAAGGAAGGAGAAATCAATGATTATTCCTCAGGAATACTGAAGTGCCCCTGGAATAAGCCAACATTCTTCAGTAATGATCACCAGTAACTCTTTATACTCCAACAAACTGTTTCTGTCTATGAAACAAAGTTCTGTTGCTTGTTTTGTATCGTGTCTGAAAAGCGCAAGGAAGAGCTCTTCTGGGAAATAAATAAAAGAAAAATGGCCTTCTCTGGTGTGTTGACTTTGTATGTGAGTGAGAGAGAGGGAGAATGGAAGGAGAGACCTTCATTTGGAGTAGCCAGCAGCTGGGACCACCTGGGCCACTGGGAGAGCTCCTCAGCAAAGCCAGCCATCGTCTGTTCCTCCCCACTCCTGAGAGCAACCCCCATCCACCATCCAGTTCAAAGAAGCATTCCCACCTCATAAATCACCCACTACACCCCTGCTGCTTGTGCCGGTGTTTGGAGAGGAATATAAATACTCCTATGTCCTGTTTGTACAGTTGCTCTTTAAAATTGGAATTTTGTCCTCTCAGAAGAGGCAGAATCCAAACGGGTAAATCCAAACCGTGTGACGGATGCAGCAAGGCCCTGCTGTCTGTTGTAGCTTTGGGTCACGGAATGACCCCTGTTTGAAACTTCCCAGGATAGTGGGTGAGTTAAACACATCCTCATGCCATCTGGCTCTCAGCTTACCCTTTAGGCTGATTGTTTTTGCACCCCTCTTCCGTGGGAGCACAGAGAGGTTTCAGCGTCTCAGAATGGGTCACAACTACTTAAAGCTCTTTATTGCCTTGGCAAGACACTGCTCCGAGTGCTCTCTTCCTTACACCTACCCCAGTCCTTGTGATGCCTTCTTGGCACATTGTCTACTGCTCTTCCCCTGGCTCAGGGGCTTGTCCACTGCTTCTTTACTCAGCACAATTTTCTAGCTATGGAGATAACTCTCTCAGATGTCTTTCCTTTGTCCCACACTTGTGTGTTGTCCCTGTAGCACAAGGAGTGAGTGCATGTCTCAAGATGGAAATGGAATGGCGTAGGTTGATACAGAACTTCCCTCTATTGAAAGCCTGTTGTGCTGCATGGTGAGTGCCGGTAGATGGAAAAGTGACAGAGCAACTCCTCCCCAGAAAGGAAAACAAGTTGTATGATAGTTGTTTTTTAAACCATGCCAGGAGAGGAAGGGGATGGACTGAGGGCAAGACTGGAGTTCAGAGGGCTTGAGAAACTCCTTATCTTACGGGCCTGAGGTGTGGGTGCTGCAGCAGCCCTGCATCCCCACCTCTCCTGGGCACTGCTCTGTGCACCCTGCGCTCTGGAGAAATGTGTTGAGCTGTGCCCAGAGTCAACAGACACTGAGGAGCTTGCCTGGAGCAAAGGACTTGTGAAATAAAATAGCTCCAGTGCCAGAGCAGCATTAAGACTGTCAGAGCGTGATACCATCCAGGTCCATTGCTCCAGCATGTCCTCGTTTTTCCACCTCCTCCCTTGCCGGACTGCATTCATCAGTCAGGTCAAAACAGCTTATTGAAAACAGGATCTCTTCCTTTCTTCCCAATTTTGAATCATTTTATCCGGCCCCAATTTTTAATTTGAACTATGTACTTTGGAACCATAGCTCCTCTGTGGTTTGGAAAGGGGTTTTATTGAGTTCTCCGTGTGTGTGCTGCCTGAGAAGTCTGAGAAGCCAGTGGGATCTGCTGGAGAGAGGAGCATCAGCCTGGGCAAGACCCAGAAGAACCAAAAGCGCTGGCAGCACCCAGCACCCTGTCAGTGTGCAGGGAAAGCTTCAGCTCCTACTGAAAGCTTCATCTGGGCCGATGATGAGTTCAATTTTTGTTTAGTGCCCCTGGTAACAAGTCATCCTGTCCTGCCCTTACATGCTCTGCTTTCAGCTCAAAGATGACTTCCTAGAGTTAATTCTTACATTGGGCTACTGTGGCCTGTGGTCAAGTGGTTCTTCTGGCCCTGGAACTCAGAGATATGGATTGTAGATATCGATCTCGGTGTGTCCTTCATTGATAGAGTAGAATAATCAGAACAAAGTTCTTGCTCATTAATGTGAAGTCACCATCGGTGAGTGTGGGAAAAGTGCACAATTCTAAAAGTGGAATTTAAATTTGTCATTGCTTTTTAAAAGCTTAACTTTTTGGTTTCCTTCACAGCTGCCTTGCTTCTTGTTGTCTGTGTTGATGTATATATATATATATATGTATATGCACATAAACTACCACGTAAGGGTCTGTATTTGTTTTGCTTTATTTAATTAAAGATGTATTATCCCAAACCTATGTTTGAACCTGTCCATGTAAGCTGTGCAAAATATCTTCTTGTAAAAACAAGGCTCCTCTGTCCCTCTGTGGGGAAGGAGCCTGTACCCTTCCCAGCTCAGGTTGGAATAGGAATGGTTTCCTGCTGCTTGATTTCTAATTACATAAATGGAAGGGGGAAAAGTGGAAATTCTAAGTACCAAAAGGCATGTTAAATTTAGTATAATACACTCATCTGGAAACTATCACATTTTTCCTTCTTTCTTAAGCCTGCTGAAATCATTGCTTCGTCTGTGGCGTGATTTGGATTGGGACCAAAAAGTGCAAACAAGATAGGGCTGAAAAAGGCAGGTGTCCCTACCCAAACTTACTGAGACCTTTTAGGAGAGAACTTGTATCACAATTGTAATAGGAGTATACAGTGAGTAAGGAAACTGTATCACTACCCAAAAAAAAAGAAGCTGTTTGCTGACTAGAACTGGTTTTGAACGTTTAACAACTCCCCAAGTGCTCGACTGACCACAAATCTGCCTCTTTTACAGCTTGATTAGATGTCTGCTGAGGCTTTGAGATGAATAAACAAGTCACGGAAAAGCAGAGACAGCGGGGAAAAAAATATCAAGCTGCTTTTCTATTGTTTATCCGAGTTGTTCATGTTTGATCAAGATACCGTCATTGCTTTGTGTTCCAATCCTGCCTGGAGCCGTGGCCAAGAGCAGGACCTGGCTGTATGTGGTGCTGTACACACAAATAAAAACCAGCCTCTGCCCTGGAGAATTTACAAACGAAACAGATGGGCTGCAGGGAGGCAGGAGGGTTTGTAATTCCCATTTTAAAGATGGGAGAAGCTGTAGGCAAGGTCAGGAATAAGTCGTGCAGGGAATGTGGTGTGCAGCCAGGGCTCTGACTGGAGTCCAGAAGCCCGTCCTTCCTGACTGGTTTTTCGGGTGGTGGCGGAGTCTCAGGGGAAAGCTGCCCTTCATAGTCTGGAAGACTGCAGAGGTGTTTGTGCCACCCTTTGCCATCCTCAAATCGCCCCAATTCTTACTGGCACATCCCTGAAAAGTTAGGAATGACGTTTTACTGTCCAGAGGATGATAGCTTATGGAATCACTAGTAGGTGTAAAATGCTGTGATCCTCAATATTGACTTTGGTGATAATCTGAATCTGATAAGGAGAGAAAATACTGAAATGTATTCCCAGTTCTTTGTGCCTCATGGACACTGCTGTGCTAGGCAGAACATAAACATAATACCAGGAGACAGCCATGGCCTTAGTAAATCTACCTTGAATATGAATTTAGGAGGATCAAGGAGACAGCAGCATTTCAGTACCATGGAATCATGGAATGGTTTGGGCTGGGAGAGACCTTAAAGCCCTTCCAGTCCCACCCCCTGCCATGGGCAGGGACACCTTCCACTATCCCAGGTTGCTCCAAGCCCTGTCCAACCTGGCCTCGGACACTGCCAGGGATGGGGCAGCCACAGCTGCTCTGGGCACCCTGTGCCAGGGCCTCCCCACTCTTGGAGGGAAGAATTTGTTCCCAGTATCCAATTTAAACTTACTCTCTTCCAGTGTGAAGCCCTTGTCCTGTCACTCCAGGCCCTTGTCCAAACTTCCTCTCCAGTAGTGGAAACACAGCAGTGATGGTGTAACTCAACTCTTCCAGAGCGTTCACATGGATGATTCTCTAAAGGAAGAGGAATTGGTTTCCCAGCTATTTTTCTTGGGTTTCCTCTGAGTTTGAGAAAATTGCAGAAGAAATCACAAAGGTGCTGGTTTGCAAATGCAAATAGTGCGTGCACAATTTGGACTAAAGGTGGCTGGTTGTTGTGGTAGTGATGTGCCACGAGGTGCAGTTGGTGCTGCAGCTGAAAGGGAGAGGCTCGTGGAGCTGGGCAACCCCTGATCTGTGAGTGACCTGCTGGGAAAACCCCATTTTCCAGCAAGTTCTGAACCAGCGAGGCACTGCTGACCCTTCTTTCGCCCCGAGCTGGCAGGGTTTGGTACTTACCCCATACCACACACACCCCACAGTAAGAAATAAACTTTCTCCTCCTCTCTCACCCCACTCCTGCCTTTGGAAGTAGGACTGGTGCAAATTTTGGCATGCCAGCTCTGTAGGCAGCTGGATGCAATGTGCACTGTGTCTGTACTGCTCCAAGAGTCCAGCCTATAGCCCACCCACAGTGAAATGCTTAACTGAGATTGAAACTAAATGGGAACATAGTTTATGGAAATTCAGCTGTGGATGGCCGTTCTCTCGTGCCTTCTGGCTGTCAGCACTTTGCTGTACAGCACCGCAGGCTGTTGGAGCTGGATTTTCCTCGTGGTGCTGGATACCCACCTCCTGGAGCTTATAAAGATGCTTAGAAAGTTGCTGGTGCCTAATAAATCACTCTTCATCTCTAGTCTTTATTGGTGGTGCTTGTAAAGCCTCCAGCTCTGGGTTAGGAGTGGATGCCCCTTCCTGGAAAAGGTCATGCCCTGATCAGTTCAAATTCAGTTCATAAATCATGCAAGGGAGTGTGTTTCTTTTTAGAGGTTTTAGAGGATATTCTTCCTCCCCCTCGGTGCTGCACTTGAAGTTGTTAGCAGTGATAAACAGCTAAACCCAAACCCATTACTGCTCCCATAAGCCCTGCATTCCCTGTGGATTTGGACTGAAGGACACAGACCTGTTGGAGCGAGTCCAGAGGAAGCACCAAGGTGATCAGAGGGGTGGAGCAGTTCTGCTGTGAGGAAAGGCTGGGAGAACTGGCATTGTTCAGCCTGGAGAAGAGAAGGCTCTGGGGTGACCCAATTGTGGCCTTCCAGTGCCTGAAGGAGCCAACAGGAAAGATGGAGAGAGACTGTTTCCAAGGGATGGAGTGCCAGCACAAGGGGGAATGGCTTCCCAATGACAGAGGGCAGGGTTAGATGGGATATTGGGAAGGAATTCTTCCCAGGGTGCTGAGGCCCTGGCACAGGTTGTATTTGTAATTTTAATTAATTATCCGGAAGTAAATACAAGAAGCTGGCAGACAAATAACTGCTGTTTGGTGGGATGCTGTGTAAGCGAAAGTGGAGCAATGTGGATTTTTGTCCAGTCAAACGTGAAGTTCAGCATCCAGGTGCAACAAACAGTGATAATACCTGGAGATGGCACAGCCTCAAGGATTATGGAACCCCAGGAACCGAAGGGATTTCTGCTAGCAGGGAGAGGCACAGTGAGAAGCAAGGCCTGGAGGCCAAAGCTTGAGCCATGCAGATGAGCAGTGAGGCACTGAATTACAGACTGGGATGAGCTGGTAGAGCCATGGGAGGATTTTCCAGCTCCTGACCTCTTAAATGGAAGTTACTGAGCTCCACCTGGGAGTGACTGGGTGAAATCAAATGACCTGTAACACTCATGGATTCAGATCAGATGATCCAACTGTGCTTGTTGGCCATAAATTCTCTGAAACTTTTAAGGCCACAGAGGTTGCCTCCAGAATTCCTGGTCTCTGTCCCATGGCTTAATCCAGTCTGAACTAAAGGCAGAGTGTTTTCAGCTCGAGGACCCTGCTCGTTAGACACTCCCTGAAGATGTCCCTGGCGGGGACCTCAGGCAGAAGACAACCTATTTCTGTGCCGTTCCTTGCTGCTTTGTTCCTCAGCTCCTCCCCTTTGGACTGTTTTCCTTGGGTTTGTTTGAGGGAATGGCTGATGATGTGTGCTTCCCCCGCTCCTTTTTCCAGGCACGGGGCCCATTTTTTGTTTAATTTTCTCTGAAGATGACATGGTTCCGTAGATAATCTGTCGAGAGATGGGGTATTTCGTATGTCAATAAATACATCTTTGGATGATGGAGGGAAGCCTGGGGCTGGAGCTGCAGGAGTGTTAGTGGGATAGGAGTGGAGGTGCCCTGGAATGGCTGCATTGGAAAGCTCACATCGTCCTGCAGTTTGCACCACATCAGGCAGGACAGGGAAAGTCAGTTCCATGGGTTCTTTTAAGGTCTGAGAAATAATTCCTTTAAATCTTCGGGAGCATCCTAGCAGGCAACATGCTTGTGGGAGGCTCTAGTTTACTATCTGCAAAGTCATGGATTTTATATCCATATTAGGTATAAATAGAGGTAGGCAGGCAGATAGAGGCAAGGTCACTGTGACTCCTCCGAGCACCGGATGAGCCTACGATTATTTAACTGGGGCTTCAGATTTAACTCTTGTCGTGCACTGCAGCAGCCGCTGTTGCCAAAATTAAAACCTGAATGATGCAAAGTTGGTCTAACACGGATGTCTCAGCCTGTTCAGGAAAGCGGTGGTAAGCTGAGAACTCCTGGCCACTTTCATTTCATTCCTCATCAGCTGCAGTAATAGTCTCAAAAATCCTAATCCTGCTCCAGGGCAGGAGGAGAGGGAGGCAATAAGCAGATTTGTCAGGGTCCCACATTTCTGATGTTATGAACCAGACCCTTTAAACTATGAAAATCACGTTATCACTTTAAGAAGTGTATTTGCATTTGTGTTTTGGAAGGTGGGAGGAGTGTGAGCTGAGGACTTTAATCTGTTAACAAATGCTTTTTTTTTCTTGTTTCTCAGTCATCCTAATTCTCAAAAACGCTGACACTTGCTGTAGCAGGACTTTGAAAAACTGGCACTTTAAGGCTTCTGATTTTGGGTGCTTCTCTTCAAGGCCAGAGAGTTTGTGCATGAGGCTCTTCCCATGCAATATTGCTCTGTGAGTCACCCCGTTTCAGGCGGGTGCTGGTTTCCTTTCAGTAATGTGCAAAATGTTCCCTGCACACATGTGGATGTTCTAAGTTTGTCCTGCTGGTTGACAGTTTGGAGGAGCTTCGGTGCCAGAACTGTCTCTGAACACACACAAGCACCTATTGTGACGAGGCCTGAGCTTGGCCTTCAGGCAGTGCTGCAAGAAAAATAATTAATATAATAAGAGGTTATGAGTGATTGCAGCAGGGGGAAGTTGTGCAGCAGAGAATAAGATGGTTATCAGAGGGGATTTGACTGGTTGCAGTGGAGTTGGAGGAAACTGGTTATTTTTGAAGTAGAAAGGAAAAAAAAGCTGTTTGACCTCATAGGGATGAGGGCACCTGCAAACGAAGGCCAGCAGCTTCTTCCCAGCCCTCCCTGCTCAGAACTGCCCCTGCACACACGAACTGAATGGGAGAAGGATTTTGCATGACCTGAGTTGCTGGGGAAGCAAGGGAGGGAGGGATGGAGGGGCCTGGAGTGCCTGGGAGCAGGGAGCGGTTGGGCAAGGTGGAAAATGGAGCGATTAAACACACTTGGACTTGCTCAGGGATGGGAGGGGAACGTTTTTACTGCTGCCCCAGGGCCCCAAAACGCACTGGCACGGCGCTACAGAGAAACCACTAATCCCAGTGACCAAGGGGAGGGAACGGGACTTTCTCCCGCAGCCCCCCGTGGAAGGCGAGGCTGATGGGATTAGAGGAAACAGCTGGCTCGAGTCGTGCCCTGCGGGAGCTCGCATTCCCGGGGCCGGGGAGGAGAGGAGCACCCCGCTGCCGAGCCGCATTCCAGGTCATTTGCTGAGCCCAGATGTTTTCTAATGGGCTCTCTGATAAATCCTTTTCCTTCACTGCTGAGCACAGCCCCTGGCAGCCAGGTCTGTCCCCTGATCTTGCCTTTGCAGTCCAAGCCAGCCAGCCAGATTCCCACCGGGACTCGTTCCTTTCCGCTTTGCCTGCACGGAGGGATTCAGCACAGAGCTCAAATCCGGTGTCCCAAACCTGCGGCTGACGGAGGTTGCTGCTCCCAATTCCTCCCGTGGCTGAACCTTCCCCTCCAGCCTCTCCTCAGCTCCCTGCATGTTGTGAAGCCCAGTGAGTGCTCTGGGTGGGTTGCTCTGAAGGAGCAGTGAGGGGCTGTTGTACCCATGTGCTTTGGGGGAATCTGAGGAAGCAAGAATGGTGTTTGTAAGGACGGATTCACCCTTGGCCGGGCGTGCTGGAGCTGCACAGATGTGAGGGTTTGTGCTAGCAGCACAGGAGGATGTGGTCCTCACACCCTGCTACCACTGTCCCCTCCCTGCACCTACCTGAGGTGGAGATGGGAAATCATCCCTCAGCTTTTTTAGTAGTTAAATCTTTGCCTCTGTCTCCTGGCACTAGTACTGCTCCCTTCACCCAGGGTGTGTATGCCCTTACAAACAGCAGTTTGGGGTCCTGGTATCTTGGAGATGACTTCAGGCTTATTTAGGAACCAAAAAGTTGGAGTTTAACCCCAGCAGGTCTGGTAAGAGAATCATAGAATGGAATCACAGAATGGTTTGGGTTGGAAGGGGCCTTAAAGATCCTCTTGTTCCAGCCCCTGCCAAGGGCAGGGATGCCACTCACAATAAATCAGGTTACTCCAAGCCCCCTCCAACCTGGCCTTCTTGTTCCAGCCCCTGCCAAGGGCAGGGATGCCACTCACACTAAATCAGGTTACTCCAAGCCCCCTTCAACCTGGCCTTGATCAACCTTGATCCAGCTTCCCTCAGGAGGGAGCTGATAAAGGGCTGCCTTATTTCAGGGACCAGCAGTGCAATCCTGCACCCGTTTGCAGATCAGACGCAGAGGTGAAGGGAGCTGGTCTGAGCTGGGCAGGACGGTCCATGGCAGACCCAGGCATCAGGCTCCCCAGTCCCTTACGGGTTGTGCAAGGGGCTTTATCCCCCGAGAGCACTTCCTTGGACCCTGTGTGGTTTATCTCAGGGACGGTGAACAAAATACCAGTGGGGGAAGAGATGGAATTCAGGCCCAGCTGTGGGATATGTGCAGAGCCATTCTCCCCGCACTGCTCCCTGCAGCCCTTCATGGACACACACACACACTCCCCACTCATTTCCCACCCACTTTTCCCCCCATGTGTTTTCTAGCATCCCACTGTGGGCAGGCAGGGAGCCTTGCACTCTGCACTGACACAAATAAAAGAAATAGTTTTATTTTTAACTTACAAATACACCCTTTTAATTCTCACGCCCACAGTGCCAGGTCCTGTCCTGACAAGCGGGGAGCCCCTGGCACTGTGGGTGTTTGTCAGCAGCCCAAAAAAGCAACAGCGGGCGAGGGAGGGACGTCCTGGGTTTCTGCTGTGTCCCAGTGCACGAAGCCTTGGTGATCCAGCAACAGGGAAAGGGCTGAGGGGGAAGGCACAGGGGGATGTGGATGTTTTGGGCAAGGCTGTGTGTACCTGGTGGAAAAACAGGATGGAATGGGCTGTCATCGAGGTGAGAGTGAGGAGTTGTGTCACACTCCACGTCACACCACACCATGTGGAAACATCACTGTGCCGTGGCACGCCTGGCTTAGGGGCAGGCAGCAAACTCCCCTGAGCTGTGGGGAGTGGGAGCTGCTAAACAACGGGGTGATGTGTGCAGCAAGAGCCTAAAGCTGCTGCTGAAGCCAGAGCCCCTGGCTAGGGAAGAGGGGCTGGCCGGTGAGGTCGGCTCCTTTCCGGCTGGCGCTGCCTCCCTGCTCTCCCTCCCTGTGGAGCGGCTGCCTCTGCTCTGTGCCTGAGTCTGTCCAAATGACATCTGCAGGCATCGGGTCATCACTCCTTGTTCTGGCTGTGATATCACATTGCCTAGGAGAAGGGGAAAAGTCTTGGCCCAGGGCTTTGACAGCCTTTCAGCAGCTTCTTTCATCCCCCAGCCAACCCGCTCTGTCCTGCAGCACCTCTGCCTGTTCCTCCTGACACCAGAAAACCTGAACCCTGCTCCGCCTGCCTCCCCACCCCCAGATTCACAGATTGCTGTTTCCCTTTCATGCTGTTTACAGAACTGGAACAGGGATGAATAGTAGGAAGCAGTGAATGAACTGCATGCTGGCTCACAGCTCCTTGCAGAACAATCACACCCCAGAGCCGAGGATCCCACAAAACTCATCCAAACACTGAACCATGGACTGAAACGAAACACTTGGCTGAATTTCACCTTAATGCCCGTGGTCTGTTGCTTTTTAGCTGGTTTCATCTACATCTTATTTTTCGTTGTGAGAACTTGCTTCAAAGTCTCAGATGTCTCTTATTTCACTCATATTATTCAGAATAAAGTAGCCTCCTGAGCAGGGATTTACTGCTGGTCATGCTGGCCATAGGGAGCAGGTAGAGCATTGGTCAAAGGCCCGGGTTTAGCAGTGGGTGAAAATGCTGGGAAGCCAGATTTTGGGCTCCTGCTAGGGTGTGTGGTCATGGCTAGAGGCTGTTCCTCTGTTGTTGGCCCTTTTGGAGCTGAGCAGTGCAGTACAGTTCGGGGCTGGGTAGGTTGCGTCTAGCAGGATAAGAAAGTGATGCTGAAGGCAGCTTTTTGCCACCGTTTACAAATCCTATTATCCTGGAGCTGGAAGGAACCGAGCAGCAGGAAACCATTCCTTCACTGGCAGCCTGCAGCCTCCTCCAGCAAACACCCAGCCCCAAAGCCTCTCCCCACAGCTGCTGCCAGGGCGCTACCAACACTTCTCTCAGCACAGCTGTTGCTTCTTGCCATCTCCCCTTCCTGCTTCTCTGATCTCTATGCAAATCCTCACACCAAAAGCAGCCAGCAAAACCCAGCCAAGCCTGGCAGGTATCTTTTGATTTGGGTAGTGTTTAATGTGGGGGCCTCTTTAGATTAATTGTGCCTTAACAGAAACAGAGCCCTTCGGTTTCCAGCAATTATCCTACCTGAGAGAGAGCCATGAATGGGGCTTCACTAGCATGGGGTTTGGCTGTTAGTTTTTTAATGGGAAAGGGAAAGAAGGAAAGAAAAAAGAAAGAGAAAGAGAAATAAGAGAAAAAGATGTGAAAGAGGAAGGGAAAAGAAAAGCAAAAGAGAAAACCGTCATCTCAAATGCTGGAGAACTTTCCCAAAGTCTTCACTGCAGCCAGGACTCTGCTCCAAGCACTCTGTATCACGAATTATGTTTAAATAAGAGTTGTTGGCGTTCAGTGAGCCCAATCCAGACTCTATGCCACTGCAGGGGCAAGTGCTGGGACATTCCCTTAGGCTCTCCTGACCGAAGCTCCCTCGTTTTGTGGCCGGGCGTTTCCAGCGGGCTCTCCCCGTTAGCTCTAACACTTTCACGGCCCAGCTCGGTGGGTGAGCTCCGTGCCCGGGGTGTTGGGGCTCCGGCTCTCATCTCCGAGCCCGGCGGCCGCAGGGGCTGCTCAGGGCTCTCGGTACGCCCGGACCCC
>NW_008238341.1:207557-209554 GCF_000691975.1 Corvus brachyrhynchos
CCGGGCACCGCCGGGCCCCGGACCCCATGGGATGCGCCCGCCGTCGCCTGGCTGGTGAGTAGCCCTTGGCTTTGTGTGCCCCCCACCCCCGCCCGAACCTGCTGCTTTTTCCCCGCACCAGATTTTCCGCCTCTTTTCCTCTCGCTTCTCGTTCTCCCCCCGCCGGTGATGGATGGCCGGGAGGATGAGGATGTTGCCACGGGCAGAAATCGGTTGCAGATGAGGCGGACTTGGGGGGATCTGCCCTGCAATCGTTAAACTATTTCCACCGCCGCTTTAGCTCGAACAGAATAAAAGCCTGGGAGCCGGGGAGCCGCGCTGTGTCGGTCGCACATCTGTGGTACAGAGTCCTTCCCTCCTTCCCATCCCTGTCGGGGTTTGAAACAAAAGTGCCGAGGGAAGAACGGGAACGCTCAGTATCGATTAACCACACCACCAGCGGACGTGGGGTAGTTCAACGATCGTAAAAGAAAGAAGTTTTCCCGATGGCAGGGCAGTAAACTTTTGTTCCTTGAAAAGATCATCCCGGGGATTAATTTACATCCTTGTATCGTGGAAATACTTTAGGCACTTACTAAAAAGCTTATATCCAATATAGCCCTACCTGTTTTTTGAACCCAACGTAGCATTTCAACTTGTCTCAGTATTTGCAGCAATTTTTATTTGTTCTGTACAATAATCTCTGCATTTTAAGATCAGTGGGGCTTTCTCTTTTTTCTCTGGGAGGTGTTTTGGGAATAGAACATGCTTTAGCTTGCTTTCAGGCTGCATTAAAGTTGATCTGGGCAATCCCTTATTGCCTACTAACATTTCTCTTACGAGGGCACCAGCAAGTTCTGCTCTGCTCCACAACCTAACTTTTACGTATAGGATTAACCCCATCAAATTAAAAATTCAGCCTGTGTGAAGTGTTTGTGGATTTAGGACACTGTAGTTTTTCCATGCGGGTTTTTTTGGGAGAAATCTGCACCCTACTGAAACAAGTGGGAAAGATCCTAGTGATATGGAGAGACCCAGATTTTCCCTTGTATTTTTAGCCGAAGCACTCAGTGTCCCCTTTGCAATGTCCAGCCAGCCAAAAATCAGCTGCACACACTGGGCACTTCTGCCTTTTGAAGGCAGTCTCCCATCTCGTAAAAGGCTGCTCGCCTCAAATTTGCAAACCGCAGGATGGGAAATGGAATTTGCCTTCAGTATAAAAATCCCAAGTGTTTGCAAACAGCCCTGAGAAGAATCCGGGCTCTTGGCGTGACCTCTCTGCGCTGAATTCCAGCGTGGGGAGTTTGCGGTCTCACAAAAAGGGCAAACGAGCAAAGTCTTCCCGAGTGCCCGGTCGCCTTTCCGGAGCGAGGAAAACAGTGGAGCTGGAGGGAATTTTGGGTGCTCTGGAGGTGCAGGATCGGGCCCCGAGCCAAAACGCTTTTCAAGGAGCCTTGAAGACCTGCCCGTGTTGGAGCAGCTTTGCTCGCGGCGTGCGCTGGCATTGCCGAGGGCGGATCGAGCTGGCGCAGCCATGGGGCACCTGCCCGAGGAGCAGAGGAAACTCCCGGGCAGTTCCTCCTGCCCAAACTCCGCGCTGTTCCCATTAAAGCTTTAGCAGTACCTCTGCCAGATCCCATAGCCGACCACGGGGCAGGCAGAGCCGGGTTCTTGCTCCGTCCTCGGGCCTTGCTCCTGCTCTTTTTGTTTTGAAGTCTGCTGGAAAAAAACACCCTCCTCTGTAGTCGCCCGGGCTCGGAGATCCCCTGTGACAAAGCAAGGAGCAGAGTGATGGGGTTCAGCACGGCTGAGGGCAAAGAAACTTCACACCCACTCAAATCAGACTCTTAAAAACCTGAACAGCTGATAAAATTGTCCTTCTGGGGGAGTTCCGGAGTGGGAGCGAGGGGTGGTCTGTCCTCTGCTAGCCCTGGCAGGGCTGTGCTTGCTGCTCCCCAGACCTTTGTTTCTTGTGCGGTGCTGTTTGGGGAGGGAGGGGCGTGGGGCGGGGGGGGCCC
>NW_008238341.1:209780-210947 GCF_000691975.1 Corvus brachyrhynchos
AAAACTGTCCTGCTGGGGGCGTTCCGGAGTGGGAGCGAGGGGTGGTCTGTCCTCTGCTAGCCCTGGCAGGCTGTGCTTGCTGCTCCCCAGACCTTTGTTTCTTGTGCGGTGCTGTTTGGGGAGGGAGGGGCGTGGGGCGGTGGGGGCCAGGGCTTTCCTGGACATAAATTAGCACCGAGGGTGGGAACAGAACAACCCAGCACCCATCCCAGCAGTTGTGGAGCTGGGCTGGGCTGCTGCCCCCATTGCAGCCGAGCTCGCAGCCCTGTGGAGCTGAGCTTTGGAAATGGCGTCAGGATGGAGCCCTTGCTCAGGTCACTCTCAGATGTGCTTTAAGCCTCCTTCTTCTCTGACACAGAGCTCAGGCAACCTGTCCAGAGCAGGGAAAGGAGCACTGTTCGGGTCACAGTGTGATTTCTTTGTGGTTACTGGGCCCAATCCTGCAGTTTTAGGAGAAACTGTCTAAATGTCAAGTGTGAGGTCAGGCCTGGTAGCGACTGAAAATACCAGCTGGGCTGTGAGCTGTTACCTTACCCCCAAACCCCTCTGGCCCTGCACTTGTGCGTATTTTTCTGCTTTGGTCAGTGCCATGGGTAAATAACACAGACATTGGGTTTATGCCATCAAAACTGAGGGGGCTGGTGTGATGTAAAGCAGAGACTAAAACAGGGCAAAGCCACATCAGGTGTCATGGGTTAGCATACATCAGGTCACTGAACTTCTGCAGCTGTGACCAAGATATGGCCTAAATGGGTATAAAGGGAGAGGGAGACAGCAGGGTGGATCCTGAAAGATCTACGGCTCCATCCACAAGCTCTTTTCTCCTTCCCTCTTTCCCCTTCTTGCTCCAGCAGCTGGGAACCTGATCCTGCAGGCGCAACCCCGCTGCGTTGGGTTTTTATGCAAGTTTGGTAATGAATGACCGAGCCAGGCGAAAGCCAGCGTGGTTGGCATCCGAGACAGCTCCCCTCGCTGCCTGCAGGAATTAAAAAAATCATCATCCTGGTGGCCACTCTGCACTGGAACTGGTTTTATCTGGTTACAGTTCGGCTTGTTTTGAGTAAGACGAGCGGTGCCAGATTCTGATCTCATTTGCACCAGTGGAGTCATTTGGAGGAGCCGGTCCCAGTTTACCTCACTCTAAGTGCAAGCAGAGAGGGGGCTGCT
>NW_008238341.1:211161-219704 GCF_000691975.1 Corvus brachyrhynchos
GGTGTGCTCCAACAGGGAGGGGAGAGGTTGTGGCTTCAGCCGCACAGGGAGTTGGAGTGACTGAGCTCCAGGTGCTCTGGGGAGGTGCTGCGGGTGGGGGATGATGGTCGGGCTCCCGGCAGTGGTGCTGTGCTGCAGGAGGAGAAATTCCCTTTCCATGCTGGGTGGGAAACTGCTGCTCGCAAGGGTCAGGGACAGCGTTGGAGAGAGCAGCAAAATCCCTGTTATCCGTGGATTTTCCAAGGGGCTGCTGGACACCCACCGCCCTCCTGCACGTCCAGGTGCCCTCAGCCCCAGGCTGGCTCTCCCGGCTCTGCGGCTGTGTGGGAAACACCAGCTCCAGGAGAAGCAGGAGGCAGCCGGGCCCCGCTCAGGCCCAGGCATGTGAGCGAGGCCTGCGGCTGAAACGCTGCTCCCAGCTGCGCTGGGAAGCGCCTGGTTCTCAGATCAGCTCCGACCCAGCGCTGGGAATGCTCCAGCCATGGCTTCAGATGGTCCTGCCCTGTGCAGGGGCTCGGGCAGAGCCAGGACCCCCTCCCTCTGCCCAGTGTGCCGAGGCTTCCCAGTCCCGCTGCTCCCCAGAAGCGCTGCTGCTGGAGGCTGGTCCCAGGTTTGTGTTCCAGGTCCCCAGACAGCTGATCCTTGCTCCCATCCCACTTGTCCCGCTGCTCTTGGGGGCTGCAGAGCCCCACGTGCTTGAAGAAGAGGGGGAGTGGAGGTGTGGGGCCAGGATATGTTCCTGAGCTTCAGGCTGATGCATTTTCCTGGCCGTGATTGTTCTTAATGCTGAAGAAATCGAGCAATTGAAATAAATTACCAGAAACTGTTTAAATGACTCTTGCCTCTTCCACAGGCCATTAGTGCGTCCCTTTTCCAGCAGAGATCCTCCAGGACCCCATCCTCAGCCTATCTAAGTCCAGAGGTAGCTTTCCAATGACTTTTGGAGGTAAAGCAGCTCAGACTTTTTTTTCCAGCTGCAAAAAATGAGTTTCCCAAGTGCTCAGTGCATGGTCGAGAAGCCAGATTAAAATTCCCAATGTACCAGCATCTTCTGACATTCTGGCCGATGTGGGCAGGGCAGAGGGCTTTAAACAAGCTGCACTGCTTTTCTTTATTTCTGCTTTATTTCTGTGGCTTGCCCAACCATGCTTGAGTGGAAATTAATATGTTACAGAAAGGGAAGCTCTAACATCTGCTTCTGAAAGGAGCAGACACAGCCAGGTCCACAGTGAGAAACGACACAGCTTTTGCTCCACTATCACAATGCTCTTAGGATGGATTCTTGTGGTTCTTAAATATCAAATGTCTTCCTGTGGTAGTTCCCTGTTTATTTTTTTGTAATTTCTCCCTAGATTTTGCAGCTCAGTGAAGCAAGACTGGAGCTCTGAGCTCGGGAGAGATTTCTGTGCTCAGTTAAGGACACTCTTGTGTCCTGCTGTCCTGAAGAATTACCTCCAGACATTCCCAGTGCAGAGTTCTCTTCCCTGTCCCCTGCCCATATTGTACCTGAATCAGATCCTTTTGGGCTGTTACAGTCACTACAGTAAGGATCCCCAAAAATGTAAAGTTTTAGCTAAATGCAAATTTCAGAAAGGGGGAAGTATTGAATAAAAATAGGTATTGAATAACATCTGTTGTTTTGATAGATGTTTTTCAATACACAGTGACTTTCCGTTTTGTGCAGTGAGATTTAAGCTTTTCCTGCTAATAATGCTGGCTTATAAATTGTTTTGTTCCATGTAAGCAAATATTATTTGAGTTGAGTTTCCCAAGAGCCAATCCCCAGTGGTGTTCAGAAGTTACTGACCTAATCCTGTGCCTGAGGAGAGCCGTGCCCTGGATCTTTCTGGGATGTTTCTTTCCAGTTGAAGTGTCAAGCAGACACTTCACTCTGGCTTTGCATCCTTTTAGGTGCCTAAATAATAATTTTCCTTTCAGCATTTCCTCCAGTGAGATCTCTCCTGGCCACCTGCACACGCAGGAGTGATCCCACCCGAGTCCTTGGAGAGCTTCCCCCCCTGCCCTGCAGCGCCGTGTCCTGGTGTGACTCCCCCACACGCTGTCCCGGCTCCCACCTGCCCTGTGCCTTCCCCCAGCACCTTCCCATCAGGAATGTGGGGCAAGGGCTGCTGGCAGCCAGCCCTCCCTCCTGCCCGGGGCAGCCTTCCCTCCAAGGGAGTCTGGCTCTCCAAACACCTCCCTGTGTTTTGCACCCTCCCTGCACCCATCAGCTCACTCGGTGCTCCCCCGTCCCTGCTCTTGCACCAGGGAAACTGAGGCACGGAGCATCTTTGGGGCCTGCTCTGCTCCGTGTGGCAGCTCCTCTCAGCAAACAGCACAACCAACCAGTGGCACACGAACTGCTGCGACTCTGTCTGACACCAGCCTGGGGTCACTCTCGCCAGTGAGCGCAGAGCCCGGCTGGGCGAGGAGCTGGCTCCGTCAGGGAGGACAGCCCCGTGTCCAGGGAGGCCGGAGAGGGACGTGGCGACCACAGCTCTGACCCGGACCAGGAGCTGAAACCTTCCCCGTGTCCATCTCTGCTGAGGTCTCGCGTGTCACAAAGGACCTGGGTCCCTGAGTGAGGCACTGAGGTGCCCCGTTTTCCTGAGCTGCAGCATGAGGGGGACCCTGTTTCTGGGCCGTGTTCACAGGCTGGAAGCCTTGGCCAGGTGATGTTTGTAAAGCTTTGGGGGTTCTTGTCTCTCAGAGCCTGGGGTGCCTCGTGTGTGGCCGTGAGCACAATCTACCTGTGTTTGTGCTTCTCTGTATTTGGCAGAATTGCAAGATTCTGGATAAGAAAAATACCTATAAACACATTTAACAACTCATGAAACGCTCCCCATGTCCACCTGCAAGCTTGTCTTGTGTTATGGTGTAAACTTCCCACTGGAAAAAGAGGGTAAAACTGATTAGATCTGTTTTATTTTCCTCCAGAAGTGTTTGGTTTCCAAATGTCTGGGAACAGCTGTGGGCTGGATGGTGGGAACGTGGCCTCCGAGGTAATTCCAGTGATTGTCCTCCAGCCGATGTAACGATGTGGATTTTCCCAGCTGCTTCCAGGCGTTATCCTACTGGAGGGACTCCTGAGAGCGCTGGGATTGCTGGGATGGGAGGAAGGAGCTCCTCTAGGTGACACAAAACTTCTGAGGTTGTTCCAGAAGATCTCCAAAGTGGGAAGCTGAGCTGTCAGCAGAACTCCAGGGTCTCGCAGGGGTGCTGGGGTGGTACCCTGAGACCCACTAATGCCTTTTCCTGGTCTTAAAATCAAGAGTCAGACACGGTTAGAAGGAAAAAAGGGATTTTACTTTGGTATTTATTTTAAGGATCCTTAGGTGCACACGTCCAGGTCGAATGCACTGAGATGCACCCCACAATGCCCACCCCCAAAAGATCTGGTATAACATTATAGGTGCTACTAATTAGCACATCTATCAAAGATTCCCCAGTGAGAGGCTCGAGTGAGCCCCCCTCCCCAAGGAACCTTCCCCTGGATGGTTCTGTCTTGGTTTACAGAATGTGTTCTGGAGAGGACCTTGGGGTCTGGGGCACACTGATCCCTAACTACAAAGCTTCTAAAATGTTGAGTCTCCCAGCTGAACAAACAAGTCCGAGAATGTAGGCGAAAAGCACTGAGAATACAGAAGTTGTAGAAAGGTATAAAATAAAAGGCAAAAAAAATCTTCATGGCATCACCCCCAGCCCCTCAGCTCCTCGGGCACGGGCTGCGAAAGGGCTCCGGAGCCGCTCACCACGAGGCTGCAGCTGTGCCTGCGCTGAGAAGTTGTTTGTGTCGGGAGCTGGGATGTGCCAGGTCCGGGGCTGAGTCATTTATTTCCCAAATGCTGCCCGAGGGATGCCGAGGAAGCTGCCATGCGGCTCCCTGCAGAGGGAGCGGGGGGGAGACCCTCACGGGCCGGTGGGTCTGCCGGAACTGAGCTGAACTTTCTGCTTGAAGAGCTTTGACTAGCGGGGAAAAAAATGTGCCTCGGTGCGGGGAAGAGAAAGAAGCCCCTGTGTGCCGGGAAGTGGCTGCTCCGCCGGGTCAGCCGGGGAACACACTTGTTCCTTTCGGGCTGCAACGTGTAATTTAGCTTGTCACGGAGGAATGTGCTCAATGCCTTTATTTAATCGGGAGTTTGCAAACCTGCTCGAGTGCCTTGTCTTCTTTTTTCCTTTCCCTTCCTTTCCCAGCCGGGGGGAGAAGGAACACGGTGCTTTTGTCTCCGTCCCTGTGGCTGCTGTCAGATGAATGGTGCTGGTGGCAGCTCTGTTCGCATGACTGGTTTGAGCTATGGACACGCTGCTCCCAGCCCCGGCTCCCTCCCAAACTCAGCTGCATCAGATGTTTTCCTAGGCACTGGCAGAAACCTTGTTACTTACTAGAAAAGTAGCCCTGCGGGTTCCAGGACATTCCTGGGAGAAGGAAAACACCCTGTGCTGTGGATGCGGTGTGTTCAGGGCTGCAGGTCAGTGGGGGATAGCAGTGCCGGCTGCCCTGAGGGATGGGGGAGACTTGGAATTGCTCCAGCTCCAAAGAGGTGCCTGGTTCCCCTGCTGGGGGTACCCAATTCCCCACTCTTCCACCACCCCCCTGCACATGGGACCAGCGGTTGTGGGGGCCCTGGTTACGAACACATCTCTGCTCAGGAAAGGAGAAGGCTGCAGCATGTGTTTAAGTGCTTTCCTGAATCCAGGCCAGGGCCTGTGCTTTAGCAGAGCACAGCCTCACTCATCTTCCTCGCAGGAGCCCAGATGCTGGGAGAGGATCCCTCGTGCCTCTGGCAGTGGGTCTGCTCTGAGCAGCGCTGCGGAAACACCTCCATGGAACACCTCCCTCCAGGAACACAGATCCCAGGCAGCAGCACGGGCAGCACAGACAGGAATGTTTGTCTCTGCAGCTGTGTAGAGATGCACAGAAACCTGGAAAAAACCCCACCTTTCTTAGGAAAGAAGGAAATTGCTCTCTAATCGGACATGTGGAAGTGAACTTGTGTGCTGCCTCCAGAGGAATTTGGGCTGTTCCCCAGGGGGTTGTGATTTGCTCTTTGGGTCACATCCAAGCCCTGATCTTGGACTTGCCTTTGGGAGCAGGATTCCTCAGCACAGAGCTGCTGGCATTTGAGGAATGAGTGATGCTTGTTTCAGAAAACAAACCAAGCGTGTGTGCATGTGCAACTTAGCCATGCTCTTCCTTCAGAAACTGCAGAATTCTCCCACTGAAATGGAAAAAGAAATTCAGGCAGAAGAGTCCTCTCTGGGACAGAGGTATTTAACCCCACAACTCTCATCAGTGGCAGTGCAAGGTCAGAGTTTTAACCCTCTGCTGATCTCCAGCCAACACCTGCAAAGCCTTTGTGCAGGTATTCCCACCAGGGATGCATGGGATTCACATCCCACAGGCGCTGGGAGGATTACGAAGCCAGGGCTTTGCAGGTGTCGCTGCATTGTATGACCGTGGTTCTTGTATCACCAGGAAATGAGGAAATGTAGCAGAGACCCCACACGATTCCTCCAGAGATCCCGTGAATGAGGATGCTCTTTTCTGGGTGCCCTGGGATGGAAGACTGGGAAGAATCTTTCTCATCTGTCTTTTGATTCAGATCCAGGAGGCTGGGCTCAGGGAGGGATAACAGGGCAAAATCCTATAATGACCTTAAAATCCCTGAGTGCTTAGGAGGGCGTCTCAATCGTTCAGATAAGTCTGGTGGTCCTGCAGCCCAGGGTGTGTGGATGAGGACTCTGGAGGAACAGGGCATTTTTCCTCTCCTTCCCAGCAAGTGTTAGAGGGCTGGGCCCAGGAGCCACAGGAATCAACAGCAGTCTTTCCAGTGTGGGCTTTGGATTGTCGTCTGGATAAATAAATAGAAGGAAATAACAAATAACATGGTTCTAACAAATATTTTAGGAAGTACAAATGCCTTTCACCGTGACTCCATCCAAACCCCACACAGGAAAATATTTCCCTGTTCCTGTGATGCTTTTCCATCTGCCTTTCCCCAGCGATTGGGAGTGTTAATTCAGGCGCCTTGGCGGGAGAGCAGAGCCAGGAAACCTCGTGGGGATTTCTCTGGGGCTGGGGAGCGACCTCCAAGCCGCCCACCTTTGCGAGCGAGGTTTGTCCTTGTGACGAGCCCCCCCTTGTCTGCAGCCCCAGGTCCCGTTCTCGGGGTAACCTTTTGCAGGATTCGAGCGGCTCTGTACAAATAAATGTTGTATTGTTCCTTCCTGCGGGTTCCCAGCCCCTGGGCTGAGGTTTCCCCTGCGTGCTGCTGCCTTGCAGCGACATCTGCTGCTGCTCCTCCTCCCCTCGGCCCCGGCCAGGCTGGCAGCAAGGCCGGCTTTGGCTTTCAAGTGGGAGAAAAGGAAGTGGGAAAGCTTGTTCCTTCCTCAAATAATAACATTTCTGTGGTGTGGGACTTCTCCAGCCTGGCTCAGCCCGTGGCGGTGACACTTTCGGTTTGCAAACTTCTCCCAGTGCAGCTTTGGGTGGGAAATGAGGAAAAGCCTGCTCTTGTTCCAGGCACAGAGCTTGGGAGAGGTGGTGCAGGTATCTGACTATCCCAGAGCTTGTTCTGAAGAGGGAAGAGGCAGAGTAGCACATCCCACTCCCCGGGCAGTGTTCTGGGAGCTGTCCTGGCCTCGGCAGTGGCTGTGGAGGGGGATGTGGGGATGGACCTGGGCTTGTAACAACCAAGGACTCCCATGAGGTTGGAGAAATGGGCTGCTCTGCCAGTTTTCTTTGCTGCTAATGCTTTGCTCTCTGTGTCCAGGTGTAGGATTTTGGCAGAGCTGGCCATGATGTTATGGTTCGTGGTGGGGGCCCTGTTCCCAGCGCTGCTCCTGGCTGCTCCACCACCCATAAACAAGCTCGCCCTCTTCCCGGACAAGAGCGCCTGGTGCGAGGCCAAGAACATCACCCAGATCGTGGGGCACAGCGGCTGCGAGTCCAAATCCATCCAGAACAGGTAAAGATCCATCTCAGCCCAGGGCTGGAGGCACCTGATGGCGCGGGAGTGGCTCTGGGGACTGTCACTCGCACAAGAAGCCAGGCACGGTGTCCTGCCTCTGTCTGTCTCAGGGGAAGGTCACATCTCCTCTGCCTTTGCTGGGAAGAGCAGCACCTCCCCTGAGCCCCCACCCTCCTGTTCTCTTTGCAGGGCCTGTCTGGGACAGTGTTTCAGCTACAGCGTCCCCAACACTTTCCCCCAGTCCACAGAGTCCCTGGTTCACTGCGACTCCTGCATGCCAGCCCAGTCCATGTGGGAAATCGTGAGTATCCCGCTCTGCTCCATGGGGCCTCGGCTCTGCTCTGACACCACTTCAGGGCCAGTCCTTCTCCTTCCCTGGGGTTTTCCCACTCGTAGTTTGCTTCCAGGGTGTCTCTCAGGTGACTGTACCCTGTCTGGAGATGCCTGGGTGGAAGGAGCTGCTGGAAGCTCTGCTAAATGATCTGTTATCCCTCTATTTGCAGAACCATCTCATCCCATTCCCTGCATTATTTATCCCTGTGCTTATCCACATGCCCGCTCTCTCCACTGCTCCATGTCTCCTGCTCCCCCTTGGCACATTTTGCCATGTTTGATGTCCAGAAGTGCCTCCCACAGCCAGTCATCCTTAGGCCTCACGGTTCTGTGTCACCTCTGAGCCTCGCAGAGCCATAATCCCATGCCCAAGAGAAGCCCAGAGTGCAGGGAACCGGCTCAGCTCTGCCTCGCTTTTGGCTCACATTTGATGAGAAGGTTTAGTCCAAACTCCCTGAGCTGCTCGGCATCGTGTCTTGTGGGTGGCCTTTGCTGTCACACCGATATTCCAGTGCCAGCAGTACCTGGGAGCTGCGTCCTGCTGGAGTGGGTGCTGAAAGGAGGTGGGAGTGAGGTGGGAATGAGGTGGGGGTCGCTCTCTTCTGCTGTGTCTCAAGTGAAAGAAGGAGAGGAAATGGCCTCAGGTTGCACCAAGGGAGGTTCAGATTAGATATAAGAAAAAAAATTCACTGAAAGGGTGGCCAGGCTTTGGAAAAAGTTCCCCAAGGAGGTGGTGGAGTCTCTGGCCCTGGAGATGTCCAAGGAATGACTGGACATGGCACCCAGGGCTCTGGGCTGGGTGACAAGGTGGGAGTGGGCCACAGGTTGGATTTGATGGTTTTGGAGGTCTTTTCCAATCTTAATGATTCAGTGATTCCATGGTTTAGAGGTGACTGTGCTGGTGCTGGGTTGGTGGTTGGACTCGATGATCTTGAAGGTCTCTTCCTGCCTTGATGATCCTGTGATTTTCCCTGAGTGTCTGGAATGAGACATTCCCAGGGAACTCCCACCTTGCAGACTGACCGGGGGTTTGTTTCTGTGGAAGGAAACCCATCACATCTGCCTTAAAACTCCCCAGATCTGCAGGGCCCGGGGCAGGTCAGGCCTCCCACCACAGGAGCCTGAGCACTGACCCGCCGGGGCCTTGTCCCACTGCCCAGGTGACGCTGGACTGCCCAGGCAACGAGGAGATCCCCAGGGTGGACAAGCTGGTGGAGCAGCTCCTGCACTGCAGCTGCC
>NW_008238341.1:220042-225957 GCF_000691975.1 Corvus brachyrhynchos
AGAGGAGGGGCACGAGGGGCTCTGGCGGGGAGCAGGGGCTGGGCCGGGATCCCGTGGCTCTCCTCAGACTCCCAGCCCTGGGGGGAGCCCTCTGAGTCCTGCTTTTCCTCATTCCCAGCGTGGAGGAAGAAGGGAAGCAGCCTCTCCACAGCCCCTCGAGGTACCCACATCTCTCCTGGGCTTGTGGGATCAGCAGCATCCCTTCTGCCTCCTCTCTCCCTGCCTGCCCACACGGGCTCAGCGTGGACACACTCCTGGCACCCGCTGGATCTTAGTCCAGCTCTTTGTATCGGGTGGCTCTTGGGAAGGGTTTTGCCCCAGGATGTGCCCCTGGAAGCAGCCTCTCCACAGCCCCTCGAGGTACCCACATCTCTCCTGGGCTTGTGGGATCAGCAGCATCCCTTCTGCCTCCTCTCTCCCTGCCTGCCCACACGGGCTCAGCGTGGACACACTCCTGGCACCCGCTGGATCTTAGTCCAGCTCTTTGTATCGGGTGGCTCTTGGGAAGGGTTTTGCCCCAGGATGTGCCCCTGGGGCTGTGTGTGAGGTGACAGAACCGTGGTGGTGACAGCCCTTACCTTGCTGTCCCCAGGGCCACCACGTTGCTCCCTGGGGACGAGCAACTTGGATCAGGAGCGCTGCGGCTTCACGTTTTGAGGCTGCAGGGGAAGGCCAAGAGCTGGGGGGTCCGGGGGAGCTTCCAGGCCCTGTCCCCCCTCTCCCTGCTGCACTTCCATGGTGGTGGAGGGAGAAGGGGCCCGAGGGCTGGAGCATCCCTGTGCAGGGAGTGCTCGGGCAGCGCTGGGGGTCAGGGTGGGCACGGCCTCTGTTGCCCCTCTCTCTCTGTTGTATAAAGCTGATTCCGTGGCGTTGTCCAGACAAGAGCTTCCAGAGCTTGTAATCGATGCCTCCCCCTCCTTTTGACTCGTTTTGGGTTGTTTTTTTTTTTTTTCTTAAATAAATTAGTTCTGACTTCCACTGCTCAGTGCTCTGATGCCCGTCTGGTTTTTGGCAGTGCTGACACCAGGACACCAGCCAGGACAGGCAGCGGTGCCAGATGGTCCCGGGCAGGGGAGAGCCGTGGTTCCCGCAGCTTTCTGCTGCATTCCATCTGGGAAAAGGAGGAGAGAGAGCTGCTGGAAGGAAAACCGAGCCCAAATACTGAGCGTATGGGCTGCATGTGGCCCGGGGAGCCCGCCCGGGGAGCCTGCGCGGCAGCTGTGGCCGGGCGCGGTGGGTTCCACTTGTGTGGGACTCGTGTGGGATCTGTGGGATCACGCGACCTTCTCCAGCGCAGTTGCCACTAGGTGACAGTCTTGGTCCGGCGTGTTCCCTGGCATCCAGATGCTCACGGACCCCGGGAACGCTTCGGAAGGCGAGCTCGGACAGGACTGGACATCCCTTCGGGGGTGAGGAGGGGCTGAGCACCTCAGCTGAAGCCAGCGAGCTCTCCCCGAGGGTGTTTGGGTCAGGCATGCCCTGCGCAGGGCAGTGTGTGCCCTTGCAGAGCTCTGGTCCCACTGATGCCCAGGCGGGTGTGGATGCGCCCTCAGAAATGATCAGTGATGCTCCTTGGTCTGAGCTGACCCTGGGGAAGGTCCATCAGCTCCCGGAGGGGCTGGAGGCTGTGCTGGGCCAGCAGACAGCTCTTATTGCCCCCTTCCTTGAGGCTCTGGGGGCTCTGCACACGTCGGGAGAGCAGGTCTCCGCTTTGGGAAGTGGGACAGGGTTTGCATTAAGGCAGGAATTGCCACAGCAGAGGGGATGGGCTGATCAGGGAGGGCCTGGGAGGACTAGAGGTGCTCTGTGTGTCACCATGAAGTTTTTAGGCTGTGCAGTGTCTTCCCAAGGAACGGAGCTTTGCTTGACAGCCAGGAAAAGGTGGAGAAACCCATGGTGGTCACTGAGCACCGTCACAGGGCCCTTTTACTGGTGTACAGTGGAAACAGGCTGGATTTAGCAGGGGGCTGTTCCTGTGAACTCCAGGAGCTGCAGTTCAAGGTGTTTGGAGCAGGACATCTCCACCTCCGTTCCACACAACCTGAGCTCCGGCAGAGCAGGCGGTGGAGGGCTGGTGTGCAGATGAAACCATAAATCGAGGTAGTTAGCCAGACCCTGCCCAAATTCAAACCCAAGGAGCCATCCCAGTTAAAGCCTGGAAGGACATGCTGAGAGGGCAGAGCACTAGTGGACGTTGCTGTGTTGAACCCTGGACTGCCTGGATGTCCTCACTGAGGTCTCTCAGCTCCCAGTTTGACTCTCTCTGGCTCAAACTTTTTTTTTTTTTTTGCCGTGTTGACACTTGGGTGGCTGTTGATAACCTGGTTTTGCTTTCCCTGCCAGTGGTACTGGACAGCAGCGCTGGTGGAGTCCATGATCCCTGCAGATGTGGCCAGAGATGCAGCACAGGGAGGCAGCACAGGCAGGCCAGGAGAGCTGCCGGCACGGAGAAGCTTTTGCAGGGACAATGGTAGGATAATGGGATTTGGACCTCATTTTAAGGCAGTTTTTTTTTAAACACATTTTGTTTTGATCAGTTCAGATCCACTTCCCCAGCAAACACATCCAAACCAAGTGTACAAAACCTCCCACGTGTGGAGGACGTGCTGGGGATGTTGGGAGGAGGCTGCCCAGAGAAGCTGTGGCTGCCCCATCCCTGGAAGTGTCCAAGGCTAGGTTGGACGGGGCTTGGAGCAACCTGGGACAGTGGAAGGTGTGGAACGTGGATGAGCTTTAAGGTCCCTCCCAACCCAACCCATTCCAGGATTCCACGGTTCTGATCCAGTCTCCTTCTCAGAAGCAAAAGCTCTGAAGCCCAGCTGGGATGTTCCTAATGCTGGGATGCAGCAGGGCTGAGAGCGAAGCCTGGCTTTGCACTGTGGCATCACTTCCTCACTGAGCGTTACTGTGGATCCAGCTGGGATAAATCTGTGCTGCTGCCTTCACTTATCCTGGCTGGGGAGGCTGCTCAGGGTGGGCTCGGGGTGGGGTTTTTCTCTGCTCCCAGCACAGATGGGCCGGGGAAGTGAGGGTTTCCTGGGGCAAACGCTTTTCTAAGGAAACCTCCTGCTGCGATCAGAGCCTCTCGTGTGCGTGCGCTGCCCCGGGGCTCCTGCCAGCACACTGTGATGCTGAGGTGGCCAGGGAGGTTTGGCTGGGAGCATCCAAGGAGAGGATCCCGGGGAAGCAGAGGGAGGGCAGAGCCTGTCCTGGCACCAGTGCCAGCAGCTGTTTGCCAGCAGCAGCCTGATCCCCCCACGGAGGTCCTGGGGGATAACCGGGGTGGGGTGGGGGGGCTGTGTCCCCGTGCCTTCCACCTCCCCATCAGAGATGGTTTCCAGGCCTGGAATCCCCATCCAGGCACTGGGAAAAGCACAACAAATTTGCTGGAAAGGTGATTAGAAAAGCAGGACTTGGTAAAGAGGCCAGTTTCTGTCCCGGGGTGGGCGGCTGGGCAGCGCTGGGGATGCGTCGTGCACAGCTGGCTCTCACCCCACATCTGCAGCACAGCTTCCCAGGGGAAGCATGTTAAGGAAAGCTTTAGTGGGCACTTGGGGAGGAAAGAGCAGCAGCCGGCAGTGCCTGGCCCTGGGAGCACAGGGTGGGTGCTGGGGCACACCCTCAGCTCTGGTCTGTGCTGGAGCCGCTGCCTTCAGCTCTGGTCTCCCCCAGCAGGAACCACAGCCATTTGTTGGGAAAATGCCACCTTTGGGCAGCTGGATAATTAAAAAACCCCAATCGGTCCCTGCCCAGCACCCCGAGGTGTTTGCCCTGGGTGTGGAGGTGGCAGCAACACACAGAGGCTCAGAAGGGTTTTCTGAGCTGGCTCCTCTCACGTGTTGCCTCCCACCTGCTGAAGGCTGGCTGGGGTCCATCCAGGACTGCCCCTCAGGCAGGGAGCTGGGCTGCCCCCAGGCCAGCCCAAATAACTCTGGAGCAGAGGGGCCAGGCTCTCCCTTGTCTCTGTTCCTCCATCCCTGCCTGCAGGTTGCTGGAATATCTGCCGAGTCCTCTGGCTGCTTCCTGAGGGCTGTTGTGTGCAGCTGTTTGTTGGGTTTTTAATTTGACTTTGCAAAATTTTGCTTTTTATCGCCCATTGTGGAGGATGGAGCCTGGAACTCAGAGCTGCAGGGCAGGTTTGGCCACTGACCTGCTGGCCCAGCTGCCAGGTGCCTCCAGCCAGGGCTCCAGCGCTGGCACAGATGGCAGGGATGGCAGGGGAGGCAGAGCACGGGGCTGTCTCTCTTTAAGGCAGAAACGGGAACTCCCTGGCTGCCACTTTGCGGAGTTTAGCCCAGATCCCTGTTTTCATTAGCGCTTCATTTCATCTCCTCCTCTCCCCCCCAGCCCCACCTCCTCGATCGGCATTTCTGCATCCTTTGCCGTGCATCCAGAGCAGCAGGTGAAAGTCGGGCTGGCACCTGCACACACCCGCTCTCACAGCTCCCTGCGGGCTGGACGCACCTCTGCCGCGGGAGAGATCCCTTCCCGCACTCCGGATCTTCCTCCTCCCGGGAGGGCTTGGCTGGGAGCATCCCGGTCCTCGCCTGAGGCTGCTCTGCCGCTCCTGGCGGCTCCGGCTGCAGCAGCGGCAGCGCCGGGCACGGAGGAGCTCGGGGACTCCGGGGACAGAGCTCTGCAGGGAGCCCAGCCCAGCCGGGGGGTGAGAGCTGAGCCTCGGGGGCCGGAGCATCCCCAGCATCTGGAGCATCCTGGAGTCCAGAGCATCCCCAGCATCCAGGGTATCCTGGGTACAGAGCAGCCCTGGCATCCGGAATATCCTGGGATGCAGAGCACCCCCAGCATCTGAAGTATCCTGAGTGCAGAGCATCCAGAGCATCTCGGTGTCTTATTATTCCATGGTCCAGTGCATCCAGAGCATCAGAGTATCCAGAGCATCCTGCCATCCCTGGCATCTCGAGTATCCTGCCATCCAGCTCATCCCCAGCATCCAGAAGCAGCATCCAGGGACATCCCAGAGCAGGGGAATTTACAGGGACGAGGAACTGCTGTGAGTAATGGGGAGGGAACCTTGGTCCTGCTGATCGGCTCCTGGGAATGTCATTCTGCCCTGAGTGCCAGTGAAGAGAGAGAGTGGGGGAAGAGAGGGAGAGGAGGAGGAGAGAAGGGAGGACAGACACGGAGTGGAGAGAGCTGATCCTCCTTCCCCGGCCCCGGCGATGATCACGTAGCACAGGCCACGCTGGAGAAGGTCCCCAGCCCCAGGGCCAGCCCTGCCCCCGGCTCCTCATGGAGGGGGATCTGGGGGCCCCCAATGCCAGCGTGCTGGGGGAGCACTCCCTGATCGTGGGCAGCAGCTGGGTGGCCGCCTTCCTCTGCTTCATCATCCTGCTGACCACAGCGGGCAACTTCCTCCTCATCCTCCTCATCGTCACCCAGCGCTCCCTCCGCAACACCTCCAACTACTTCCTGGTGTCCCTGTTCATGTCGGACCTGATGGTGGGGCTGGTGGTGATGCCCCCGGCCATGCTCAACCAGCTCTACGGCCGCTGGGTGCTGCGGGGGGACTTCTGCTCCCTCTGGGCCTCCTTCGACGTCATGTGCTGCAGTGCCTCCATCCTCAACCTCTGCGTCATCAGCCTGGACCGCTACCTGCTCATCACGTCCCCGCTCAGGTACAAGCTGCGCATGACGTCCTGCAGGGCCCTGGCGCTCATCCTGGCCACCTGGACCTTGGCCGCGCTGGCCTCCTTCCTGCCCATCAAGATGGGGTGGCACGAGCTGGAGTTCGAGGTGCGGGCCCTGAACGTCACCGGCCGTGGGGATGAGGACCAGTGCCGGCTGCTGGTCAGTCTGCCCTACGCCCTGGTGGCCTCCTGCCTCACCTTCTTCCTGCCGTCCGCCGCCATCTCCTTCACCTACTGCCGCATCCTGCTGGCCGCGCGCCACACGGC
>NW_008238341.1:228296-237511 GCF_000691975.1 Corvus brachyrhynchos
CCTCCAACGTGGCCACCACCGACGAGGCCACGCCGCAGGTAAGGTGCCCACAGGGGCGTTGCTCTGGCAGACCCCAGATTTGGGTGCCTGGGCTGTTTCTGCCTCCTGGAAGGCCTCAGGTTTGGAGGCAGCTTTGACAACCGCAGGGAGGGAGATTTTGGGCAACATCCACTTCCCTGACATCCTCTGAGGTGCCCCATGCCTTGTCTCAGCAATGGAGAGCTCTGGAGCTGCTCGTGAGCACAGAAATAGCGTGAGCAGAAGCAGAGAAATAAATAAGATTCAGATAAAAATGCTCAGGCGTGCAAAATAAACGCAGTTTCGCCCCCCTCCTGGCTGGCGTCATCCCTGAGGGGTTTAATCTTATCTGACTTTCCACTCGTAAATCTTGGCCGTGGTGGGTGTGAGACACACGGGGGAGAAGGATTTTAACTAATAGCAAATGCCAGATTCCCGAGAGCACCTTATTTTGAACAGAAGCTTCTATTTTTGTTACCTGCTCTATAACAGGAGCTGCCAAACCCCTCCTCGCGCGCTCGCTGGTGGAACCAGAGTGTGTGGGTTTTATAACAAAAACGTGGCTGCACTTGTTTGTATTTCTCCAGGAGAAGGTAATTGCCACTAAATCTAACAGCTTTAATTCCCTGTAATAGGTTTTATTGACCTCATATCCTACAGGGAAAAGGCAAACTTAATTGCCTTTAAATACCTTGATTCAGTTTGTTCTCTCCAAGAGCAGAGCCAGGACTCTGGCCAGCTCCTCCACACGTGATAAGCTGCACCAGACGGTCAAAAGGAAAAGGAGAATCAAAGAATAAACAGATAATATCATAAAGTGCTTATTTTCTCGCAGGATGCCAGGTTTTTGGACTCCACAAAAAAAGTCAGGGGATCAGGGGACGTTCAGGGGCTTTGCTGTGCCATGGAAGAGCAGAATCCATCCCCCTGTCTTTCAGCTGAGGCCCAAAAGGTTCCTTGAAGCCCTAAATTGGCTGAGAAACAAGGTGTCAGCCAGGGAACCCTCAAATTTCATCCTTTAACCTTTTCCATCTTCATCTCATTGTAGGGATTTTTGTTCTCTTTTTGGGCTGGAAGCTGAGTTGCAACAGGGCATCATTTAATTACAGTGGAGGGCTGAGATAATCACTTAATTTTAGATTGCAGGAGGAGATGGATGGAGGGCTGGGTTCTGGTGTTTGGAGGCTGAAATGTTTCGTGTCCCGCTTTTAAAAACATAATTAGTTTGCTGCTGTAATCAGCAGCTGGAGCTGCCTGTTTAGGGCAGCTTTACCCTCACAGGGACTGAGCTGGGTTTTTCTCTAAGGAGCAGCCTAATGAGAAACACGGTGTGACACAGTAAATAGAGTCATACTCTCAATGCCGAGGGTTTCCATTGCTTCCTCTTCCTAATTTGTGCTTCAGGGCTAGGGGTGTGTGCCCTGCTCCTGCTCCTTGGAAAAGGGAATTACTGGCAGGGTTTTTTGCAGGATCTGGAGCACCAAATGCCACTTTTCTTGGGCAGAGGCCAGTGCTGGTGCCGGGGAGAGCTGCCCACCACTCCCTGTCTCCGGCCGCAGGTTCCACGCGCCCCGAGCCAGCCCCTGGCTGGCAGCGAGAGCAGGAGGTTCACCAACAAGCACAGCAAGAAGGCTCTGAAGGCCAGCCTGACCCTGGGAATCCTCCTGGGCATGTTCTTCGTGGCCTGGCTGCCCTTCTTCATCACCAATGTGGCACAGGTAAGAACCTGTGGGAGCTTTACGCCGGGTTTCCAGAAGCTTTTCCTTTGGAATCCAGCTGGGTTCAATTGGAGGCACCTGAAGGTCTTGCTGGACCTCCGGGACCAAGGATGCAATTCCCCAGGGAGCAACAGTAAAGAAAAAACCCTTCAAAAGGGATTTGAAGGTTTCCTTTGAAAGGGGAACGTTGGTGTGCCTGGGAAGCCCCTCTGGACTGGGGCTGAGGTGGGGGACACCGCTAATCCCTGCTGTGTCCCCCCAGGCAGTTTGCGGCTGTGTCCCGGCCGGATTCTTCGACGTGCTCACCTGGCTGGGCTACTGCAACAGCACCATGAACCCCATCATCTACCCGCTCTTCATGAGGGACTTCAAGAGAGCCATGGGCAAGTTCCTGCCCTGCTGCCGGCGCTCCGGGGAGCCCCGGCCCAGCGCCATCTCCCTGTCCATGAGGAATTCCAACAGCGGCCCCCGCGCTGCCACGTCCCTCAAGAACGTCCTCACCCTGCAGGCTGAGACCGACTCTGTCGACTCCGGGGCACCGGGGAGTGACCCCCGGCTGCTCCCGGCCCCGCCGGGCCCCGGCGCCCGCTCCGTCAGCCTTTGGGATGCGGAGCCCCCGGACACGGAGCTGCAGCTCGGCACCCCCGTGGCCTGAGCGCGGCACACGCAGCTCTGTGCGCTGGGAAGGATCCCCCAGGAGCCCAACACAAACCCTCCAGGAGCTGATTTGCCACAAGCCATCTCCCAGATTGCCTGTTCCAGCACACGGTGCAGCTCATGGAGGGGATGGCAGCCCCGGGCACTGTCACAAGGAGGATCAAACCGCGCAAAGCCAGGTGCTGCTGCTGAATTAAGCTGCCTTGTGTCTCTCTTTCATCCTTCCTTTGCTCACCGTCACCATCCCCTAACCCTTCCTGTGGCCTTTCCATCTCTGGCGAGTCTGACCCTTGGGCTCCAGACCCTCCATCTCCCTGACCTCAAACCAAGGCTTGGTTTTGCACACACAGAGCTCAGCAGATCTCCTCCGAGTGCACCGAGGGGAGTGGTGGAAACACGTCCTGTGGCTCATGGACGAGAGGACTGGGGCTGAAAATGAGCTTTGGGGCTTCTTCAGCCCACGGAACATCACGTCCTCCTGGAGCTGGATCTCCTCACCAGAGTCGTGTCTGTCTCAGGTTCCTCACACAGCGAGTTCCAGCTCAGTGGCACCGCCGTGTCTCGTCACGCAGAGCTGCAGTGTGGGGGCTGCATTTGGTGCAGAACGTCCAGCACCGATTTTTGGGTGTTCAGTGGGGGTGTGGGGTGCGACTCTCTGCGGCTCTGTGGGTGTCTCGCAGTAGTAACGGGATCAGCTCCTCTTACAGGCTCCATCCCACAGCTTCCCACTCCTGGCACAGGACCATCACACTTCCCTCCAACAACCCATCACATCCTCGATGATGCAATTAGAAAATACACTTTCCCCCCCCCCGTTCAAATAAGAATCTAAAGGAATATTGTATTTTAAATGACAATGCCAGCCCTCTCCCCAGAGCCATGTGGCAAATGGGCACTTCAAAAAATCAATAAAACAAATCATTTTATTAAATTCTTCCTCAAGTGCCTTTCTGCTGGCATTTGGCTGCTGTGCCCTCCCTAGACCCTGTCCCTCCAAGCCTTCTGCCTAATTCCAAGACTGTGCTCCTGGAACTCCCCGCTATCCAAACGGACACAGAGCATCCCTTGGAAAAGGGATGCTGGAAGAAGCAGCCACACGCCAGGCCACTCTCATTAGTTTTCTTTCCACGTTGCCCACGGATATTCCAGAACTGAACAGGAGTTTGTATGACCAACGTGGCATTTATTTGCCACAAATCCCTTGGGAGCCAGGGATGAGTGACCAGGACATGCCGAGCACAGGTTCAAAGCTCAAACTGTTCGATGCATTTCGCCACAGATGGAGCTTGGGGCTGGTGTTGAGCACCGAGATCAAGATGTGCATCTTCCCACAATAGCTTCATATAAATACAAGCTTGGACTACAACTCCAGCTAAAAAGGAGCAGATAAAGGCACTGTGGAGTCTGGAAGTTTATTAGGTACCAAATCAGCCTCAGGACATGGACAGAGAGGGGGAGAGAGGGAGAGACCTCTTCAAACCAAGCATTCAAAAGCAATAATTCCTCACTGTCTCAACCAGGCAGTTCTGTCTAATTCGGTGTTTGCTTGTGGACAAACCCGGGCATGAGCAGAGAAATCCCATCCCATCCCTGCAGCCAACAGCATCAACACCAGCTGGAAAAACTGGCTGTGGGATCCCACAGCCGGTCCCTCCTGCCTCCACAGCGAGGCACCGCTCCAGGCCGGAGCTGGGCAGGTCTGAGCCCCCTTGGATGCTGGATTTAGGGAGAGCAATTGCCAGGCACTGTATCCAAACCATGGGGCTTTGCTAGGTCACAGCGTCGCCCCCAAACCCAGCCGTGTCTGACTCCACGAGGAATGATCGATCTGCAGGTAAGGTCTGCGGGAAGGGGATGGAAGGAGAGGGGGGATTAAACGTGGCTGCTGGGTCACGGGGGAGGAGGAGAACCCTGTGTGAACCAAAACTGGAAGGTGCAATCCCACTGTTTCCCCTCTCGTGAGACAACAGGACCCCCCAGATGGGGGGTGGGAGAGTTTGAACCCTCCCTTGTGGCAAAGCATAAAACCCCAGAGGCGCCCCAGACAGAGGGGGGTTACCCGCCTGCCACGCTCCTGCCAGATGCATTTTCCGGGGCTCAGCAGCAATACAGGCCAGAAAAAGGGCTTTTATGGAAGATGTGGATCATTCCCACATGGTTCTGGAGCTGTGCTGGCAGGGGATGCAGAGCCGTGTCCTTCCCTCTGTTCTGAGACTGGGGATGAAGAGAGTGGAGCCAATTCACTGTTATGGAAGGAGGTAGAAATCAAACAGATCCATGTTTATCCTGTGCCAAGGATTGGTTTTGTTCTAAGCCAATTAAAAATATGTCTGGAGGGGGCTTTTAAGGCTGGAGATGTCTGTGGGACACAAAAGGAAAGTCTGGCTTGGAGAGCCTGGGAGGAATTTTCATAAACCATCCAAAACCCCCTTGGTTTTCCTGCTGCTTTCACCCAGGGTCCCAAACATGTTTCTAACAGGAATGGGGCCTCCAACACCCACCAACCCCAGCCTGGAGACAGGGGAAGTCTTGGAGATGGGAAAGTGCCCGAGCCCTGGCAGCAAACCTGCAGCAGGTGGGGAAAGGAAGCCTGGCAGCCTGAGCCTTTCCCATCCCGGTCAGCAGAGCCGGAGACCGGATGCGGATCCGTCTGGAGAGGGGCAGGCAGAGCCTGGAACACACCTGAGATCCTCAAGCCAAACTCATCTCCAGTGGAAAAATGTTTTTAATTTCCTAGTAACGAACCCCTCTGCTTAAAATCCCCTCAGCGCCACCTGCTTCCCCCAGTCACAGCAGGGACACGGTGCCGAGGAGTGCAGCTGCTTCCTGCGAGGATTTGGATGGCATCTGCCTCGGATTCCTGAGGAGCAGTGCAGACTCAGGCAGGAATCAGCTCTCTCTCGCCTGGGGGCGGCTGCTCCAAACGCTTTGATCCAGTGCCACGCCAGTGCCACGCTTTTCTCCGGAGGGGCTGCAAACTGCAGCTGCAGCTCCGCCAGCTCCATCCTCTGGGAATCCCAGTGCCACGGATGTGCTGTGACAGCGGGTTTTGTGCTGGCTGAGCAGCTCTGTCCTAATTTGCTCCTTTGCCCACTGCCTGGCCCTTGCTGTCCGTGCTGTGTGAGCAGTGCGGGCAGGGCAGCGAGGGCTCTCCCAGGGCAGAGCTGGAGGAATCCTGTCCGTGAGCGCAGCCGGCTGGGACGGCCTCACCCCCAGCCTCATCCTCCTCTTTCCCGGTGTTTTCCTCTCCCCGAGCCTCGCTGCCGGCTGCCTGCTGGGATTTCTTGGCTTGAGGGGAAAAAAGACTTCCACTGCCCTTCTCTTCTGGCTGGCATTCCTTGGTTTTAATGCCCACGGCTTTTAGGATCGTGTCCATCTGCTTCATGTAGTCCAGGTGCCCATTTACCTGCAGGGAACAGAATCCTGTGAGTGGGGAACCCACAGGGATCCAGCTTAGCCAAGTCCTTCATCCCAACAGCTACCACTGCTGAGAGACTTGGGTTTGGCTCTGACAGATGGAAAGAATGAGGTCGGAAAAAATCACAGAATCGTGGAATTGTTAAGGTTGGAAAAGATGTTTATGATCATCAAGTCCATCATGCTGAGACCACCGCTAACCCATGTCCCCAAGTGCCACATTCGCATGTTTTTTGAGCACTTCCAGGGGTGGTGATTCCACCAGGATAAGTGCAGGTGTCCACTGACCAGCCTGAAGTGGCTGCAGCGTTTGGGGCACACACTGGTGCTGGATGACTTTTCCTCTGAGATACTTATAAGCCTGGACCTGGCTGAGTTCCACCCCCCAAATCCTGGGTGCCAGGAGGGTCAGAGGAGGAGCTCTGCCCGGGGCGGGGACACCCAGGAAGGAGGGGAGTTCTCTTAGTTCAGCTGCCTGCTCTTGCTAAAGGTGCCGTCCAGGTGCCTCAGCTGCCTTGTAAAAGCCAGGATTATCTTATTTAAATTAGGATGCAGTCATTAAACCTCACACAGCCACCAAGCCGAGGTTCTTGGCTGGAAGCTGCACTGATCCATCCTGCCCTGTATAAAACTGGGAGCCCAGGAGTTACGGGTTTATAAACCAAATAAAGGTCAACAGTAAGTGTAAAAACGCAGACAGGTTTATCATAAGATGAATTCCATGATAAGATAACCCCTTCTGAGATGGATGTTGGAAAGTTCCCTTCCAATCAGGGCACAGGAGGAGGGGAAATCTCCTTTGCAGGTGATTGTTCTTGATGCTAAAGGCCATGTGGCTGAAACTCCTTCCCCATTCCAGGTATCCCGAGCGCTTGATGTACCAACAGTATCCCCAGATATTTTGCATTTCTGGTAAATCCAATTTTTAGCAGTTTAAATCTTTCTGACCCAGCCAGAGAGCTGTCTTGGCCTTTTATTTTCCCAAGCCTTGCTAGTAATTAGGGGATTTCCGCAGCAGAGAATACCTGTAACCTCAGTCCCAGGTTTCCTGCTTCCCAGACACAGGGGTGACTCCTCCAGGAAGGGATGATGATGGTGAGAGCACTTCACAGAGCTCTGTAAAGACACCAGCTTTGGACCCTCTGCTCATCTCCTGCTCGCTCCTGCCTGGTGCCAGAGCAATCCTTCAGCTGCCCCATCCCTGGCAGTGTCCAAGGCCAGGTTGGATGGGGCTTGGAGCAACCTAGAACAGTGGAAAGTGTCCCTGCCCAGGGCAGGGGGTGGCACTGGATGGGCTTTAAGGTCCCTCCCAGCCCAAACCACTGCGGGATTCATGGTTGTGCCAGCACCAGCGTTCCCAGCACACCTCTCCCAAAGCTAAAGACAACCTTTCACCACAAATCCAACCCCCCGAGCTGTTTGTGTGAAGCTTTGGAGGGGGACATTTGGCTGTACTGAGGGTTTGGAGCAAACTGAAGGATTTACTCAGCACATCAGGAATACAAAGATATGACTTGAATCCGTCCAGATGGCTCAATGGGCTCTGGATGTTTTGAAGAGATTAGTTAATTAAAATAACTACAAAAGGACTGGGAGCTGTGGACATTGTCCTCTGGAAAAGTACAACCCTTTCACTGCTCAGTCAGGGGGGCTGGAGGAAGGAATGAGCACGGCCTTGGGCAGGGTGGGGAGAGACAGGAAGGTACTGGAGTTACTGGGAGCAGGGGCTGAAGGCTCTTGGTTTGCTGCATTCAGAACCTCTCCAGTCACATCATCTGCCTGCCCTGGCTGGGGAATTCTCAGCCTGTTGTTACTGAGTCATTAGTCAGAGAGAACTAATTTCCTTTGCCACCCTAAGGACTGATTTTCATTACTCTTCAGCATCCAGCAGCTTCCACTAAAACAACAGGGAATTCCTCTTCCCTGAGCACCACGATCCCTGAGAGATGCTGGGTATGAGCCATTCTGAGGAGCTCATGCGGCTGAAAGAGAAGCTGGGACCTCAGGAGAGTCTGTCCCTACTGCAGCTCTGCAGCTCTGAATCTCTTCCATCGAAACTCCCTCCTGTCCAGGAGAGGATTCCATGAAGCTGGACCAGTGCAATCCCTGAGAAGTGTAAGAGGAGGGAGGACTCTTCTCTGCTGCACTGAGCCACCAGGAAAAGAGCAGCAAACAAACTTCCTTGCCAGTTTAAAGCCATCCTGGTGGGAAAATCCAGCAATTCCAGCTCCCTATAGCCTGCTTTCGTCTTCAGTCTGAAAGGCTGAATTCCTCTGCTGGGTAGGTGATGGGAGGGGGACATCTACAACATAGTCAATAAAAACTTTAAAGGGAAATAAAGAACTAATTTAATACTTGTCAGAACAAAGTGCAAGGGGGATTTCAGGACAAAAGGAAGAGTGTCCTCGGCACCAGAGCAAACACATTTCTGCTTGCTGTAAGGAAAGCAGTGGGGTGGGTTTATTGGGATTGTTTAGGTGACTTCTCCCAGCCATATTTGACTTTATGGTTGCTTTGACTTACTGGAACCACGAGCCAGCTGCCTCTGGCACTGCTGCTGCCCAGGACTCCAATGCTGCACCAGGGGATCTCTGGAAGACAAACTGATGGCTTTGCCCAGGGGGATCTATCACCCAGTCAGCTCAGCACGTTTGGAAAGGTTTTCAAGTCCAAATCCACCCAAAAGTATCAAAAATGTCACTGAGCACAATCAGTTGTGAGGATTAAACTGCCAGGGAAGTGTTTCTATTGGATACAGAGGATTAAGAGTCCCGGCTTCTCTCTGGTTTGACCCACAGGAGCACAGCGTGTCACGGAGGGGGTGCTGCCCAGGGGAGGGCAGAGGAAGGGCCGGGAGAAGGGAGACATTCCACACAATCCCGTCTCTGCCACAGACTCGGGCACAGACACAACTCCGTCACAACACTGATGTCACAACACTGCCGTTACAACACGGACGTCACAGGGACAGGCTCGACACCGCCAGATAACACTTCAGTGCTCACTCCAGAGCCAAAAACCTTCAGATCCTGTCCAGTGTCCTTCAATAAAAGCTCCTCCACCCATCCCGAGCAGCCAACACAGGAGTGCTCATGGCTCCAAATGCTCTGCAGGGCTGCGGAACTGCCAGAGCTCAGCTGAGCGTCCCTCCCCCCTCTGCTCCCTGCGGGCAGGTGGAGGACAGGGCAGCTCAGCTGTGCCTTCCTCCTGCTCCCCCTCACCAAACACCCTACGGATTCACAGGGAACCACTGTGGAGGCAAGCAGTGTGGTGGAGAATGCACAGGTCACTCATACACCTGAGAATTCCACTGTGTTCTGAGCCCATCACGCCCAAAGAGCAACTTCATTCCGCAGCAAAAGATCCCCTCAAGTTCAAACATGTCTGCAGAGGTTGGTTACTTCA
>NW_008238341.1:238108-238741 GCF_000691975.1 Corvus brachyrhynchos
AGCAACAACCTTGGAGGGGATTCTTTAGGATTCCCTTTTGGCAAATACTGTCTGTTTTCATAGAAGATGGTATTTTATGGGGGGTGAAGGAGTTCCTGGAGCGAGCTGCAGTTCTGGAGCTCAGTGGATAATCACAGCTCACCTTCAGGAGCCCTCACCTGCCCTGGGTGTCACACACAGAGTGAAACCCAACTGCAGAGCCAGCTCAGCCCCTCTGGGTATCGGTATTGTTTACTCTCCCTTTCCCAAAGCTGCAGTGAATGTGTTGTCCAGGAAAAGCACTGGAGTCCAGCCCTGCTCTGAGCTGAACTGCCAGTTCCGGGAGCTGTGGGTGCAGATGGGAAGAAGCTCAAATGTCACTGCTGCTTTCCAAAAACTCTTCCATTCTGGGTGCTGCCTCTGAACCCACACAGCCCAAATGGTGGCACAGGCTGATGGATTGCAGGGCTCCCAAGCTCTGCCAGGTTATCCCTCAAAATCCAGTCAGCTCTGCCAAGCTGGCAGGCTCCTCCGGTCACAGATATTCCCACATGTCAGTGTAAGCCTTAATTCCGAGTCTGGATACATCCTGCCTGACAGAGGGCACCCACAGAATCCCAGGATGGTTTGGGCTGGAAAGGACCATCCCATTCC
>NW_008238341.1:238807-271504 GCF_000691975.1 Corvus brachyrhynchos
CCTTGGACACTGCCAGGGATCCAGGGGCAGCCACAGCTGCTCTGGGCAACCTGTGCCAGGGCCTGCCCACCCTCACAGGAAACAATTTCTTGCCAATATCCCATCCAGCCCTGCCCTCTGGCACTGGGAAGCCATTCCCTGTGTTCTGTCCCTCCAGGCCCTTGTACCCAGTCCCTCTCCAGCTCTCTTGGAGCCCCTTTAAGCCTTGGAAGGGGCTCTGAGCTCTCCCTGGAGCCTTCTCTCCTCCAGGATGAACAATCCCAACTCTCAGCCTGGCAGAAAATGTCCTGGCTGTTTCCCATAGTTTTCCGACAGCTCATGGCAAAGCCGTGATGCTGCCTGGGCAGAGGAGCTGGAAAATCCAGAGGCAGAGCAGATTCCACAGCAGGAACCCAAAAACATTCAACAGACCTTGACACAGGCTGTGGCTGAATGCAGCTAGAATAGGAATAAAATTCTTCTGTTTGGATTGTCAGGAAACAATGTCTTCTCAAAGTGAGGACAGTGAATACATCCACTAATTCAGAAGCTGCAATTTAAACGGATGTATTAAGAAATGGATTCAATTCACCAATTGAATTTGGCACCTGCAGCAATGGTGCACCCTGGGCACCAGCAGTCCTGGAGAAACCAATAAAAATATATTTGAGGAAGAACTGATAGAGATGAATTTATTTTGGAAATCCTGACAATGCCATTTGCATTATTCCTCTTTAATGTTTCTATTTCTGCTCTGACAACTGAGGGAATAAAGACTGATTCTGCTGAGGCTCAGAGGCTTTGCTTTGACATTGTCCCTTCGCACAATCACAGTCCTTGTGGACAGAATAAGGCACTCAATTCTTATTTTTCTTCTCTTTTTAAAACTCACTTGACTGGTAAAAGTTCTCCTTTCATTGCAGTGATATTTTTTGAGCCAGACTATAATTTTTTCCTGTAATCATCTTTCAGCCACAACAGATTGATCCTTATTGTCACCTCCGGGGTGGTAATTGAGGGGTGTTCCCCTCAGACACCCTCAGGCAATTCCACACCAAGGCAAGAGCTTTTTCCAAGAGTTTTTTCCATCAAACTTTGGTATGTTTTGTGATCAGTGTTGAAAATTCTGAGTAATCACTGGCTTCTGCTGGATTCATCCACTGCTGAAAATCCCTGCCAGCTTTACTCTCAATTTACCTCCAGCAGTTCCAAGAGAATGACAGAGAGGAGTAAAATACAGAATATAACAAGGAAACACAGGAAGCAAATAGAGGAATCAAGTTCTGGAGGTCTAAGGGACAAGATGGAGAGCAGCTGTACATCAGTGACAACAGGCAGCACAGAATTAGGAATTGATATTCTGAATTAATAAAAGAGTCCTTGAAAGAGTTTCAAGGGAAATATGCCTTCACAAATGTCCCTCTGTTCCCAGGTAAAGCCCTCCAAGCCATCCCACTGAAGGAAACAGCTCTTCCATTAATTTTTCAACTGTTTGTGGAGCTGCTGTTGAGTATTTTTTGTTGATGCTCTCCCCAATGACCACCACTCGTTTATAAGGTGGCTATAATTAAATACTCAGTTTTTTAGTGCTAATCCAAGTAGAAATTATTTAAATTTGATGGTTTAAAGAGTGTTTTAAAAGACCCAGCATAAACTGTGCGTATAATTATCACTGAGGAATAATTTGAACATAATGTCTTGAACCATGGAGGACAAGAGATCCCAAAAATAAAGACTGGATTGATCCATGGAATTGGAATGATCCTAGAAAGGGCTTAGGGGACCCAGGTGTCTGACACCAGGAACCACAGCAGGCCACTCGTGACCCAAAATACTGGACATACTCATCACACCAGGATTATGGAAAATTTCTCAAGATTCCACATGAGAACATTGAGATGAGGTTCAGTGTCCATAACCAGAAGGATGTAACAGGACCAGCCTGAAGCAGAGGGTGACTCCTGTAACACCCAAAGGGATTGTCACCCTTCCTCTCCTGATCTTGCTCCAGGAATACACAAGATTTGGCAGCTCAAACATTACCATCTCTGCTGTTTTCAAACCACGTTCTCAGCCCAACCTCACAAAACAAGGTCACCTGAGGTTAACTAAAAGAGTTTTTGCTGCTTTTGGGGACAACAACCCGTTCTGACTCATCCCTCATGAGCTGATGGCAATAATGTGTCCGGACAAGAAGTCTTGGGCATTTGGGAAATTCCAAGAGCTGTGGAGTAGTGCAACATCTCTCCTCAGCAATGTGATATCCTACAAATCCACCACACTGGGATTTGCAGCAGGTTTAAGCCCTTCCCGTCCCCCAGTGTCACCGGGGCAGCGACACCTTCGTAGTATTTCAGTGACATTCAGCTCCTATCAATAATTCAGCTGCTCTCATTGCAGCATCTCAAACACATGACATGCCCAAGGTGTCAGCAAAGTCAGCCTTCCCCTTGATTAACACTTTTAATTGGCTGTTGCGCTGGGATTTTGTTTCCATGTTAGCTGAGGAGGTCAGAAAGGGAGCTCAAAGGGAGCAGAAAAATGATACAGAATCAGCGTTCGTTCTCCAGCAGAAGACAGGAAATTAAAAGCTGAATTTTCTATCCTTAACTCACCTGCCTGGGCTCTGTGTGGGTATTCCTGCAGAACTCAGCTGAACAGTACTTTGGGAAAACTTGCCCTGCTTTGCTCCAGGAAGGGCTGGGACGGGGAAAGCTGCCTGCAAAGCCAACAGCTACAGACCCGCTCACTGCAAACCAGGAAAGGACAGGGGGTGCAGCGCCTGCACCTGCAGGAACTGCTCCATTTCCACATGCAAAGTGCTCTGAGGGGGAAGAGAAAATCTATTGAAGGTGATTTGTGATGCCAGTTGTTCCACAGGAGAAAGACGTGATGGCATCACAACTTTGCCCATTCTGCAAAGGAATAGTGAATTTCCTCTGCTGGACTGCGTTTGATGGAAATAGGAACCACCCGGGAGTCCCTCAAACGTGGCACTTGGTCCCCTCAGCTCTTCTGAAGGAGAAGCTGCAGTCCCAGGAATTCAGCCCTGCCCAGGGTAGCTGGGGGTTGTGGACACCGTACACACTCCAGCAGGTAACGTGGGAATCTCCTGTGGAAGGATGCACATGTGTTCCAGGCACCACGGGGAAACAGGAAAATCCCTCCTGTAAATCTGCAGGAAGTTGTGGCACTCTCCTGGTTCCCAGAGCAGGGCACGTGGGAATTTGGGCACCAGCCTTGTGAAATGTGAGTCCTGTAAAATGGTTCTCTCTCTGCCTTTAGAAGCAGCTGAGCATCCCCAGGCTCCCACAAAGCACATCCAGCTCGAGCAATCCGTGTGTGCTGGAGCGAGGAGGGACATCGGCCTTTGAGGTTTGTCAGCCACAGAGCAAAAACAAACTGCAAGTTATTAACGGCCTCATTTGCACTTTCTGTTTGGAGAAGCTTTTTCACTTTCTTCCTCTGTTCTAACACAGTGACACTGCCACCACCCTCTGCTTGTGTCCCAAAGGGAAAAACATACTGAATATGTATTTAACGTGGGATTCTTGGAGCTCCCAAATCAACAGCAAGAAGGAGCACAGAAGATGAAGCCACTGATGATTCCAGGGGTGTGGAAGCCATCCCTGTAACCTCACAGCCTCACAGACAGATGGAATTGTTTCTACAAAGCCCTGCATGTCCCCCTGATGGGAGAGGGGCTCTCCCAGCTCCTCCAGGTTGCTGCCCGAAGCCAAGTTCTGCTCCAAGCTCTTGTTCCTCTGATCCTGCCCTTGGGGAGGTGACGCTGCTCACTGGGAACAAGAGAAACAACGGAGTAATGACACACCGGCAACCTTTTTTTGCCTTTCCAACTCCCCAGGGCTCTTAATGAATCTGCATTTTGTAACCACAATTAATTCTTTGCTGCAAGTCTTTGGAATACAGTGGGGAAAAAACACAATTTAATGTGTTTGGAGGAAAAAAGCCTGACTCACAGAAGTGCCAAGTCAGTTGGATTTCACAAAATTCAGACTTTCCATCTGCTTATGGTATTGATGTACCTGGCTGCCTTGAATCTGTCTCCCCTCATAATGGGAATTTTGGTCCCTTTTCTGAGAGCTGACAGGAGGGGGGATCCAGGTGGGGGTTGGTCTCCTCTCCCAGTGACAAGTGAGAGGACAAGAGGAAATAGCCTCAGTCTGTGCCAGAGGACATTTAGATTGGATATTAGGGAAAATTTCTCCATGGAAAGGGCTGTTCAGCCCTGGCACAGGGCAAGGATGGAATTTCCATCCTTGGAGGGATTTAAAAGCCGTGTGGATGTGGCACTTGGGGGCATGGGTTAGTGGTGGCCTTGGCAGTGCTGGGGGAATGACTGGCCTCAGTGGTCTCTTGAGAGCTTTCCCCCCTCACCAGTTCCATGATTCTGTGATCCATCCCTGCTCTCCACCAGACTTCCAGCCACGCATTCCCACTGCCTCTAAAGCTGCAAGTTCACCCCTGATTTCTGTTGCTGTGAAACTGCCCATTCCTGACTTGTTGCTGACTCCTGAGCCTCCCTGAAGGTGCTCCTTGAGCAGTTGTGCAATATTCAAATGTTAATTCAGATTGCACTGAACAAACTCCCCTGGGAACAAACAGCAATCAGGATAATCCCCTGCAGCTCCACGACTTCCTTGGTCTCTAACAGGTGCTGTCAAATAAATCCACGGAATAAATCAGCCCCATTGTAACCATGGGGAAGGATTTTATAACTGTGTTTGCTGTTGGGGGCATGGGTTAGTGGTGGCCTTGGCAGTGCTGGGGGAATGACTGGCCTCAGTGGTCTCTTGAGAGCTTTCCCCCCTCACCAGTTCCATGATTCTGTGATCCATCCCTGCTCTCCACCAGACTTCCAGCCACGCATTCCCACTGCCTCTAAAGCTGCAAGTTCACCCCTGATTTCTGTTGCTGTGAAACTGCCCATTCCTGACTTGTTGCTGACTCCTGAGCCTCCCTGAAGGTGCTCCTTGAGCAGTTGTGCAATATTCAAATGTTAATTCAGATTGCACTGAACAAACTCCCCTGGGAACAAACAGCAATCAGGATAATCCCCTGCAGCTCCACGACTTCCTTGGTCTCTAACAGGTGCTGTCAAATAAATCCACGGAATAAATCAGCCCCATTGTAACCATGGGGAAGGATTTTATAACTGTGTTTGCTGAGTGGGAGGACATTTTTCTCTCTGCTTTTTTACTGACAGTCAGATAAAAACCACACTAATCAAGAGAGACATGAGATGGAGGCCTCAGAGGTGAATTCCTGTTTATACTGAGGGCTCCTAATCCTCCACTCATTTGAGGATTCTGGAGCTACCACAGCAGAGAGAACCAAACTGTCTGGATCCAGTCCAGTTTTCATTATGGATGGACTGGCAGATGCCAAAAATACTGATGCTGCCCTTGTAATATTTTCCTGCCAAGCACTTTTGCATCAGCTACCCTTTATTCTTCTATCACAGCTTGTCCTTCTCCTGGCAGGACGCTCACAGGGACCTCCAACAAGGGCATGTGCAGGGATGCAGCTGGTCTCCATAAACACCTGTATCTCTACATACCTCTAAATATCAATGTGTATTTTTCTGTTATGCTACTGCACTGTACTTGCAGCAAAATCCATCTTTGCTTTCTTGCCACTTTAAAAAATATTGCCCCTGGATATTTCCTTTGCCATCCTTGCTCCTTTTACTTCTAAGATGTTCCCCAGAATGCACTGTATTTCCTCCCATGGTCTGGAAAATGGATCAAGGCAATGACACCTACTTAATATACATTTTTCCCCCCCAAAGCTTTGCAGTGAGATGAAGGAAGTGTCAATTCCTTCTGAAGGAGAGCAGCACTGGGACTGACTGCCGGCACCAGGCAGCCGGGATGCAGACACACAGCTCTGGGAGATGAGCAGAGAGTAGCTCTGCAGACATTACTCACTCAGCTGAAATGGAAATCCTGCTCCTCTGAGGGGAATGGAGAAGCTGCTGTGATCCAGGCAGGGTAAAGTGTGCAGGGCTCTGGGGGGTTTCATGCTTCAGGAAGCAGAGGGTCATTAAAAGGAGGGTCTCTGAAGAGAACCCAGAAAGACAGGGGTGACATAGACTGACTGACAGGAAATGTCACCCCAATGCCACCACCTGGCATCTTGGGCCATTTTCATGCCAGCAACAGATGTCAGAGAGCAAATGAGTACTGGCAGCTCTGGGAACGGTGAGAAAATGGATGTGGGAGTGTGTGGAAATGCTGACAGCCCAGAGAGATGCAAAGATGCATGGACCATGTTTAAAAGCCTCCACTAAACCCCCTCCTCCTGGGAAGCCCCTGTTTTGTTCCTCTAAGTGTCTGTTCTCTCCGCTCAGCACCAAGTCCCGCGTGTGTTGCCAAGGGCTGTGCAGAGCTCAGTTATCATGAATGAAATGAGCTGAGAACAGTTGGGTATTTATAGGCTCAGCAAGCTGGTGCTCCAAAAAATCTGAAAGCTCTTCAAAGTGCCTTTAGCTCCAGAGCAACACTGACAGTCCCTGCCAGGTTGTGGGGACATTTGGGAAGAAGAGTCACGGCAGGAACACTGACCATGGAAATATCCTGAGCTTTGTGCTGAGCATCTTCCAGTTTGCAGAGAGTAAACAATGAATTAAAACATTAAGATATGGAAAAAACATGATGGCACGTCCAAGATTGCCCTGGATATAGATACACAAATAAGTTCTGCTTTTTCTTCTGTGGAAGAGACAGCAACCCGGTGATGAGTTTAAGATAATTGAGTTGAACATTGCTTAGATGTATTGCCAGATGTTCCAACAGTGGCTTATCACTAATGACACCAGATAGCTTTGAGGAAGCTGAATGTTTCCCAGATATACCAGTGATACTCTCTCCCTGTTTCCTGGAGACACACACTCCAAAAAGGCAGCAAGACCTGGCAAACCAATTGCTGCTATCACAGAGCTTCTGTAATTCCAAACCAGTTCCGGCTCCTGCAGCCCCAGGGACCAAGGTACAAGGGCCAGGAGCCTGTCCCTGGATGAACCTGAGCAGTGTGGAAGGCTCCACCAAGATAAGATAGTGGCTTACACCTGCCGTGCAGGCGCGTGTTTGAGATCCACGTTTTCCAGCTGCTGATCCCACCTCCCCCGGATCCACACTCACAGGGGCTGGGACCAGGCTTTTTCCAGCCCACACCATTCCATGACTCTGTGACAGCAATGCCCTTGAGGAGTAAAGCATTTTCTATCTCCAATATGAGATATGTTGGAACCAAAACCCCCAAACATATCCAACAGGAGAGGTAGATTCTCATTGTTTTGCTCAATGCTGAGTGCTAGCTGGGCCAACAAAACCCAGAGGGAAGTGTGGGTAAGAGTTCCCTCAAAGACAGGAAAGAGGGACAGTGTACCTGGAGGGGCTCTCTTCAGTCCCTAGCTTCCCCTGCACGGTGAGTGTGGTGTTACAGTGCTGCAGGCAAAGGATGATGGAGAAAAAATGAGAATATGAGAACTTACCACAGAGGAAAGGTCCATGTTCACCATCCTCCTGTCATCCAGGTCGACTGGCTGGAGGCCTGCAACGTTGAGCTGGACAGAGGAAGTTCTGTAAACAAAGCTCAGCAGCCCGTCCCCCCTAGAAGCAGAGAAGAGTGGGAATAAATCCTGTTGCCCAGCCAATGCAATGTGGAATCAAAGAATTCCATTCCAGAAGAGTTTGGGTTAGAAGGGACCTTAAAGCTCATCCTGTTCCACCCACTACCATGGGCAGGGGCACCTTCCACTAGACCAGGTTGCACCAAGCCCCATCCAACCTGACCCGAACACTTCCAGTGCATTACTACTCAGACCATGAGGAGAGTGGAAGGGCTGGGAAGCACAGTGATGTCTGGAGCAAGACCTGCTGCAGGTCTGTGTGATGTAGGAATCACACCAGGAATCACTTGCTGGATTCAGGGCAGGTTCCTGGGACACAGGGGTGTAAGCCTGAACTGAATGCTGATCCATGGGTGTAGTCTCTTTACCTGCAGGGAGTTTAAAAATCTGACCCTTCTGTTTATTTCTATGTTTGCTTAGGGATTGCATATTGACGTATTTCATCTTTTCCATGTACTGATAGGTTCTCCAGCCCATAAAGCTGTAAAGGTGATGAGACCTACAACACTGATGTTGTGACATAAATATTGACTGTGAAGCTCCTGGGAGTGCTCCTGATTTATAGGTACTGTAGAAATACATGGCTTCAGTGACAGAACTAGGAAGAGTTTGCTCCCACTCTAAAGCAGTGCCATAAGTCACTGTGACAGTTTCAGGGTAGACCATGGCATGAGGAGAGAAGGAAACACAAAACTCTTCTGTGCTGAGCAACAGCATAAAATCTGGGCACTGAAATGCCACAGTGCTCTATAGAGCAGACTGAAGTGGGACATGAGTGGGATTTGTGCTCTGTGATGGCACCAGGTGAAATGCTCCTGCACAGGTACCCATTCCTGGCTATTCCCAAATAATCCACACTAGGAGTTGTAAGTAAAACCTTTACAACACATCCACATTGCTCAGGCGTGGGTTCTTTCAGAAGCTGAGCCAGTCCAACTGATTTGGGTGAGGTTTCCCCCTGGGAATTTGTAACCCCTCTGTTAAGTGGGAGGGGACAGCTCCGACAGCTGACAGGGCTCTCACTCGCCCTGTACCTTTATTCCAAAACCAAAGAAGAACAAGGACTGAAGCTCAACAGCTGGGCTCAAATCTGATCTTACAGGAATTCTATCCAGTGTAATTCATCCAACCTAAATAGAGTTACTCCTGAAGTGACAGAACGAGGCCACCCTTTGTACAAGCGAGAGACCAGAGAAATCATAATCAGGTGAGGCCTTACTACACAATGTTTGTATAATCTTTCTCCCATACCTCAATCCTCACAGAAATTACCCATATCTCTCAATTCCCTCCTCTAGCTGCCCCTCATGTTACCTGAATAGCCCCTATTACATGTGACACACACATACTGTATTTTATTCCAACAGCCAGGCAGGCTTAGAAACTGTAACAAGATCTTTTGTGTGTGTGTGTGTGTTCTAGGAAATGGATACACTGAGCTTCTTACAGTGAAATTCAGTTTTGTAGAACACAGGGAGGAACAATATTTTCTGGGTAAACTCAGTTATATGCAATGATTTCTATCATTTATGGCTTCTTGGAGGAAGTCAGAGGACTCCCAGGGAGGCAGCTTTTCCTTATGCCACATGAAGAAACACTGCAAGTGGTGTTTACATCCAACATCCCTGAAAATCCTGGGATCCAAAGAGGACAAAAGCAACAATTTCCAGCCTAGCTGAGAGATGGGATCGATAATTTGTTGTTTTAACCTTGAATACTTTTAAATCATTGATTTAATTCCTCTTTCTGAGTTAGAACACTCTGCTAGAAGCACGGTAAGACAATACTTCCCCACCTTCCACATACGTGTGTAGGCATCCATATGGATGTGTGCATGGAAAACGGCAGCAGCATTTTCAGCTGCCCTTGACCCGAGGGCTCACAGCTTTATAAACTGTCTTGACTTGCAGGTTCTTCGCTAATCTTCTTGCCTGGTTATTTCTCAATTTATTTCCCCATGCTCTTAGTCTTCCCTGCTTCATTCCTTGGTTTTAATTTCCCCTTATCTAATTGTGCTGGTAAGCAGTATTCCTGCCACAATTATCTTCCAAGACATAGTCATTAGGTTTGAAGCTGTCACTTGAATACTTAATAGCTTTTCTGAGATTGCTTCAGCTGTTTCAGACCTCTGAACCTCCCTCTTCTCACCCAGCAGCTCCCACAACTCTGCACAACAGTAGTCTGCTTTTATTTCTGAAATGTTTTTAAATGTGGTTTTAAAAGGCTGGTATTTGTTTTGAAGGCAATCTTTGTATTCTTTCACATCCTTACTAAATTTGCTACAGCTATTCCAGCTATTCTTCCCCTGTAAGTTACATATCTTGTTCATGTGGACTATCTTGACCAGAAACCCAGTCCAGATATAAAAACCTTCAATTTGCTTGAGCTCCTTCCCTTCCATTGTGATTTTCACATCTTGTTCCCTATAAGCAGCCGCAAGTGAACTGCATCTTAAAGCTTTTATAGATTCTAATTCCCATTCTTTAAGTCAGCAAACTTAACTGCTGTATTTATAGTCCTTCACATAAAGCTGAGATTTAAAGGGGCTTTAGAACATACCAGATTACACACACAAACACACTGACCCAGCTTTAGGATCCCTCTATGAACAGGACCTGCTTGGGCTTCCAGTGTCACAAAGAGCCAAGAGCTGGGTCAAACAGCCTTCAAGTGTCTCCTGAAGCTGTTATCTCCAGTGGATCTGAGGGAGAGACCTGGAGGGATGAGGCTCTGGCACTGCTGAATCAACGTCCTCACCAGCACTCACAAGGTGCTTGAAAGGGGTAAATAGCCCAAACCATTCCCAGGCTAAGGAGGCCGGGCACTGAGCACACACTGACCTGCAGTAGCCGTTTATGATCCTGCCCGACACCACTCTGGTGAGAGCTTTCCAGTGCTTGGCTTCTCCTTCCACTGGAGCTCCCAGTAAGACGACGTCTTCAATGATCCCTTGTGAGTCTGTTAAGGTGAAAGCAGAACAGCTCAGATTTAGAAGATGGATCAGAAGATATTCTTACATGAAGTGTGTTCAGATGTGTGCTACAGAAAAACCATTGTTTCAGTGGCTTCAATTTGAAAGACAGGAACACTGGAAAGGAGGATCATAAATACAACTTTGTATACATGTGAAGTGTCCACAGATCACCTGGAGCTAGTAAATGTGAAAAATCAAGATCCTCAGACAGTGCAAAGGACCAGGCTGATGGCAGGAGGGAGAAATGGCCTGGCCTCTGCCCAGGAAGACACTGTTCAAGCAGCAAACCTCTGGAAAAGCTTGGAAACCTCTGGAAAGGTTTCTGCAGGCTCACTGATGTGAGCACAGAGCTTTGAAACAGGTGAAAGGGTCTGAGATCCCACAGAGTGAGCAAATGTTGTGATACGTGAAGCATGAGGAACCCTTCCCACAGCTGATTCTATGAAAAACATGACCTGAACATGCAAGAGAAAATCCCAAATTGTTAATACTGATTTGGAAGTAGCAACAACAGAGGCACTTGCCAATGCACAGTGAAGATCTATCAGACTGATTTCCTTCTGCTGTAACCTGAATGCCCAGGGCCTGATTTGCCGAACAGCAATGTTGACTTTTAAGCATAATAAATCTTCCTCACTTATCAGAGAGCTGCAGCTGGGCAATTTCAGAAGAAATAATGATGGAATGAGAAATATTGGGCAGCTCTGCTACTTCTCCTAAACTGCTGAACAATATATCAGCATCTTCCATAAATCTTTGTAAAGAGAATTAAATGGAAGACTCATGAGCATAACATTCCAAATCCATGCCCTGCACCTGTGGGAGACCAGGCTCCCCAGACCTGAGCTAAACCCAACATTTGAGGGAGAGGTGCTGCCTGGGTAGACTTTTCAAATGTAAATCACTTAGCTTCCTTTCCCTGAAAGCAGTAAAGGATTGGAGCTGCCTGCAGTGCCTGGATCCTTCTCCATGGTGAAAATCCCGGTGCCTGACAAATCCAAATGAGCTCTCCTGGAATTATTTCTTATTGCAGAGCAAATTTTTCACCAATCAAAGAGAGCAAAGAGCAATTCAGTTTTGTGAGTCTAATCTGTGAGCAATAAAGCCCTGTTCCCTTAATCATGGGCAATCAAAAGGAAACCCAGAGCCTTACTAACGGGAAAGCTCGTTCCAACCAAGGTTCTAAATTCCACGGCCATGGTGTAAGCCAACCGAATAAACAAACAGCTAATTCATCAGGATCCTGAATTTTTAGGCAAGGTGTTGGAAGCTTTTGTTTCTCCAGTCCTTTGTCCAGATTATTGCTTGCTCAGAACAACAAAAAAAAATGTTTAGCCTTGGCTGCAAAATGCTCATTTTCTTTGAATGTTGACAGGATAGAAACCTGAGAACAGATCACTGGCCTGCAGAGCAGCTGAGGCTCGAGATAAATGAAATGTATTTCACAGTTTGTAAATCTTTTAGATTATGAAGAACAATAAAGTCTGCAAAAGCAGTGGAAAAAAATTAATTCATTAACCATTTAACCTCACAGAGAGTGGCTAATGAATAAGGAGTTTTATAAAGGAAAGTTTCCAATCAAGTCCAAGCAGGTGGGAACAGAGTGAGAATGCCAGGCCAAAATTAAAACCTGATTAAGATCATTTCTCAGAAAAGGTGTGGAAGAAAGAAGCTGTTCCAGAGACCATAACCAATCCTGGGAGCTGGGCCTTGCTGTGCCCTTGGGATGCAACTCACTGGGAAAGGGAAGGTACCTCAGCACGTTAGTCCTGACTGGACAGAGAAGAGGGCTGGAACTCAGCTCTGGCTGTGTACAGATGTTCCAGGGCAGAGCTGGCAGCAGCACTCCCAACACCTGAGCACAGCAGGGATCCCAGCCCAGCGGGGTACTGGTCACAGGAGCTGTGATCAGTACCAAACACCCAGTGTGTGACACCTCACTCCTGTCACACACAGCTGGGTTTCAAGGTTCAGGCTCTGGTGGTAACAGCCATTCTCAATTTGCATTCGTTTTCTAAATTGCTAATTATTTATTAAAATGCATGGGAATCACGATGAAGAAATCAGAGCAATGATCTTCCCACGCAGTAACGTGTCTCTGATGGCTCATTTACTCCAGCTTCTGCCATAATGTCATTTTCTGGAAACCTGCTGAGCTCTGGCTCCCAAAGTCATCCGTGATGAAATATCGAAAGGTTATTGCATTGCTTTGCAGAGAAGCATTTGAACAGAGTCTGAGTCCCTGCCGTGGTGTTTCACTGGCCAATCCATCATCTGCTATTTGTCCTCAGAAATGCCACTGCCATCTGGATACAGAGCCCTGCATGACAGGGCCGTGTGATCCTTTCGTGTGAGACATCCAAGTCCAAACCCAAATCAGTCTCAGCTGTCCCAGGTCCCAGCTCCATTCCTTCTGTGGCTTGCTCTGGAATGTGCCTGTGAAGAACGCCTTGGCAATCTGTGCTAAACATGCTGCTTTTCATCTCACAAACAGCTCAGCTTTCAGAACTCAATTAAGGAACTGAAAAATCAGTGTATGGTGGGAGCTGCTCTGATACATCACCATGATACTTGGATTTCTTTGGAGTGGCAGCCAACCTTCCAGACCCCTAAGGATTTCCTTCCTAAGCTATGGGCTCATGTTATTCCAGAGTCTGCAGGCTGAAATAAAAGCCTGGAAATACCTCAGCCCTTGGCATCCTCAGGACACAAAAAGTGTAGATCTAGGGCCAGATTAGGATCTGGGTGCTGGCACCAGTGTAACTCCGTTAGGCTCATTCTGGATTTGATTAGATTTATTTTGAGAACAGAATTCCTGTATTTGAGGACTTCCATTTTAAACCAGAAGTGAAGTTCTGGCACACAGCTGTCAGTGCTGACCTTCTCCATCCTCACTTGACCCACCTACTTGGACTTTACTGGACATTTCCCTTATAAAATTCCCTATTCATGATTTATTGTGAAGCTAAATGGTTAATGAGTTAAATTGCTACGTGGGGGGAAGGCAGGCTGCACACATTCACTGCTGACTCAACTCCAAGATACAATTTCCATCAACTGATCATAATGATTTTACTCTTCTTTTTTGCCTAAATTAAAAATAGAATCTATTAATAAACAGAACCACAATGGGTAATAAATTGACAGATGGTTTTATACTTGACTTTGGGGGAAAATTACCATGAAAATAGCAGATGATAGTGGCATTTCAGTGACTTAAATGGAAGGCAGCACTCAGGGAATCAGATACGAGAGCTGCAGAGAGCTCCCAAGAAAGGCAAATCCCTCTGCCGGGATCAGGCAGTGTGTGGGCAGCTCCAGACTGATCACAGATGTCACCTTGTTGTTTACAGACCAAAGTGACCCACTGGAACCCCTCAAGTGAAGACAGTGGATTTCATCTGCTGGACTGGGGGAAATGACAGCAGAATTTGACTCCAAAGGCATTTAAACCTCTTTTTTGTTTGTTTTTGTCCTATCCTAAAAGAGCCAAGCTGTGTTCTTCCTCTTGGAAGAAAAATTTCTCCATCAGGAGTAAGGAAAATAAAAGAAAAAAGGTTAGAAGGTGAATTTTACCTTTTTCTTGAGCCATTTCCTGCAGGCAGAAGTAAATGACTCTGGCACCCAGGCTGAAGCCAATCAGTGTGACAGGTCTCTGGCCCTGAGAAAGAAGGAAAGGAAAAAATGCCATCAAATGGTGTTTTCTCTGGAAAGAGAGACTGGGCTTGGGATCCCCAAGAGCCTGAGACACAGAGCACCTGCTTGTGCATCACCTTTGAAATACTGGAGTGATTTGGTTGGTTTCAAAGGGATCAGGTCTCCTCAGAGTCATGCCCAGTTCAATATGGAGAATTCTACATATCCAAGTATTTTGTATGTTTTGATCTTCAGAAAATCAACCGAAAAAAATCTCATGACCAGCAGTTACAACAAAGCAGATGTTTCAAACAGAACCAAAACAGATGCTGTCACTGGTTTGAAATTCCAAATGAAAACCTTCTTCAAGGAACAAAATTTTCCTAGAAATGTTTCAATAAACAGAAGAAGAAGCTGTAACACAAAAATACTGACCACGTCCTGATTTCAGGCTGAGTGACAGCAGCACCATGCGATGGTTATAAAAAATGATGGGGCTTTTAAGCTCTAAGCTTTTATTTTGAATAGCCTAATAAGATTTTCTGTAAGATCAAAGGGAACCTAATCCTAACATCAATGAAAAATGGTGTTTGTAATATGCAGGGAGCAGGTGTGTGATGGACACCCCAGACATCACATTAACTAGTTTTAGATTCTCCAGCACACTGGAATGTGTGTTTTCACAACAGCAAATGCTTAACAGGCAGGAACAAATGCCCCCGAGCAAAACAAAGGGCTTATATGAAATAAAGTTTATTGAGCTTTCTAGGATTGGATTCTCATGAGAAATCAAGTTTGTTCCTCCTCTGCTGTTCCACCTTGCTGGGACACACAGCTCTGGGGCCACGGCTCCCCTCGGGCTCCTCTATAATCAACAGTGACTGGTGTGAGACAAACATGTGGGCAGCAAAAACCAGTGCTGGGCCAGCAAATGATGGCAGGCTCTTGAGGGGCAGAAATGTCTTTTTTCAAGCCTTTTCAGAGAGACTTCCGTCACTTCTGTCAGACACCAGCCCATTCCCCTTCTCTGCAGGCAAAGCCACGGCTCACTGGGCGTTGGCTGCCACCCACTTTTCTCTCACATGGTTTTGCTGGTGCCTCTTAATGATCAATAAATATTTTTAAAACTCTGTATTCTCCTTTCCTTTTCACCCAACCTCACTTCCTGCTCTCTGACTTCCACTAGGTGAGTGGGCCTGGCTGTGACATGGTTAAGCCACTGATCATTTACGTCCTGGATCTTGTCTTCCTCATTTAGAAAAGCTTTAGGTTAAATGGAACAAATCTCAAGTGGATTTCTCTGATCCACTTGGGACTTCCTCCTTTTCCCCAGTGAGCCAGATATCTGCTGGTCACCTTCATGCAGCACTGAGTTTTTGTTTTATTAATTTTTGTCTCCCATGAAAGATGCCATGTAACCAGCATGACTATCAACCTTCACCCCCTGGGCCAATTCCCTCCCAGCCGTAATTCCTGGATAATTCTGGCTGGTCACCTGCTGTCGGCTGAGCAGGATATGTGCAAGGTGTTTGCCCACTTCAGCAGAGCGATGCAGACACACTCCCCAGGGGTTGTCAATGACACTGGCAACAGTCAGGAGCGATGCTGGCCAAGTCAAGGCTGTCACAATCCCTGCAACACACAGAGGTTTCTTAGAAAACACCAAAATCAAGAGAGTTCACTGAAGTTAAAAGCTAAGCCTAGCAGCTTTTGTCATTTCCAGCTCTTCTTTCCCAATAGCTGTGCTGAGAAATGCTTTGCTGGACTAAAGATAAGAAAGAATCTGATGTTCTGGCGGGGGGGGGTGAGTGTAACCTGTGTGTTTCTGTACAGCAGTAAATGGTGTGATAACATGGAGAAATGAACAGTCACACGTGAAGGAAGGTGTTTCCAGCTGTAACTTTAACAGAATGAAGCAATGACACAGCAGCTCAGTAGGAAAGTCCAGGAAAGCACAGCTAAATTACAGGTGTGGTGGAGGTCACTTCTCAGGTCACTTCTGGACAGTGCCAGCACTGCCTCCTCCAAAACATTCCTTCTTTAGGAAAGATCCTCTAACAGTGAAACTGCCCAAGAGCCACTCATCAGATGTGATACAATTTAGTTTCTTACCTGACAAGACAGTGAATTTTAGGGCTTCTTGAGCCATCATGTTCACAAAACCATTCAGCAGGGAATCCAAGGCATTGCCAAGCTCCATCAAGTACTTGGATTCCCAGGCCAGGCAGTACTGCTCACTTGAGTGCAACATGCTGCTCCACGGGGCTGTGAAGCTCCCTGGGAAAGGTGCAAAGATGGAATTCATGTCTGGAGAACACAATGGCTGATTTTTGGCAAGAGGAGCCCAAGAGAGGATCGGAATAGAACCTGCAGGACACTGGAATATTCTGGCAATGCTATTAATGACAGATCAGCACTGAAGGGCAGAGCAGAACTGTCATCTTAATTTATTAAAAGCCTTCCCACACTGTTCCTTCCCCAAACAATGCAGGCAGGTTGAGGCAGCTGCTGATCGAAGTGACACAAGATTCCCACAGTGGACTGTCATATTTGGGGACACATGGATTGGCAGCTACTGGCAACTCCAAAATCACAAAGTGGCAAATTGCATAAAATTCCTGTCCTCAGTTCCTCTGTCTGAAGGAGTGTGTACACACACTACAGACACTGCTGTAAGGAGGAAAATGGATGACAACCCTAGTTTTGCTCTTTAAAACATCCTAGCAGATTGCTAGTTATGGAAGAAGAATGTGTGTCATCTGTTAACTCCCTTTTAAGGGCAAACAGACACAAAAAGGTTCCTGGAGGGACACACTTGCCTCTCTAACCGTGCCTGGGAGCCCTCCAGCCCTGAGGATTTGGACCTCTGGCAAGCAGATGAAGAGAGAAGCCAAAGCCCAGCACTGCAAAGTGAAAGGAACTTCCCTGTGACAGCAAACTGCAGCCTGGCAAGCGACAGGGTGAGACATCCTTCTGTGTTAATGATAGCCAGAGTTAATTATGGTGCTTCTCAATGAACTGGCAGCTGTTCAGTCAGGTTGCACATCAGCAGACAGGTGACATATTTTATATGACAAGCTACACTGGAAAATAAAGCACTACAGACCTTTCAAGGTTTCCCCTGTAAGTCACCTCCAGAGTGCTGTGCTTAACAGGATTGACTTGACAGAACTTTCTTGCCAATAAACCTCATTAGCTGGCAGATACAGAGAGAGCAAAACCACACTGTTTTCTGTTAATTCCTGGAGGATAAACATAAGGTCTCGGAGACATTTTGTACTAGTGCTGGCAATCATCTCCCAAACAGACCTTTTCTGGCAAAACCTTCCAACAGTTCCTAACAGAAACAATCCTGCTGCGGCTGCTCCCAGTCCTGCTATCACTACCAACTTAATGCCCTCTTCTTTGCCTCTGTTTGCCTGGGATTGCAGATTGGGCTGCAAAGTCTTATGGTGACAACTGACATGGTTCAGTCACCATGCCATGGAAATGTGGGGCAGACATGCTGCTTTGTGAGCACAAACACAGCCTGAAGTGGGACACGGCCATGGCTCTCTGAGGTCCCCTCTGTTTCCTCATCATGTTCTTACCATATTTGCCAGTGCACAGCCATCCAGTGATTGCTATGGTGATGTGGAGCTGCTTCCCTTCAGTAAGTGGGAGGAATTCAAACTCTTCTATGGCTCCCACACGTTTCTTCATCTTGTATCCTACACACAGCCAGGAAGAAACACACAGCTCAGAGACGGCACAGAAAGGACACACTCTGCTAACAGAGTTCGTTAAGGAATTAATTGGGTAACCTGGAGAGGGTTTTTTTCTTTTCAAAACCCTCAGTCAGTCCATGCATTACTTACAGCTTGGTAAGGAGCCAACATGATCCTTCTGAATTTGTTTGATCTGAGGGAATCTAGCCGAGGGGGATTTTTGCTGTAACAGCTGCTTTTCTCCATGGCAGCATCTTTCTAACCCAAAGCAGCAAGTTTGCATGTCCTTCATTAACCACACACCAAATATTCTTTCCCTGTTTGGTCACCAGGAGCTACAGAGTACCTTAATCAGCAGTGACATAAAAATCTCACAGATTACACCTCCAATTGCTTCCCTTGCTCTGCAGAGAGCTCAGTGGGGTCACTAACTGTGCTTTTGCAGACATGATCCTGTACCTCGGTGCCTGAGAATGGTGTGGTCACTCTCTTACCAGTAAGACCAGCTCCTGCTGCTCCAAAAAGGGATGCCATGACAGCAATCCCAGCAGTTGATCCTAAAGCAGCTGCTCCAGCACTCCCGATGATCGTGGCAGCTCCCGCAGCAACCAGAGGGGCAGCCAGGCCTCCTGTCAGACCTGAAGATGCAACAAGAGATATCACCGAACTATTACCCCTTAGAAACCCCAGGCAGGCATTTCCCTGTGCTGGGAGAGTGCTGATACTCCTGCTGGAAGAGCTTTTTGCATGTCCAATAAAGGGACTTCCTGAGACCCTCCCCAGGCCCTGAATCTCTGCCCAAATCCTTTGCCTGACTTCAGTAAAAATGAAGAATCATTTCAAAGTCAAAGGAACATTGTGTGGTGATCTGGGGTGAGATGTGCTCTATTTGCTCAGGAAACATTGATCTAATCTCACACTTTCGATTTCAGAGTTGAAGATCTGATCCTCTTGTAACACGAGAGCAAAGAAGGAGAAAACATTTGTAAGGCTGACAACCTCAGTTTAATGCTTCCCCCAGCTAGTGAAGCTACACTGGAATAACTTTTCCAGCTAATTCTTTCATGCTTATTTTTATGGGGCTGAAAATACTTTTCTTGGAGTCAGACCCCTCTCTATCCCTGGTGCTGTGTCCCCAGAATGCCAAGGGCAGCCTCACCAATCACTGTTCCACCCCCAACAGTTGCCAGACCGATCAGCAGGTATCTCTTCAGCTTTTTCCTTCTTTCCTTCTTTTTTCTTGAGACTTCTGCAGTTCTGTGGGGGGACCAGAAGTACGAAAACTAAGGGAAAAGCCTGGTGGATAACACTGCTGCATCAGAATCTTCTTTTATTCTCCTCAGTGTAATTTCCCTCCCAGGAACAGTAAAAAGGAACATGCAGGTGTGGACTGTGACAGCACACTGAGATTTATGAGCATGGATTTAGAGATTTAAATTGAATGGATTAAATGGACCACATATTTAAATTGAAACGATTTAATTGCTGACAAAAGCCAACAGATATTACTTACTCAGAAAACCCTTCCTAATAGGGCTGAAGCTTGTAAAAAAAAAAAAAGAAACAAAAAGTCAAAAGCATTTCATTAACTATATGCTGCCTAAGTGTCCTAAAAAGCCACAAGAAAGCTAAGGAGAAACAGGGAAAAATGTTTGAAATAAAAGGGACTAGGGGTAATTTGTGCTAACAAACAGAGATGCAATTAAACTATTTTCCAGCATCAGTGTTTACTTCAAGCTCCTTTCTAATTGCACATCACAATATAATAATATAATAGGAATTAAACACAATCATCAGTTCATTTGTCTGTGTGCATTTAAGCTGTATTTTAACAAGCTTATCAGAAAGAGGTAAACAAACCTAAAAGGAACAAATACCACTTATTAGCTACTACTTTTGACTTCTCTTTAGTGTCTTTGCTTTTTCTCTTACAAGAAGTGCTTCAATTTCAGAGGAAAGTGGGACAAACAGAGGATACTGGAGTAAGTTGTTTCCAAATGAAGGTTCCTTCTGGCCTGTTTATACAGTTAATCCAGGCCTTGAAACATGACAATTTATCTTGCTTCCAAACTTGGATGTTTTCCCTGTTAATCCTAGCCTAATTTTGGATTTTCATTATCCTTATAATTGCCTAATCCTTCCTGGAACCCCCTAAGCACACTGTAATTTTGATTAAGACAATTTTACACGAGTCCCAAACAATATGCAGCTTTGTGAGGCGCAGCAGGAGGAGAATGGAGCTCAGTGGGTGAAATCCCTGAGTCACTGCACTCACTGGCAGAACTCCCACGGACCTGCACGTCACAGAGATTCTGTCTCCACAGAGACCCTCCAAGAAACCATTGTTCATTACCTTAGGCAGCTGCAAACGTGGTGTCTGCAGAGAACACCACCTCTCCAGTTTCTGCACAACCACAGTCACTTTCTACAGCCCTACGGACAAAGTGGTGTTTGGCTATCAGAGAATCATGGAATCATCGACGTTGGAAAAGATCTCCAGGACCATCGAGTCCAACCTGTGCCCAATCCCTACTTTGTAACCCAGCCCAGAGCACTGAGTGCCATGTCCAGTTGTTCTTTGAGCACCTCCAGGGATGGGCACTCCACTACCTCCCTGGGAAGCCCCTTCCAATGCCTGACAGCCCTTTCCATGAGGAAACTCCTCCTGACTTAACCTGAAGCTCCCCTGGCGCAGCTTGAGGCCGTTTCCTCTCATCCTTTCAAAATGCTCTACTTTGTCCCTTAGTCACCAATCTGAATGCTTGGCTTTGGATAAAATTGCTCCTGGAGCTCTTTACACAAGTGCTGCAGCCGGGCTGTTCATACCTAAGCTGGCAATACCCAGCAATTTCTGTTCTACATGAGGTTCATCAGCTTTTACAGTCACTGCACTGTGTCTGAGAATAATGACAAGAGAGCTGGAACTAGTGTAACCTGGAGTCTGTTGGAATAATGAGCAGCTTGAGTTATGTGGGGAGAAAGAGAGTGGCAGCTAAATCCTGCCTGCCAATGCAGTAAATAAAAGGAGGAGTTTTGCCTGTCACTGCTTCCCTTCTGGAGCTGCCAGCAGCTGCTTCCTAATGGCTCCTCCATTATCATTATCACTGGATTACCAGACTGCTTTTATCCACTGTGGTAATTAACTGCTGCCTCTGGTATTTCTCTACCCTCACTGAATGAGCAGCTTCTTGCCTGAACCACAAATTATGTTCAGAGAGATTGTTATGGGGAATTTCAGGTCATTTTCCAATAAGGAAAAGTGGCAGGAGCGCACATTAGCAAGCAAATGTTGTGATGTTTTCCAGTTTCTTACAGAACTGTGTACAGAAGAAAGGTTCACACACCTGCAGGTCAGAACAGGTTTGGTACAAGTAACATGGATCTAAGTGGTTGGAGCGTAATTCTATAGAGGATTGTACATTTAAACTTGCAGATTCTGGGCCTCAATCCAACACACCATCCACAGCAGCAAAGGCAGGAGCAAAACCTCCTTTTAACAAATATCAGTAAAAACACCTGTACAGGAGCTGCCACAGTTGTTTCTGTTCCAAAACCTATTGCTGGTCAAAGCTGGAAGCATCCCAAGCACATGCTGGTGTTCCCAGCCCCAAAATCTGTGAGGTCAAGGTGGTGATGGGTTTATATTTTGCTTCCTTTCCCCATTGACTCCTGACTTCAAACCAAAGACAGGGTCATGGATTCCCCACAAATCTCAGCCTTGTTTTAGCACAGCAACAACAATGTGTTCACACTGCGGTCTTGGGCTCCTCTCTCCACAAGGATTTTTCTTTTTCCTTTTATCTAATAGACATTTACTCCCACAGCTGCGATTTGGGCAAAGGACAAGGTAGGAATCCCTGGCTCCTTCCACAGCAGACACACAGGAACCCCACTGGCTCGGCAGCAGGGTTTGAAAGCTGTGCTGTTCTTTCGCTGTTATCAGACACAGCTTAAAGGCCCAGCGCTGAGTTTGTTTCCATAAACCACAGCAAAACAATCCCCATCAATACCAACCCTTGCTCCTGCACGCCAAACATTTGGCAGTCCATGATCTTTGAGATTATTCTGACTTTTCCTTTTTACAGTGGGCTATAAAGTTAAGCATTATTTGAATACTGTAATTAGCTGTAACTAGAAGATACCCATCACATGCTAGACCCCATGGTAACATCTGAGCTGAACCATGGCATGGGTGTTGATTAAAGCCTTTATTAGCATTCAGGGTAATCTCACAACTCATTTGCTGAGTTGACAGATGAAAATATTTCCCTTGAAAGTCCACTACAGACATGTTTACTGCATTAAATATCACTAAACCATCACGCAATTCCTGCGCCCGATGAGAAGAATATGAAGATACTACATTTCTTACAGATTCCAAGGATTAATCCTGTATTAATAACAGAATTAGGAGCCAGGTCTGTACATATCTGAAGATTTAGCCTGTTGCTCTCAGAAATCTCCCTTCAATAGGAGTTATCCAGCTGTCTCTTAAAGATGGACAGATCCATAGACAACAAACAGCTGAGGATCCAACCCTGATTATCTGTAGGAACTTGATTCTGCAAGAGGCAGTTCTATCTGAAGGAGACTGGGCCAAGAGACAACAAGATCTTTGTGTTGTATTTATGCAAAACCTACAATCTCTGAGAGGCAACTGGGAAGAGGAACAGAGGCAGCTCAGTGCAGAACAGCCTTTACCAGTGTGCAAGGCCAGGTCTCAGCTCTGATTTTAAGAATGCTGAGCTTTTCTGCTTGTCAGTGCTGCCAGGGCTCTGCAACCCTAATCAAGCCATAAATGACTACAGTAAGAGCCATGTGGGGAATAATCAGAGACTGGACTTAGGCACAAGTAATTACTGCTAAGCTTTTGAGCACTGGCAGTGTTTTTTGATCCCATAGTCAACCCAAATGTTCTTACTCTGACTCTTCCTCTTTTTGTTCCTTCAGGCTCTCAAGCAGAGATTCCTCCAGAACTTCCAGATCTTCCAAGGGGATTCTCAGCAGCTGGCTGACATGACAGATCAACACCCTGGCTCGAGCATCATAGTATCCTTGAAAGAGAGAAAAGCCCAGGAAATCAGTCTAATCAGTCTGATCACACAATTTAGTTAAGGGGCACAGCACTCAAGGAACATGTCACAGAGCAGCTCCTTCTCCCAGGCCCTCTTTTTCTTCCAGGAACATGAGAAGAGACTGATAAATGGAAAATCCTTCTTCCCTGCGAATAGAGCCACCTCATCAGGTAATGCCTCTGTGGCCGGAAAAGGATCTCAGATCCTTTGGTCTCCATTCTCTGTGAATAGAGGCCTGCTGGCAACTTTTCAACAGAGAAATGCTGCAGCAGGACCACTGCTAACTGGAAATATCAAACATGTCTATGTGGGTGGGCACAGCCCACCTCGACTGCACCAGTGCAGGAGATGGCATTTTGTAAAAATGCAGCTCCATGCAAAAGCCTTATCTTCAACTTACCTTGGTGGCAACAAGAGGCACTCGGGAGTGTAAAGCTACACACCAGCTCCCCCAGCAGCACCACAAACTAATGTTTGCTTTTATACTCCCTACTGGAGATGCAAGAGTGGACAGTGCACTCAGACAACACCAGACAGCAGAACTGACTACTCCTGGGCTTATAAGCAGGTGTTCTTGAAGAAAAGACATCTTAAATGTAATAGATTTTAAATTATTTGTGCCAACTCTTGCTTTTTAATGTGTTTCTCTCATCAGCTTCCTGATGTTTGGCTTTTATAAATGGTTCTTGGTGCACTCTGGGATGAAAACCCAATTGCTTTTCTCAGGGTGGGTGAAGATACCAGCAAGACCCAGATACAAAGAGTGTTTGTGATACCTGCTGCACATAGATCAAATATGGCATTGGGCAATCTATTAAGTTTGTTTATTTATTACCATAATTACCAAGATACCAAACTAATTCCGTGCCTTTGATGACACTGTTCATCAGGGTTGTGCTTAGTTGAGAAATGAGGACGGGATTTATCTGCACTCCTTCCCGAAATGTGGCACGTCCTGCAAGTCCAGGCAGGTGTGTAACGAGCCCCCTTCTTGTTTCCTGTCTGCTGACACTGCTGGGCTCTTTCCTCACCAGCCTGGCGGGAAGGCAGCGAGGCTTGGAAAGATTATTTCTTCTGAATTCCAGCTTCGCAAAATAAGAGGTTTTGCAATAACTGACTTGTCAATTTTCCATTAAAAATAAAGCAAGAACAAAACTTGTTTTGTTCTGCAGTGCAACAGGCTAATCAGCAAGCAGTGAGTTCTTTCCTGGGAGAACATGTTAAAACACAGAGATTCAAAAAATGCAAGTAGTGATAGAATCCAGGCTTCTTTTAGAAATGGACATTCTGTTCAGTAGACAGTCTTTATTTCATTAATTTTATCAGATTAATCCATGTAATGGATTGCAAACCAGAGAATTGTTTTATGTGTAATATAATAGATGAGAAAAATCACATTTATTTATAATGGGCTTCACAGGACACTCTGGAATTTATACCCTGAATATTTTTTTCTTTTTTTTTTTAGGCAACCAGCAGAAATTTTTTTAGGCTGAGATTTTCCTAACAGCTTTACTGCCTTCCTAAGGGAAGAGGTCACCTGCTTCCCTGGAAACATTGGAGAAAAACCACCCCACTCCACCACCATTTACACCTGCTTGCCAATGCTTTGCAATAACTGACTTGTCAATTTTCCATTAAAAATAAAGCAAGAACAAAACTTGTTTTGTTCTGCAGTGCAACAGGCTAATCAGCAAGCAGTGAGTTCTTTCCTGGGAGAACATGTTAAAACACAGAGATTCAAAAAATGCAAGTAGTGATAGAATCCAGGCTTCTTTTAGAAATGGACATTCTGTTCAGTAGACAGTCTTTATTTCATTAATTTTATCAGATTAATCCATGTAATGGATTGCAAACCAGAGAATTGTTTTATGTGTAATATAATAGATGAGAAAAATCACATTTATTTATAATGGGCTTCACAGGACACTCTGGAATTTATACCCTGAATATTTTTTTTCTTTTTTTTTTTAGGCAACCAGCAGAAATTTTTTTAGGCTGAGATTTTCCTAACAGCTTTACTGCCTTCCTAAGGGAAGAGGTCACCTGCTTCCCTGGAAACATTGGAGAAAAACCACCCCACTCCACCACCATTTACACCTGCTTGCCAATGCACGGTGTGTGAAGGTACGGGGTGAAGAGTGGTTCAGTTTTCAGTGGGTATTATTAACCATTCCTAATATAAGAGTTGTTTTTCTTGAAGGGGATGCAGGGAAGGAGTGTGCTGCTTTTGCCAGAGAGGAAGCTGAGATGAAACAGGATAGTACCTTTTTGAGCACTTTAAAGTATCAGATGTAAACTCAACTACATTATTTTTACAAAGAACAAATGCTAAGTAAACTTACCATCTCGAAGAGAGAAGGATAAGAGGTCCTAAAGGGGAAAAAAAAGAATATTCAATTTAAAACTGATGATGTAGGTCTGGAGGGATCAAAATGGAGGCATAAAAACCCATCAGACTGATTTAATTACTGCAGCAGCTCAGTTCATAAGTGGGAAGCAGAAAGCCACAATTCAGTGAGGCAGCACAGAGAAAAACCAGTCCGAAATTCTCCAGAGGCCAGTCCAAAGGGCTGGACAGAAGTAGGCAATGCTTGGTATATGCTGAGGCATCCCACATTTTTTGTTATTTTGTTTGTCCTGATCTTACACCAGACTTCAAAGTTTGGAGGAACAGGGCTCTAATCCTCCCACTCCAATGCCTTCTGCTCCCCACACAGTCATACCTACTCACATATGCAACATCACTAACAGGTTTAAGTGTTCCTCTAATGACCCCTATTTTCCTTGGCATTCTGGGAATTCACAGCTCTAGGCAGTAAGGCTGAACTGGCATGAAGTTCTTTTGGATTAAGCGAGTTAGAAAACTCAGAATTTATGGCCATCTGTCAAGATTGAGGGACTTGACTTCTGTGTTGGCTCTTTACCATAAAAACAACGGAAAAACAAATCAATTAAATAGGTGGTTTCTATGGATAAATCCATGAAAAAGAGGCCAGTGTTTTTACAACTGTGTTCTCCTCTTTTATTGCCACTGGACAAATTCTAAGCTCTTTATGTGACTACATTAAGCACCAGCTCAGTTGAGCTGCTTCTCTCTCCTACACGCAAATACAGCACAGCTGAATTTTACAGGGAATCCTTTCAGCCCTCTGGGAACACAAAAAATGCAGCCAAAGATGTAGGAGGCTTCCAAAGAGTTTATGATTATTAGTCCTGTAAGCTCCCAAGCACAATTTGCATCATAAAAACGTCTCTAATCTGAGAGTTCTACACATGAGAAGTGCAGAATGGAGAACAAACCATCCTGAACCAACCAGAAGAGGGACAAACTGCAGACTGTTCCCCAGGCTGACTGGTGGGATGTGGGAATTGGAGACACCAGTCCAGAGGGAGGAATGTAACTGGTTCCCCAAAGCCTGACTACTGGGAGTGCCCAGGGATCAGCTACGTTGGTACCATCACCGCCTCTCTGGGTACAGTTCTGGGGGAAGGGTTGGCACAGAGGAGTCAAAGCCCAGCAGAGGGTGCAGGGCTGGGAGCCTTGAGCAAAAAGCTGACCAAGCAAAGCGCCTCCAGTCTAGAATAAGGTGAAGCTTGTGACCTCGTTGCCACAATTTTCCCCAGACTGACGTAAGCAGCCTCTGGAACAGGGTGATGGCTTGTGGACAATAAACTGAGTGAGGCTCAGGGAGCTGGGGATATGACTCAGGTCCTGTCCCATCTGCCCAATATCACCTGTGGCACCTTGTATCAAACCACCCCAAATATCCGGCCTAAGTAAGTACATATGTGCATTTCAAAAGTCACAGATGCACGTAGGTAAGCAGGTGATAAACTGGAACAACTGTTTTTATGGCATCCGTGCCAGTTAGCACTCCCAAATTCTCCAGTTTAGGCTGTGCACATACTGCACATGCAGGCAGCTGGAATTCAACCAGCAGTGACTAGATTAGTTCACAACTGGTTTGTTTTTCTCCCTAAGCAGCGGTTGTTATACTGCAGCGTTATTTTGAAGTCAGTGTTTTGAATCTCCCTGAAAACTCTATGACAAAACAACCACCCATATGATTGAGAAGCCCTACAAAGGAAGGGGATCTTTTCCAAGCTTTTTCTGAGTTGATGCAAGTTCAAAATCCATTTCCTTAACAACAGATAGCTCCAAATCCACATTGCAGTGAATGTGTGTAGGAAACCACTGGAAAATGGGCATTCTAAGTATGCTGAGAGCAAAAAACCTATTCATAATAAACATTTTCTGTGTTTTATCACCTATCACCACTTCTACACTTCTTTTATTGCATTGCCTTCCCATACCACACCCACAGTCTGCTATGACTACTGTCTTTAAAGGATTCAGTTACCACCATCTGCCTGTGTTAGTCATCTGCAATGAACACAAAGCTAACAATCCATAATCCTCACATGTTCATTGAATTAATGGTGAGCTCACATCTAATCTCCTGACTTCATGGATCATGCCTTCAGCTCCTTTGAGATGAAGGGCCTTCAAAAATGCAGCATTAGCGCCAGCAAGGCCCTGCCACAGAACACGGCAAGCAATTAAAGCAGATACTTAATAAATAGTAAATATTGCATCAGCTGCAGCTGAATACAAAGGAGCACAAGCACCACAAAGCAAAAGATCAATAAATCATAAAGCTTTGCCCTGTAGCTTGTTTATTTTCAGGTAAGAAGGAAAAACCTGACCTCAGCTTATCACCCATGTTTCCCCAACACCAGTGTTTTTTTCCAGACACACCTCTGCTGCCTTGCTCTACTAAAGTCTTTCATTCTGTCCTTTCTCAGACAAAATCAATCACCTTGCCCATGCAGATGACTGTGCAAGGGATTGATGCGGTAGCATTAGACTGATAGTTATTCCTCATCTTTGCTTTCAACTGATCAAAGTTGTCTATGGTTTCTGTATTCCACCCAAATCCAGGGCATATCCTCCGTTTCCTGGGTCAGAGCAAAATCCTGTGTGCTCCCGCTGATCCAGAGCCACTTTTGTAAAAGCACAGGGAGCCCTTGTGCAGCGTGAGCTCGGAGCAAGCACAAGCTAAATTTCACCTTTAATAAACTCAGCAGCAATGCAGGAAAACCTGCCTCAATGTAGAGAATCTACCCTGAGGCAGAGAGACTGAGGGAAACAACGCAGGAAGCACAACAAGGCAGAAAGAACAAGTGCGGACGTATTGAATTTGAGGAAATAGCATCCAAGAGCCACTTTTATTTTAGAAGATCTTCTCTAAATTATTAATTAAGCTTAAGATCTCTGTTGCTGTCCTTGTAGTGTTGTAGGACCTTGGGCATTGGAACATTCAGAGGTTTGGAGCAGATCCTCTGAGGCAGTTCATGGACTGACAGGAGACAGAAGAAGGTGGCTGAGGAAATGGGAGCTGGTCATGGTGACCAAAGAAGTTCACTGCTCTCTTATCTCCCCTTACACAGCCAAGTTCTCACACCTGCTGCTCTGCTGGGCCATTGCTCAAGGTGAGTGTGTGATAACCCTTAATCAATCAATACAGAGCACTGGCTGCATGCAGGGTGTCTGGCACAGGGTGATACAGCACAGGGTGACAGTGCCCATGTTCTGTGTGGCACCAGCAGCAGCCTAATGCCCTCTTCACCCAAAACAGCGTAACAGGAAGTTGGATGAGCAGAGATCTTCCCCAGAAAAACCAAATGCTGCCAAAATGCTTCACCTCTTTTACCTTTCCATCAGCTTTTACAGCAGAACATTATGGAGCAGTCCCAGTTTTACTTTCTCAGTGAAAGAAAATAAAGCCACAATAATTTCCTTCTGGTCAAAGCTTACTCTGGGAAAATGACTTTGGAAATTGTGCTCCTTGGAGCATGTATGTGGAGGTGGTTTGTATTACATATACAGTGAAGGGGCTTTTAAACAAGTGAAAATCAAGTCTATTGTGTTCAGAGTGTCACTAAAATCTGTACAACACGTGTATGAATGAAAACCATTGCAGTAACACAAAGTAAAAACTTTGTCAGTTCTCTGTTCTGTAGAGCGAAACCATCAAAGTCACAACTCAGCAGACAGTGGCCTTGCCTCGTGTTCATCATTTCCATGAGCTCTTTATGGATAGACTGCCTGTCCCCCCACAGCTGCTTATAAATAGATGCCTATCAGAAATATTGATTTTATTTCCCTGACTGCACAAACAGCACTTCAGCTGCAAACAGACACGACAAACCTCTTTTGCAAAGCAAACAAGGATGAGGGGAGCACATGGACTTACCTGGGTAATGAGAAGTGGATTTTCTTTCAAGATGGGATCCTTCAGCAAAATGTCAGTGAAAGTTTCTGTGCCCTCCCCTCCTAAGCCATCAGCAAAGGCTGTCATGGCAGCTAAGACAGCATCAGGCAGGTCCAGCCACTTCACAAAGCCCTTGATGAATTCTGTCCTGAAAGAGCTGTAAGGCAACAGAAGCAGTTAAGGTTTCACAACTGGGTATTGCAAGGCTCCACAACTGGGTATTTTTGGAAGCTTTGAGCAGTCCTTGGTTTCAAACATTGGTTCACACAAAAATCAAAGCATCAGGAGTCAGCAGAAGGCGAATTGCTAAACCAACTGGCTAAATAAACAAGGAAACAATCTGAATGGGGCTAGACCTTGCTTCAGAACATGCTTTGATGTCTGCAGTGTTAATGGATGTGTTTTGTGCTGAATTGTAAAAGTCTTACAGGTGCAAGAGAGAAAGGATCTTCCACTCCCCCAGCTTCAGAAGACCCCACACAGAGTCTGATACCAGCTCTGGCTGAGCCACCATCCAAAATCCACCTGCCCTGGCCAGCCCTCTCTCCACTTGTACCTTTGCTCGTTTTCAGGGAACAGCCAGGCGAGGGATATGCCACAAAGTGCCGCGTAGGCGAATCTCCCCGGTTCACCCAGCTGCCGGCCCAGGAGCACACACGGCTCCTTCTCCCCGCCATGTTCAGCCTCCTTGCGCTGCTCCGAAGCCCAGCCTTTCCACTTCTCTTCCACAGCCATTTTCACCTGCAAGTTCAAGGAGGAAAAAGCAGCAGAAAAAAAACCAACAGCAAACAGTTGGAAACCAGGAAGTGAGGAGACAAATTGTCTTTGTTTTTACTGCCACACTTGCTGCTGGAATTAAGTCAAGTGTGGCCAGGTCCAGCTTGTCTATTGCCCCCAACACACTGGTGTGACCAAAGAAGACACAGGACCAGGACACAGATGAACAGTTCACCAATTCTCAGAAGTTTTGCACGAAATTAGCTGACAATAAATCTTTCAACCTGCAAAAGGAGAAGTCAAGATGCAAAAGGACTGGGCTCCATCCAGTCCCACATTTACTGCAAAAATAACATGAAAATAAAAGCTCTGCACCTGGTGCAGGGACCAGTACGGATGCCTGGGAAATATTTTTCCTCTCTCATCCTCAGCCCAAGTTGCTCCTGTTTCTTTTGCTGATGGCATTAGGGAAGCTGAGTCCAGCTGCAGCCTCTGAGAAGGACTTAGATGTGCCCCATGGTCATTGCTGTGCTTTGCTTGTAATATTCCTCCTCTACACAACCTGCCACTGCTTTTTTCCTAAAAATAAGATCCCCACGCCACATGAATCTTGAGCTGGGCCAAGATATTACTTTTTAGAGTGTAGATGTGCACACTTCCAAGTGAAGGGCTTCCAGCTGCTCCCATGACGGTGCCAGCAGCAAACTGAGACCTCAGGCAGAGGTGACAACGGCTCATTTCAAATTCAACCTGGGTAACAACCTGCCCCAGAGCTCACTTCCATCACCTGGAATTTCTGCTCTTTTCCTTAAGATTCATTTGGTTTCTAAGGGGCCCAAATCACCCATTTTATGTTATAGTTCAAATTAAAATGTTTCCTTTCTTCCACATCCTGGCTAAATAGGAATTAGGAGCCCACGACACTACAAGTGACTCCTAGGTGATGCAGATACCATTTATGGATAGTTTTAGAGCCCTAAAATAAAGAAGTGCAATAGAAGCCACTCTTTTTAAAGCGATTTTATTATCTGCATGCCATCTGTCATGGTCCTCCAGGAAAGGTGTCTTGTCCTGCCTTCCCACTCAGAAACCCTAAATATCCAAACTTCCAGACCAATTTTCCCAGGAATAATCTAATGCTAAAGTTTCAGTAATTTTACTATTATTTGTCATGTCTGCTCACCTCTGGACACATTATGGGAGACAGCACTGAAAATAAAACCCCTTTCCCTGACAGATTTGTTGATTTCTTAACTTGGGCTAATATGAAAAGTGAAACAGCTAAAAAAGATCAATGAGCAATACAACTGTTTATCCTAATTTCCTAATAACATAAAATATGGAGCAATAATGGAGCAACACCACAGTGGTGCCTGGCATGCAACAAATAATTCAGAGTGCTGAGCAGCTAAAATACCCATAGAAAGTTTCTGGAAGACTTTGCTCTGAAGATGCTCAGATCAATGTACTTGCCTCTACAAAGGTATCTTTTCCCTGATAAACACGTAGGAAAAAATGGGCTTGGGATTTTCAGACATGCAGCGTAAAAAAAAAGGGCAACGAGTGATTCACTGAAGAAAATTTGGGCCAAGAAGTTTTGCTGCAAATCCAAGACGCAGGAATTGAGAGTTAAAAACATATTCCAAAAGTTATTTATTCCAAAAGTTTTTAAGTCTTGTGGCAATGGAATTCTCATCTCTGCCTCGAACAGTGTGGTTCAGCATCAACAGCACTGCCATAATCTGAACTGTCACTTAAAAGAGAATTTTTTATCACTTCCAGTTCTCATTTTTCACACAAAGCCCTTTGTTTTCTTGAGAGATGATGTATTTTATACAGCAGCTCACACAATCCTGGTTGGAAAGCAGAAAGATAATTCCTTTGGGGATCTAAAGCTGTACGATACACGTGTTCCCTGCAGCTGAAAGAGGAAACAAGAGGCATGGCAGCATCATGTTTGTCCTAAACTATGACAAAAGCGACCAAACCATCATCTCCACAACCCCCACAAGTTAATAAGGCATCTCATTAACTTCAGAGAAGCGGTTGTAGATATTTATTCAGATGGGGCTGGCCAAAAAGTCCTGTGTAAGGCACAGCAGGGACAGCACAGCCCGACTGTGGTTACGCATCACACACAACACTGTGACTGAGGAAATATTTGCGCAGAAGAGATTTTTTGGGGACTTGCACATGGCTCCAGAGGTGCTGGGAGCACCACAGCCTCTGCTTTTAATTCGTAGATATGAGCTATGAACACAGAATGCTGTTAGTTCAGTGCTGTCTCAATGCAAATACACATGAATGCGATATGGATGGGCCACAGGGATCAGAGCGTGAGGGGACAGGGCCATGGAGAAGCCCAAAGCTTAAGTAGTTGGAAAAGTGAGCGTGTTTAATTCAGTTAATCTTAAGGTTTGCACAGCAGCGGCTGAGATGTCCTCAACAGGAAAGTGGGCAAAGCTGCGGAGAGGGAAGAGCACATTAAGAAGCATGAAGGCATCACCTCAGCTGAGGAAGCTGTGAGGTGTCACACCGTCACAGCTGCCCGTGTTCGCTTTTACCACAAGTTCTTCACGTCTGAAGTCTCTGCTGATCCAGCACAGGCACTTATTCACGGAAAGCGGCGCTTCTAGCCACGCTGAGGGGAGGAAGCAGCGCCCAGAGCAAGGGAGCG
>NW_008238341.1:271583-275234 GCF_000691975.1 Corvus brachyrhynchos
CCCCCCCCCCCTTCCTGCCCGCCCCGGCCTTGCCGCCGGCACTGCGCCATCGGCGCAGCCAAGTGCGTCGGGAGGGTGGGAACTGGGCTGGGCTGAGGGGATGGAGGGGACTGAGGGGACTTGAGGGGGCTGAGGGGATGATGAGGGCCGAGGGAACTTGAGGGGGCCGAAGGGATGGTGAGAGCTGAGGGGATCAGAGAATATTCTGAATTGGAAGGGTCCCACAGGGATTATCAAATCCAGCTCCTTATGTGAATGGCCCATAAGGGGATCAAACGCACGATCTTGGTGTTGTCAGCACCGTGCTCCAACCAGCCGAGCTGACCCCGGGATCATGGAGAGTGCTGAGGGGATGGCGAGGGATGAGGTCATGCTGCCTAGGCCCATTTCTCATTATAATTCCCTCTCTCTCAGGCCACAGTGTATTAACCAGTCACTATCCAAAATCAGGAGCTAGCCAGGTAAGGTAAGCAGGACGCAGGACTTCAGAGCTGAAACTTTCTTAACAAAATGACCGGGATGAATTAAACCTGAGTACAAGCAAATCCTTTACATTTTGGAATAGGTATATAATCCCATTAGCCTTTTCTCTGTAAATTTAATTGCTGCTTCAAAGTCTTGCATGGTTATTGAGCCTTATCTTATCAGACAGGAATCTGTTCAAGAGATACCAGGTTCCAGAGCCTCATGACAGCCACCAGCATCTGTGAACTCTGAATCACCTGCGTGATAGTGGCTCTCAGGCTGAAAAACATATCAGTGGAACTGCTGAAGGAAAACTTGGAAGGTGCTGCTCCATAACTGTATGGATCCATAGGGATTCTTTCAGAGGGCCAGTCTCTCCCTGGAAAACACACTTCTGTATGCTGCCCTTTCCTGTTGGCCTTTTTTTTGGCTCTGTAGAAAGTGGTGTAATAAAACAACTCTTTTGTAAGGGCAGGATGAAACATAATAACAGATTTTACTGATTATGTTCATTCTGTTTTAATTTCTTCACACCCGTGTGCTGAAAACACACATGGGCTGGCAGGAACCCTTCTGAGTGATCTGTTCAGGCCAATACTTGTTAAAAACCTTTACAGTACCAGTCACCCACTGGTGTTGGTGAAGAGAACTCGACAAGAATTCACAGACTCACCCGTCTATGAGCTGAAATACTTGCCTAGGGTTTCTGAAACTATTTTCAGTGCAACTAAATATCTGGTCCAGTCTTTATATTTGGGAAAATATAGTATGTGGGTTTAAAACTACCTTTTTCCCAGCTGGAAAGCTTTTTTCTGGTTGGCTGTTAGCGAATGTCATATGTATTCTGCAGTAAGTCCATTGCTGTCCAAAGAGATGAGAAAACCCAAAGGATTTATTTGCCCTGAAAGCTCCTGTTCCTGGCAGAAAACAAACCTGTGTTTTCCAGGACTTTAGGAGCACAAGAGCTCCTACCCTCTTAGTCTAATCTGTTTTATCTGCTGTGAGACACTCTGTATATTTATATACTGAGCAACTGCAGGACATCAGTTTCCATTCTTACCAAACACAAATATTTACCTGATCCAAGGTCTCCTGAGATCCTTGACACTCTTAAACATGCAGTTTAACTACAGAAATCTATTTTTTTGGCCTCAATTTAATTTTAGTTGGGTTTCAGGGTATTTTCTTAGCAACAAAGTATTTTTTTAAATGAAGAAACATGCCAACAAATTACTGCTTTGCTTTACTCACCAACTCAGCTCTGCAGACTCCCTAATACACTTTCTGAGCTGCAATTCCTGTGAATAAGGAAAATGGGAATTGTTTTGACATTAATTGTCCATGAGGAATTGAAACAAAGAAGTCAATGAGCAATCAATATTATTTAAATTTAATGGAGACATTCCATTTAAAAATATCACGTGGTGTGGTGCAGCACTCGATGGATTTCTGTTTACCTCTGTGAGCATCTCCAAGGGCAATGTAAAGGGGGCAAGAAGAGAGGTGGTGCAGGTAGCCAGATAAAGGAATTCAGGTGAGAGGAACTATTTCTATGCTAAACAATGTGGGGAATTTGGAGGGTCATGAGTTTTTTGAGCCTTGCTCTTTGCAAGCCACAGACTCAAGATTAGGAATGTTGATTTTGCCTTCTCCTCTCCAATTTTGTGTGTAACTTCAAAACTGACATCCCCTTTTCCCAGTCCCTTTCCCATCCCTGCAAGGGATTAAGGTGATCATCTGGGTTAAAACTGCTCTCTTCCAACTCCCAGATTTAGCAGCTTTATTTCCCACACTGTCCCAAGGAAAAGTGCCCATGTGTTCAGAGAGTGGGAAACAGCAACTGTGGGGTTTTCCAGGACATCACCTCCAGGGTGTTCCAGATAACATCCGCCAGGGCTGATCAGGAGAGGACACAGACACGAATAAAATGGCAAAAGCAAACCAACACAATTACTAGTCTGGGATAAAAATTGTGTGGAAAACATAAATATCAACATATAAATAGTTCATTTTGTTTGCAGTAATGAGATTTAACAACACTGTGCATTGGCATTGAGCCAGCTCAGCCAACTGTGGAATTCATTCTGTGAGAGATTGTTTTTAAGTCCACAACTCACTGGTGTCCCCAGCGTGCACGCTGGCCCAGTCCTTATCTCCGGGACAGACAGGTTAATTGTTTCAGGCAACAGTAACAACCTGGATGTCCTTGTCACAGGAGGTGGGGGAGTCCGTCTTGCACCTGCAGTGGAATTTAGGAGTGCAGCAAAGCACCATAGACATGACCAACCCCAAAGTAAGCAGGAGACAAATTACCCATTTCACCTTCCCTGAGTACATAAAAGGGAGGATGAGCATGGCGAGGATCACCCCGAGCAGCAGGAGCAGCACGAGTCTCTGCACAGCCAGGCTGGTGTCTCCTGGGCTGTTTTCCTCTGTGATTAAAATGTCTCGGCTGCTCTGAGTCCAGCTATTGCTGTCCAGCCCTATGGTATAGGTGTGCACCTCAGGGTTTGAATCAAGGCTCTCCAAGTGCTCCAGGATGTCTTCTTTATTCTGGAGTGTGCGGATGAGCCCTCCTGACACGAAGGTGGGCTTTCTGCAAAGGGGGCAGGTGATTATCCAGGTGTTCTCCTGTTTCCTGAGGATCAGCTTGAGGCAGACGGCGCAGAAGGCATGCTGGCAGTCCAGGAGTTTTGGGACTCTGTAGATGCTGTACTTGTTGAAGCAGATCATGCAGTCCATATCCATGGTGGCTGTGTCTGAGCACTGGTGGTTCAGTTCCAACCTGCTCATTTCGGGAGAGTTTGTGTTCGTTAGCACAGCAAGCGGCTTTGAGTTCGGAGAGTGTCTTTCCAAAACTGCTGGCTTAAAGGCAGCAGGACTGTCTCTCTCTGTTCCTGAAGGTCTCTCCATTTCTTCAGTACACTCTTCAGAGAATCCCACTCTCTTCTCACGTTTTGTGTTTCGTGTTACGGATCCTGCTCTGCTCATTTCTGCAGCACCTCCCGCCGCGGGCGCAGGACTGTCTGCCTCAGCCTGCAGCACTCCAGGAGCTGGCGATCCGTTTTCCTTGTTTGGCTTGTCAGTGGATTTCTCCATGGAGATAAACCTCGGTGCAGCTTGTCTCCCCTTAGCTGAAGGATTTCCCGAGTCTCTGGCTCCTTTTATTTGTTGCTGTATTCCTGC
>NW_008238341.1:275258-277515 GCF_000691975.1 Corvus brachyrhynchos
GCTGTATGCCTGATTGATTAGTGAGAGCCTTAAGCGAGTCATGCTCTTACAATACGATGTTTTTATGACACGGGGACCTGAGTTAATGATTGACTTCCCAGCCAAGACAGTTTACAACCACTGATCATATCAGTGAGCAATTCCTGTCCGGAAGTAGACTCCATGGCATTAACAGACTGCTCTGACAGCCAGACACTACTGTTATTATTAAATTAGAACTCTCTTAGTTGAAAGCAGTTTCATTGTTCTCTAAACAGTGCTTTGCTGGACAGTGACAGGCTTGGGGAAATTACCTGTTACTAACATTGGTGTGCTGAATGCAGTGCTTTGATTAAAGCATAAGTATCACCAGTTTTGAGCTCTCTGGGTAGGAAGTTTGCTCTTGGTTTAGAAATAACTACCCTACAGCACCAAGAGAAGAATGAGATTGAAATTATTAATTTGACTGTTGAATGCCCAATTGTTATTAACTCTTTTATCCCAGGGTATCTCTTTTTTTATCCTGTGATAACTCTTTTATCCTGTTTTAGTCATCAGAAGGCTTCTAGCACAAACTGAAGCATGACTGAGGCTCACACAGAGTCTCACAGAGTCCATGAGAAAGATCTGGAAACCAAGACTAGTGTCCTAGATGGTGGGACCATCTTCTTTCCTGTAGTGTTCACCAAACACCTCATGCACTTGGAAATGCCCTTCCTGAGTGGTTTTGTGAATATTCATCTTGTCTGAAAAAAATGCCTGAACAAAATCCCTCAGTCTCTAATTTCTTTCTGCCTTTTTAATTTGAGGAGTAAAATACAGATGGTTTCTCAGCAAGAATCTTATAGAAGGAAGGAATGAAAGAAGGAAGGGAAGGATCACTAATCCCAAAAAGCCAGATGAGGTCAGTGTTACCAGCAGAAGCCACACAGCACCATGCTGGTAGCCTCAAGTGCACCTGAATGCTCAAACCATCTGCGCCCCATGTCCCAACCCCTCCCTCCCAGAGAGAAGCAGCAGAAAGAAATGAAACAACTGCAGCTGAGGAGGGCGAGGAGTTCAGGAAGGCTCTAATCTCATGAACTCGCTGGAGGGGGGAATGGGGTGAGAAGAGCTTGTTCTTACTTGCTGAGAAATAGGTTTGTCATAAGCAAACTTCGTCAAAGTGCCTGAGCACTGCTGTGTTTCTGCTGATGTGGCATGTAGTGGTTCTTGATGGACTTTTGGATGACCCCAAATTTTAGGAGCCTGGGTATCTCTCAGTTGCATAAGTTGGTATCAAAGTGCAAGAATGTCTGGAAGTAGGCTGGTGAATGGCAAGACTCACCTTTCAAAAGAGAATTTTCTTTTGCATTTCACATGACTCTTTGTCAGCAAGTTCATGCTGTTAAAAAGATCTGGGAAAGTGGAAAACAGACTTGCCACTATTAGAATAGTTTAGAAGCTTCAAATTTGCTGTGTCAGTTCCCATGTCCAAAATGGAAATGTCTTAAAATTTCTTGATTCTTAATTATTAGAAGAATATAAAAACACCTTGCATGTGTTGCATATTGGAAGTTGGAACAGACACCAAGAGGGACAACTACATGCCTAAACATGAAAAGTTTAAACTAGTTGGGATGAATCTGTGCTCCATGTCCGTCTGCTCTGTGTTCTGTCAGTGGGTAGGGGTGACTTCTCTGTGTCTTTTGTCTTTTGTGCTGGAAGGCTCCGCTTTGTCTCTGGTGTCACGTGTGATGCTCCCTGGCTGGCATGTGCCGTGTGCTTATCTGAATTGCCCACAGCTCGTTAATGCTCCTCGGGCTAATTACTGCCTCATTAATCACTTGCAATCCGTTTATGTACTCACGCTGTTTTCCTGCTTTTAGTGTGTTTGCATTAGAAAATGTGTTTCTATGAAATGCCGTGTATGGAATGGTTTATAGCAGGAAATAGATATAAAAGAGCAGTTCTGTCGTTCCGAGTAAAATCCTCACGTGCCAGAGACCAAACATCCCAGAAGATACTGGGGATACTCCTGTGAGCTTCTCCCTGTGCTGAGCTGTGCTTCAGGCTGTCCTGACTCTGGACCAGAGGAACATAAAAATAATATACAACTTAAAAACCATCGTGATGTGAAGCCTCTCATTGTATTCCCGGGACTGTTTTGTTGTCTGGATGTGCCTTCTGAACTAGGAATTAGAAATTCATAGAATCCCAGATTGGTTTGGGTTGGGAGGGACCTTAGACCCACCCCCTGCCATGGGCAGGGACACCTTCCACTGTACCACCCGCTCCC
>NW_008238341.1:277554-278854 GCF_000691975.1 Corvus brachyrhynchos
CTGGCCTTGGACACTTCCAGGGACCCAGGGGCAGCCACAGCTGCTCTGGGCACCCTGTGCCAGGGCGTCACCGCCCTCACAGGGAAGAATTTCCTCCCAATATCCCGTCTAACCCTACCCACTGGCAGTAGGAAGCCATTGCCCCTTGTCCTGGCACTCCAGGCGCTTGTAAATAGTCTCTCTCCATCTTTCTTGTCAGCTCCCATAAGGTACTGAAAAGCTGCAATTAGGTCCCCCTGGAGCCTTCTTTTCTCCAAATGGAACAACCCCAATTCTCCCAGCCTTTCCTCACGGGAGAGGTGCTCCATCCCTCCGATCATCTTGGCCTCCTCCGGACTTGGCCGATGTGCAGCAGTTGTGACAGCATCGGGCCCTTCTGCCACGATACCAGCAGAGAAAGCCAGAGTCACGGGCATGGCGATGCCTTGGTGGGTGCTTGCTGCGTGACTCCTTTAAACTCCTTGCTGTGGGACACGTGGAAGAGCCGAAGAGCACGAGGATGGCAGGCAACCCTCCCCAAGAGCCCTGCTCCAGACAAATCACCCATCTTGCTGTGCCTGCCCCTTCTCCAGCATCCTGTGAGGAGTCTCCCTCAGTGCTAGAGGAAGCAAGACGCGGAGGTTCAGTTTATTACACTTACCACATTTAATTAATCGTTGCTGTCTCAGCTCCGCTCCTGCCCCACCGCTGCTCTCAGCCCTGTTCTCCTGGTGCCACCTCGCGGGTAGTGCATCTGCTCACCTCCCCGATTTGCTGGGAGTTCATTTCGCAGCGGTGAGCTGGGGTTGAGCAGACACGGTCGGAGTGGCGTGTCCTAGTGTAGAGCGGCAGAGAAAGCGCCCACCCGTGGGGTCAGAGCGGGCCGTCACGGTGAGGGCCGGGAGCTGTGCTGGGCAGCAGGGAAATGCTCCTGGGCGGGGGAGCGCGATTAACAGCAGAGGCCAATTAGCCAGAATCCGGCAGCTTTTGGGACATTAGTGATTTGTGGCGCTGCTTTCCGCAGCCTCTCCACCGTTTCTCCGCGGACACGCCACTCCCGGCGCTTAGTTGCGCTGTCCTTCCCTTCCTTCCCCTCCCCCTTTCGATCCCCATCCTCAGTTTCCCCCCCGGACCCCTCTGTTCCCTCTCCCCTTCCTCTTCCTCCTCCTCCTCCTCCTCGAGGGTCCCCCGGGCGGGCAGGCGCTCACGTGATCCGCTCCGGTGTCTCGGTCACGTGATCACTCCCACGGTGCCGCGGTCACGTGAGCCGCGCGGTGTCTCGATCATGTGATCCGCTCCCGGTGCGGCGGTCACGTGATCC
>NW_008238341.1:278980-290615 GCF_000691975.1 Corvus brachyrhynchos
AGATGGGTGAGCGCCGCGACGGGTGTCCCCAGCAACCCCGCGGCCGGCGATTCCCCGGGCATCCAGCCCTAAAGGCTGAGGGCTTCCTCCTCCCCGGGTGATGGGAGCCCGTGTCCCCGCGGCCGAGGGCTTTCATCGCTCCCGCGGATGGGGAGCCCGTGTCCCGGGAGCCGAGGATTTTCCCCTCCCGGTTCAGTGGGCCCAGTGCTCCGCAGGGGCGAGGATTTCCCCGCTGTACCACTCAGGGATCTCTGCTGTTCTCTGCGGTTCTGTAGGGCCTGACGGCTCGGCCAGTCCCAGCCCTGGTGCCCGGGGGGCCGAGGGCTGCACTGTCCGGCTGAACAGAGCATAGGAAAGTCCATAAATGTTCTTATGGAACACTTTCACCCCCTTCTTTTCCATAAGGTGAAAGGGTAGTAAACGCTTCTGCTGAGAAGTGGCTCGGTGGGTCATTGGCTTGTCTTTTGTTGCTTTATGTCACTTGTCTGGTGTCGGTGTAAGACACTTTGGCGCAGCAGTTGTACCGTGACACGATTGCTCAAACGCAGCCGTTCCCGCAGCAGCAGCCATTCGAAGCACGGGGAATGAGTGCTCCTTTGCATCCATACCCTTGCTAAACTGGGCAGAACGAGCGCAGCCCTTTCCCTTTGACCCCGTATTCCTTCTGCTGCCTCAGACACACTCACTCATCATTTCCCTCTCGGCAGCAACTGCTTGTTCCGGGCCCTGGGGGACCAGCTGGAGGGGCACTCCCGGAACCACCTGCGGCACCGCCAGGAGACGGTGGAGTACATGGTGAGGCAGCGTGGGGACTTCGAGCCCTTCGTGGAGGATGATGTGCCCTTTGACAAGCATGGTATGGGCTCCGTGGGACATCCTGGGAGGCGTCCTTGTGCCGTGGGGTTGCATCTCCTCAGAGCAGCTCCTTACGAACCAGTTCCTCATGCCAGAACTACCTGAGGGCTCCTCCCTAGTTTTTAGAAGCAAGGATTTTACACTTACGGCTGTTGTGATGCTGTGGAAAGGCGAGCTGTTTAATCCGCATTGAATTTGTCCTGGAAATTATTTAAATTTAGGAGGAACTTGGAGAAGGAAAGAGAGACCAAAAAGGCAAGGAGTAAAAATTAGGTGTTTTAAAAGGAACTTAAGAAAAATTGTCTAGTTCTCCTTGAATACTGGTGGGTATTTGGCTGTTTTGGTGAGTGGCTGATTTCTTTGGGTTTCTTTCTCCTTGGAACTCAGTATTTCCTACTGGGAACCCAGGGGAAGATCCAAAGCAGAGGTGAATACAGCCTTTGATGTGCCAGGCACCGTGCAGATAATGCATGAAGGTGGTTTGGTCACTTAGGATGTGGCACTCCTCCTTCTGAGCTAACAAAGCCAGTGGCCTTGCTAGTCTAAGAGTGTAGTGCCCTTTCTAGAGATCTCTGTGGTCATTTAAATGTATTAAATTCTGTTGCTGCCAAATTCTTGCCTCAGCACTCACTGTTTCACAGGTGGGATTTCCCTTCCAGAATTTCTTGGGCTCGTGTTGCAATCTAACCCCTCCTTATCCCTCCACTGCTTCTGGAAGTGTCAGAAATCAGCTTTCAACTCTTGTGAATGTTTTTTCCTTTAGTTGCCAATTTGGCCAAGCCTGGTACTTTTGCTGGCAACGATGCTATCGTGGCCTTTGCAAGGAACAATCAGATGAATGTGGTTATTCATCAGCTCAACGCTCCACTGTGGCAGGTGAGAAACAAAGCTTCTGCATTTTGGCCTAATTTTTACCTGGTGGATATAAATAGTGTGGAAAAATCCTGATTTATTAAAAAAGAGCAGTCACTGCAATGAGCTGGGTATAGTGCAGAGCTGTGCTTGGTTTTGAAGAGGGGGAGCACTCCAGATTTTGGCTAGGAGGAAAGAAAACAGCAAATGCATGAAAGATGGGTGTGTGGGGGCAGAGCAGTGTGTTTTAGTTGGGTTTGAAGCTGTGAGCTTCAGTGCCATGCTCTGTCTCCTGAAGATCAGACTGCATGTGAGGTGAGTTTTCTGGTAGGAATCCCAGAATGGGTGGATCATCTGGTCCTGTCTCCCTGCTCTCGAGGCTGAGCAGCCCCGGCTCCCTCAGCCTGTCCTGGGCACGGGGATGCTCCAGGCCTTTCCTCGCCTCCGCTGCCCCGGCTCCAGGAGCTCCCTGGCCCTGCTGTGCTGAGGAGCCCAGGCTGGACACAGCACTCCAGGTGTGTCTCCCAGGGCTGGGCAGAGGGGCAGGGTCGCTCCCTGACCTGCTGCCAATGCTCCTCCCAGTGCACTGCAGGATCCCATTGGCCTCTTGGACCCCAGGACACTCTGCTGGCTCCAGGACAGCTCGTTGGCCACAGGACCCCCAGGTGCTTCTCCGCAGAGCTGCTCCAGCAGGTCACCCCCAGCCTGTGCTGGTACGTGGGGTTGTTCCTCCCCAGGGGCAGGACCTGCATCTGCCCTTGTTGAGCTTCAGACAGTTCTTCCCTGCCCATCTCTCCAGCCTGGCGAGGCCTTCTGAAGGACTGCACAGCCCTCTGGGGATCAGCCCCCTGGAATTTGAGCTAGGCTTAAGGAAATCTGTACAATAAGGTTCAGGAAGATGGAAATGAAGGTATAGCAGGGCATGCACTGTGTGGAAGCGAAGCTCCATCAATTCTGCTTGGGATGTGGAATGCCAGGATTTCTGACAGATGGAGAAATGAGGTTTTAAAAGAAGTGTTAAGACCTTAAAATGGTTCCTGGAAAGGACTGTGTGCTGTGGTTTCCTCTGACAGAGAGACACTGAAACAAGTAATCCATCAGGTCCCTCATTTTCTCTTTTTTGTTGTTTTTCTGTGGCAAGTCCACACTGGAACAGGTCCATGCTCAGTCTGCCTGGTCACTGAGCAGGTGAGAACCTGTATTCCAGCCAGGATTGTTTCTGGCCCCTATTTACAGACAAAACCAATGAAGTATATAGATTAAACAGGGCAATAAAGATAAAACACCGGCTGAAAGCTGTCAGTGACATCTTAATACATTTAAAACAGCGTCAAGTGGATTCCTGAACTCAGACAAGTTTAAACTCTCCTTCATAGGCAGCCATGGCCAGTGGGACAGGTGGGTGAAGCACCTGTGCAGGGGCAGTGACCCTGCAGGGGAGGTCACAGGGGTGGTTTTCATGTGTTGTTCCTCAGTGTTATAATTTACTGGGATTTTGATGTCCTCCTGAGAACCTTGGTTCTTTAATCTCCTCTCACTGACCATTTTAGGATGTCAGTACAGAGTTTGTGATGAGGCTCTGTCTTGCCCGAGCAGTGTTGTTAGTGGAGGGTTGTCTCAGGCCCTTGAGAATGGTGTGAGTAAAGAGAACTGTGAGTAGTTGTAACATCATGAGAAGCTCCTTGCAGGTGGACATCTCTGCATGGAATTTTTAGGGTTTTGAACACCCCTTAACTTTTTTGATAGTGACTGTAAATCCTAGAATTGGTAAGGTTGGAAAAGACCTTTAAGATCATGGAGTCCAACCATAGACTCAGGTTAGCTGAGATTTGTAGGTTATTTTATTGGCTTTTTGGATAACAGGTTGGCTTTTTTCCCCTCTGTTTTTAATCTGCAGCTCTCATTTACTTACCAGTTTCAGTGTGTTCATAGAATCAGAGAATCCCAGGTGGGTTAGGGTTGGGAGGGACCTTAAAGCCCATCCAGTGCCACCCCTGCCATGGCAGGGACACCTTCCACTGTCCCAGGGTGCTCCAAGCCCTGTTAAGCCTGGCCTTGGGCACTGCCAGGGATCCAGGGGCAGCCACAGCTGCTCTGGGCACCCTGTGCCAGGGCCTGCCCACCCTCACAGGGAACAATTCCTTCCCAATATCCCATCTAACCCTGCCCTCTGTCATTGGGAAGCCATTCCCCCTTGTGCTGGCACTCCAGGCCCTTGTCCACAGTCTCTCTCCACCTCTCCCGTCGGCTCCTTCAGGCACTGGAAGGTCACAATTAGGTCTTCCTGGAGCCTTCTCTTCTCCAGGCTGAACAACCCCAATTCTCTCAGTCTTTCATCATAGGAGAGCTGCTCCATCCCTCTAAATCAATTTGGTGGCCTCCTCTGGGCCCACTCCAGAGTGAAAAGAAGCTTCTCTAATGAAAGCTAAATTGGCTAATTTTCAGAATAATCTTTCAAGAGCTTTGGGATTTGCTAGATACGTATGCAAGCTCTGGCAGAAGATAAATCTTTGAGACTAATCTGACCAAGTTTCAGCATTTGAATAATTCAGTAGGATAAAAAGCAGGAGTTAAGTATAACCAAGTGCTGAGTTGGAACCTGAAGGTGAAATAGATGAATGGAGAGTTATTTGTTGGAAAACCTGAAGTCATTAGTGCAGCACAGACCGCAGACACAGCTGAAGGGTGACTTGGTGTGTGGTCTTGGAGCTGAGATAAGGCAATTCACAGACGTAAAAGGGTTGGGAAACTCTGGAGCCCTAAAGCAAGGAGTTCTGGTCCTTTGCTTACTGACGTCTGCTCCAGGAGAGCTGTTGGGTCTTTGAACTCAGGCTGGCAGGTCAGGCCAAGCTGGTCTGCAAGTGCAGTGGGATTTTCTGCATTCCTGGCAGGAGCTGGAATGGTGTAGCTCTTATCTAATAGTTTGAGACACTGATAATCAGGGCAGTAACGATTCTCACATCAGTACAGATAATACTCAGAGCAGGAATTTTCTGTGGAAACTGCTGTAACTTGGTGCTGACAAAGCAAAGGAACATTTGGTTGTTAACAGTGCTCCTGAACAGAGTTAGTACATTTTCATGGATTGGCTTTCTTTTAAAAACAAAACACAGCCACCTGGAATGCTGTTAAAACAGCGTCTTGTCCCAGCTGCAGATCACAATGTCCTCTGAGTGGCTGTTTCCACTGGTGCTGTCACTTGAATGGCATCTCTTCCCTCATGTTTGAGGGTACAATGACATGGTACCTTCCCTGGGAGCTGTTGCTGAAGTTGGTTCTGGGAAGATGATCAGAAAACTGATAGCTCCTGTGGAAAGTTTAGGAAATAGTCCTGAGCTTTCCGCAGAAATATTTTCATCCCACGTTTTTTTTGTTCTGATGTAACTGCCCAATATTTTACATCTGGCTTTCAAACCTTCTTCTTCTCTTCCTGTTTCAAATGCTCCGGCAGCCACGTACTCGCTTCCTCCACAGCGTTTGCCATCGCTGCAAAAAATGAATACTTTGATAAATCTGGTGCTGAAGTGGATTCCAAATCCTGATTTGCTGTTTGCTTCTTTTATTGAGATTCGGGGCACGGACAGGAGCGACGCGCGGGAGCTGCACATCGCCTACCGGTACGGGGAGCACTACAACAGCGTCAGGAGGATCAGCGACGACTCGGAAGCCCCGGCCTATCTTCGGATGGAGGTTGGTTTTGGTGGAATGAGCCAGCTGTGGGTGACAGACAGAGCTGATGAATGCTGCCAGTTGATTTCCATTCTCCTTTGGGATGGAGGGAAGAGCTGGGTCTCTGTGTCATGCTGGGATAGCAAAGCCCTGAGGTCGTTGTAGCTCATGCTGCCGGCTCTCCTGGGAGGGGAAGGATTTCAGCATCTGGGCTGGAAATGAATCCAAAGCTGATGCTGTGATGTGGGCTGTCTGGGAGCAATCTCATCTAAATGACGTAATTGTGCACCTCAAATGGAAAAACAAAGGGAAGGGAGGAAAGAGCTGGAAATGCAACAGCTGGATGCAGCTGTCCTCTTCATATCTCCCTTTTTGATGTTGAGGAGTAACTGTGCTGTGCGAGAGGTTCTCTGCACACAGCTGAGGTGTGGTATTGTATAAAAAGAATCCATTTAAAAGCTTGTTTATTGTGATTCATGATGCTGTGGTACACTGGAGTTTGTTCAGCAGTGCAGGAGATGTGGGAAACTCTCAGTGATGGTGGAAGTTACACAGTTTCCAAGATGGTTTGACAGGGGATGTTCCCAAGAAAAGTGTGCAATGATAATTACTTTTATTAGGATATCAGATTTTTTTGGGTTGCCTGCTTATGTGCTCTGCTGGGCTTTGCTCTTCTTCAGATGCTTTGCAAGAACGATTCAAACAAGGCAGAGGAAGTGAAGCCACAGAAGGGCGACTCCGAAGATGAGACTGAAGTGGAGGTGGAAGATGCTGTACAAAAAGTGTGCAGTGCAACTGGGTGTTCAGTAGGTATCGAGGAGCCTTTCTGTGCTTAATGTTGAAACCTCCTTGATACATGAAAGTAGTCCTGGGAAAAAATTCTAAAAAACACTCGTCTTGGAGAAACTTGAGAACCACGGCCATCAATCGGGGTGCATCTCATCCTAGAATCAACCCTTAAATGCAGGTGAAATACCTCCTTTCTGTGGATGCCTAATAATTTTGGAAGGTTTGTTATGCAGCTCTCATAAAATTCACTTGGAAACAAATCCTGTAAGTTCTGAAATCCTTTGGGGCTATTGAAGATCCCAGATAACTGGATAATCTGTGACTCTTGGCACTGTGCAGGTGCCTAGAACAGAAAGGGCAAAGAGGGAAACTTATGCTGAAACAGCATATTCCTTTTTCCTGATATCTTCAGGAATTTAAGGTTTTCCCCCTCACCTTTTCAGAAGTGAAGCACAGACCAATTGAGTGATCATAAAAGCAGCAGCCCCCTCTCAGTGGTGCAGGTGTTGTTAAGTGAATGTAGGTCAGAGATTTGAACTTCCTCAGTGTTCTCCTTCCCCTCTTGTGGACAGGACATTGATTTAGTGAGCCACGTTCTGGAAGTGGAGGACTACAACGTGGAATCTGCAATATTTGCCATCTTGCAAATGAAGGAAGGGGAAGGAATAGGTGAGTCACAGTTTGTCACCTGGGGCTTCGGGTGGCTGTGATGTTGGTGTTGGGGACAGAAACGGGGCAGGTGGGGTTTGTGTGCTGCCACTTCAGCCTTCTGCGCTCAGGAAGGTTGGTAGTGAGGGCAGCTTCAATCCAGCTTCCAAAAAACCCCAGGACTTCTGGGAGAAGGAACTGGCTGACAGTGCAGCAGCTCCTGGGTAGAGCGTGTCTGAGGAAAACCTCTGCTGTTGGTAGGTACCAAGGAGCAGCAGGAGCCCCCGGGCAGCGAGCAGAAATCCTGCAGCAGAGCACTGTGGGAGGAGAACGGAAGTGGTTCAAGAATCTTCGGAAATCAGAGCTTGCATCAAGGTGAACCAAAAAACGACAAGGGACGGGCTGGATCCAGGGAAGAGAACCGAGCCAGCAGAAACCCAAAGGTGTGTGAGGGGTTTGGCAGCAACGTGAGCGCCCTTCAGTGATTGGGGGATGCCCTAGCATTGCTTACTCAGCAACTCTCTTCTCCTTTCAGTTAAAACCAGCTTCTGCTCACTGCATTTTGTCACTGCTGCAGCTGTGACTTCTCTGCCACAAACATTTCCTGGTGACATGTGGCACTGTTCCCAAAACAACTCAGAATAAAGTCCTGATAAATACTTAGCAATGTCCTCTGGCAGCTGCCTTGGTATCTGCTTGTCTCCTTTATTACTTTTCCCCAGCTGAGCAGAACACGTGTGGTTTGAACTTTCTGTTTCCATCCTTCCCTTTCAGGTAGCCAAAAAACAAAGGAAGGAGCAGCAGCGGCTGGAGAAGAAGAAGCGGCAGGAGGAGAGGCACCGGCAGAAGGTCCTGGCCACCAAGAGGGACAGTGCAGACAACAGGACAGAGACAGACCCGGGCAACCACGTCACCCTGGTGAAGGCCATGGCAGCCCTAAACATATGACTCAGTGCTCTGCTGAGAAAAGTCAATAAAACTGATGAAGACAAAATTCCCCCCAGGAGAATTTCCAGGCACCCATTGTTATCTTAAAATCCGTCTCTGCCAGGATTTCCAAGCACGAGAGAACTTCCTGTTCCTTTGCTTGTGGGGAGGACAATTGCTCACTGATTCTGCATCAGCCTATGGTGAGAAGAGTTGTTTGAACTTAGCAGGAAGTAGAGACTTGGGTCTATAATCTTGGAGTTAGATGAAGTTGAGAACCTTTTCTTCACACAAAGGTGTCAGATTTGTTTGACATCTCTTGATGTGCCTGGATTTTTTTGTTTGTGTGTGTGGGTTTTTTTTTGTTTTTTTTTTAATTTGATTATGCTTGGAGGAGCTTTATTTTACCTTGCTGTCAGGGAAAGCTTAACAAATCTCAACTCAGGAATATCCCTGGTGGGTCTTTTTCTATTTAAATTCAAACAAAGTAAGGGAACAGAGTCCCAGAATCCTTTCCAAAGCAAAGTGTGTCAGGCAGCACTGTCTCAAACATGACATTCCTCTTTTCTTTGCCATGCAGGAGTGCGGTGACAAGTTTTAATCTCACTTGAACTGCTAGCTTTGCACTGGGCTGGCTCAGAAGTGATTAATACATGGAGGGAGATTGGGATTGCTGCATCCATGAGGTTTGGGATCAGCTCCTGAGACCTGTAGGGGGAAAAAAAACCCACCTGCAACAACAATCCCAGTGGACTCATGAGACTGCAGAGCCAGTTCTTCTGATCTGGTAAAATGTGACAGGAACGGGCATGAGATTCCTGGTGAGTGTTGTTACTTGGACACCTGGAATCTTGTCCCCTTTGCCACGTTCCAGAGGTTTTGGGCTACTCCAGGGCTTTAGTCCAAGCCAGGAGCTTGATAGGTGTTAGTCTCCAAATGAAATTAGTGTGGCCAAAGGACCAGGAGTCCTGGGAACAAGCTTCCAAGCAGCAGTGATCCCTGGGAAACCTGCCTATTTCACCTCATAAATCAAGCTTTTTTTCCAGGGTAGGATTTTTTTTTCATCTTAAATGCCATTTTGGTGAGGTCACCAAGTAGGATGTACAGCTTGACTCCTGGGATATTTTCCACTGTAGGACTGAGAATTTGGGTCGAGGTGAAAGGACTGTGGGACTCAGCCTCTGATTTATGGCTCACGGTGTTTCAGCTCCACTCAGGTTTTTGGGCTTGTAACAAGCACTAAGCTTGAAGAAAGCACATGTGCACTTACACACAGGATTCACCTCATCAGCCAGGGCAGAAGTGAAAGGGATCTTCTGAAAGTAAGGAGTGTTGCATTTGAAAAATTTCTGTCTGTGCTTTGAAGTTCATGAATCAGCATGGAAATAGAAATGTTTTGGTTTTTTTTTACTGAACTGCCAAGAACTGATCTGGTACTTGGTGTGCTCTGCTGCTGTTACTTGAAGAATAAAAAGAAAGGGGCTCTCCTGGAAGAACTGCTGGTGTAGGAATTCCTGTTTCTCTGAGACAGTCGTTTTTGCAGTAGTGGAAAGAGAGGTGAGTCACAGCTTAGTGGGGAGAAAGTGCAACTTCCTTCAGGGGGTGATGAGCTGTGACAGCAGGTTTGGCAAGGCAGTGCAGGTGACCGTGTCACCTGTGTCCTGGCCTGGCCTGTATTTTGGCCTGAAAAGCAGGTGTGTTCTGCAGGTTTGAAGAGATAAGAATTTGCAGTTGTGTACTGTGAATAAGAGGTTTGATCTTAATGAATTGGGTTTTTGTCCTCTGGAGGCAGAGCTGATAAGAGGTTCGTTGTTGCCTGGAGCCTGAGAGCTGTGAAGGGAGTTGTCTTGGAGGCTCAGGAGGGAACTCAAACCTCACCCCATCGTGTCCAGGATGAAAGGGGGGGGTCTGCAACAGCAGCACAAACAGCAGAGGGAGAGACTGGCCAGCAGCTCGTGGCCTCTGATACCTGGAACCAAATCTGGGGCTGAAAATGCTTTAATTTCCAAGTGTAATAAGATTAAAACAAACTGTTGATGTGCTGGGCTCAGAAATCTTGACAAGATCTTTATCTTGCCAAGAAGGCTTTGTGCCTGCACAGCCAGTCTGTATCCAAAGATGTTAAAATTGATTTTGTCTGTTTCAGGTTTCTCCTGTTGAAATTTCTACCTTCCCAATGTATATTTTTTTTTTTCCTGGGGAATCTTTGTGCAACATTCTTCACAGAACTCAATTTATGCAGTGAATTTGCTTTGTAAACAGGTTGTGGATTTCCCTGGGAGGAGGAAGGGAGGCGAGGAACAAGAGCAGAACAGCACCATGATTCATAGTGTGTGTTTACTCCTTGCTGGAGCTGAGTGCTCTGTAATCCACGGGCTGAGGATGGACAATAAGCACTGGATATTGCCTTGGGATTTGAGGAGGATGACTGTTTGTTATTAGCTGCTGGCTGACAAATTTGAGGGTGTTTTGGCTGTTGCTGCAGCAGGGTTCACTGTGAGCCTCTCAAGGGCGAATACGCAGCAGGAGGGTGTAGAAAGCCACTTTCCCTGCATCCTATCTCCCACCATCATCTTCCCTGGACTTATTTTCCCAAATCCTGCCCCTGCAGGTCAGGAGTTCAGTTGAACTGAAAGTTTTAAGCATTTAGGCAGGTTCTGACTGCCCTCCATAAGCATGTCTGCATATGGGAAGGGTTTTCTGCCCGTGCTGCTCCGTGTCTCCTGTCCCTTGTTCCTCCTTGGGAGCTGCCTTCTGGTTTATCTCACAGCTTTGCCACATCACCCGTGGTCTCCATGGCCACAGAGCTTTGGGACCTGCAGACAGGAAGGGAAATCAGCCCTGAAGAACGATCCATAATCCAGTGTTGGACAAAAGGTAGATGGTTTGTGCTGGTGTTGGAGCTTCCTGGGTGCAGGCGCCAGCCTTAGAGGACAGCATTGGCTCTGTCTCAGCTTCTAGAATCCTTCAGTGACTGTAGACAATGAGAAGAAATGAGTGGTTTGGAGTTACAGAAACACCACATTTACTCTAGGGGTGTTGCTTGTAATGAAACACTTAACAGAGTCAGGCAGGAGCACTGAGGTGGAACTCAAAGAAATTACCCTTAAAACTCCTTTATTTTAGGCAGAACGCATCTCCAGAGGCAGAGTTACAGTTGGAGGTGCCCCCATCGAGGCCCAGGGCTGTGGTACAGCCAGCCCTGGCTTGTTAGAGGTAATTAGGGCTGATTTGGGATCATGTGCAGCTGTGGTGTGGGACCAGGTGGCTGCAGGGAGCTGCAGCCTGAGATGTCTGTCTGCAAGAAAGAGCCACCCAAACCTCTGAGCCCCCTCCATTGGACTCCCCCATGCCTTCAGTGAGTATTAATTGCTTAAACAGTCATTAGGAGTGGGATGGGGCTGAGCTCCTGGAGGGAAGCTGGGCTTGGAGCCTGCTTTGGGGTTGGGGTGCAGCAGCCACTTCCTGTTTCTGTGGTCATTTTTTTTTCTCTGGAGCTCTTAAGACTTTGTGGTTGGCTGCTAAAATGTCACTTCTGGTCATTTTTTAAGAAAAACCATGTGCAGGAAAGAATATTTTCTTCAAAAAATCAGCCCTCAAGCTCTGTGCTGTTACCTACCCCTTCCACCACTGATTCCCAAAACACAACACTGATCACAATTCACAAATTTCTTTTAAAAATGTATCTTTATTTGCAGGGTCTGCCTCATTTTTATGAGTTATTTAACCACGGGGAGCAGTTTTTCCCTGTGCCAAGGCTCTGAGGAAAGGTGCTGGACACCTTTTCGGTGCCGCAGGGCTGCGCCATGTCCTGCCTGGCCACAGGGAAGGGAAAACAGCCCCAATTCCGATGGTTTCTGTCAGGTTTGGAGCCCCGGCCTGGCAGGTGTGTTCA
>NW_008238341.1:290664-294932 GCF_000691975.1 Corvus brachyrhynchos
GCACTTGTATTGGGGTTAATTGTCGTAGGATTTGCGGTAGGTGTTGGCTGCCCTGTGGAAGCAGTCCACCGCTGCCTTGTCACAAGCACAGCTCCTCTTTTGGCACGAATTCCCGGCTCCTGGAAGAAAATTGGGGGGGATGGAGGCAGGCAAAGGCTGTGAGGGTCAGGGGGAGTTTTTTGGACTGTCTCCACTGTTGAGTTTGGGGTGTCTCAGGTGGTCTCACCTCTGCGGTGTGGAGCTACCTGGCCCTGGAGGGAAGGCTTAATTCACTTTCTCTCTGATGTGTCTGTGGGTATTTTCCTGGATCGCTGGGATGTGCTTTGCTTTGGTCCATGGAACAATGAGTTTGCTCTGGGGGACTCACGGCAGCTGTGCCTGGTCCCCATCCAGGCTGGGAGGGTCACCTCAAACCCTCCGTATTTGGCCTCTCGGGAAAGACAAGGCCCCTCCTCAGGGAAGTCTCCAAGCTCTAAACTTCACCATAATCCAGCAAATAATTTTTTGCCTTATTCCTGGCACTTTTCCTGTATTTCCACCCACTTCACTGTGTGTGGTTTCCAGGCTTGGATGGTCTAAAGGGGATCTTGGAAGCCAAGCTCCCTGAGAGTGTGGGTGGCTGTGCCCCCGTGCTCAGAGCTCTGCCCCCGCCCCACTCTTACCGCAGGTTATTTGGTTGTTTTGGAAGGAGTACTTGTAGGTGGTAATTTTGGCGTTGCAGTGGGAGGAAGCCAATCTCTTGTAGCAGCAGTCGTGGGCATGGCAGCACCTAGGGACACGAGAGCCGAGGTCAGGGCAGGCGACAGTTGGGACAATGCAATAGAACATCAAGGACGTGCATCTTTGCTGCTGCTAAACCGCTTCTAAAGAGGCTTTGAGGACAAGCAGCAATTTTCTCTTTGCTACTTCCATTCCCAGGAGCAGGAACAAGATTCCCCTCACTGTACCCAGGGAGGTGAGGGGGCACCTGCTCTGCCTTCCCCAGGCCCCAGCTTACCTGTCGGTGGCATCCAGGGGTTGTTTGGATCCCCCCCAGCCACAGTAGCAGCCGTATCTGTTGTAGGCCAGCGGCGATTTCCCGGTCTTTTTCTTAATCATCATTCCAAACTGGAGCAAGTCGCAGCTGACAAGGGCCAGTCCTAGGACTGGAGATGGGGGGGTTAGGAGCACTGGGAAAAGCAACCTCCCATCCCACCTTTCCACAGCAGAAATGAGCATTTCACCCTCCCCATCTGCCTATGCACAGGACCTGGGAGCTGTCCCGCGGTGGAAGCTGGCAGGGGATACTCACAGAAGAGGAGCAGCGAGAGGAGCTTCATTCTGGCGGTGGCAGCTCCGGGGTTTGGTGAGCCCGAGGTGCTGCTGGTTACACCTTTTATGGCTGTGCACCCTCAGTGGGGCCCCTCCTCTGGAGAGGCCAAAGTGGGCAAATATTGACAATCCTCCCCATACCGGTCCAGCTGCTGTGCAGGTCTGCTGGCATTGCTGGGGGCCCTGGCTGTGGGATGCCTCACATAGTGAAGCTCTTGTCAGGGAGGTTTTGGATACGTGGGGCAGCCTGGGGTCGAGTCTGTGCATGGCTCTGTGTGTCTCAGCATTCCCGGAGCTTCCCTGAGTAAAATGGGAGAACTTGAGGGAGAACAGGAACCCCTTAGTGCAAGGTGTCCCTTCCCATGGCAGGGGGTGGAATGAGACTGTCGAGGGGTCTGTGATTCCGTGATCCACTTTCTTGCTGAATGAGAGTTTTTTGATGTCTTGGCTAGAAAACACTGTTCTGTGTCTTACTGTTTCCATCTTGACTTACCTGGGCAGGGAGAAAATGCAGCCAGTGCAAAGCATCCTCCACTCTCGACTTACCAGAGTGGGTGAGATGCAGCCTGGGGAGTGGAGGAAGATCCCACAATCCCCAGAATGGCTGGGAATTCCCCCCACTATCAAGAAAACCACCATACATGGCCTCTGCCCAGCTCTTTCTCAGTGCCCAGATGCCCCCTGCATTTGGGGATGCTCCATCCCTCTCCCCGTATGTGCTGGGCACTGAGTTTTGCTCTCAAAAACCTCGTGGCATGAGGTGTGTGGTTCACCTTTATTTAGAAGCAAAATAAGGCAAGTGGCAGGGCAGAAAAAACGCAAGTGGTGTATGATGGAAGGCGGGGAAAAAAGGCTGCTTGTGTCGTGAGAATCTCAGATCGGTGGTACTGAACAACGATTTAGCAGATTCCTTCTGGCAGAGATTGCAGGTGCTCTGTGCTGCTTTTTGGGGAACCCCAGCATGGGCAGGCACTGAGGCAGGGGAGGAAATCCCCCCCGGGGCTGGTAGGGAAACTGAGGCAGGGAACAAGGATGTGACTTGTGTGAGAATCAGAGAGATGCTGAGAAAAGGGAACTTGGCTCAGCAAAATCTCTTCCCCCCTCTGGCATGGGCCCTTTGCCTCATCAGCTCTCTGGGCTAATTTAAGTAGTCCCCTGGGATGGTGTTGAGTTAATTGGCTAAACCAGGATTTGCCATTTGCCATCATTCAGGATTTTCCAAGTCCACAACCAGTTTTATCGCAGGGGAATAAGGGATATTCTTGTGCACCAAGTTGGCTGAGCTCCAGTGAAAGCCTCTCCATCCCAGCCCCTCTACGTGTTGCAGGTTTGCAGGATCCCTCCTTCAAATGGGAAATAAGCCCCCCCCAAGCCAAATGCCTCCTGGGGAGATGTGGATTTTGTTTCACAGTATGAAAACCACAACTTTTGCAGCCCAGCTTATTGCAATGCTCTGAGGGGGTGCAGTATCTGAGCCAAAGCATCAGCACTTGGAGCTCTGTGTGAATGGATTTGTACAGCCGGATGTCCAAGCAGTAAAATTCATGGATGGTTAAAATTCACCCAGAATTTACAAAGGGAGAGTGTGATTCAGTTAATCCCGGCCTGCAATCTGTCTGGGATATCCTCTCGGCAAGGATTTGATCCTTGATTTATGTCCTGCAAACATCAGCTGCTGGGCAAAGAGCTCCTTCCTCATGTCCCCCAGGATCCCCCACGGCTGGAGGAGGGGGAGGGTGGTAGGGCCTGATTCCTGGGTGACAGCTGGCAGAAGATTGCTGATTTAAGGGCTGTTTCCTGGTGCCCTTGATTTTAGCTATGGGGCAATCCAGGGGAGAGTACTCCAGCTGGGCATCAGCCCCTGGGGAAATAGTGTTTTGCTGCTGTTTCTGTGGCTTTATTTCATTGCTGAGCCCCCCTAGGAGAGTTTGGAGCACTGAGACCTGCTGGAGTCAACACCCCGGGGCACAAAAGCTGGGGATGCCGAAGGGGGGGAAGCAGCCACTGCCTGAGCGGCCTTTTCCTAAGGGATGTGCTCAGGGCTGTTGCAGAATTGGGCCAAAACATTCTTTTCTGGTGAGAACTCTGTTTTGCTCAGCACCGGGTGTGAGGCAAGCTCCCGGCCACCCTGTCACAGCAGAGATTTAGGGGATCACAGAACATCCCGAGCTGGAAGGGACCCACAAGGATCATGGAAATCCAAGCCCGGCCCTCCCCCGCCATCGTGCCTGCCCCCCACCCCTTCCCCCAGCCTCCACTGCTCAGGGCTGTTGCAGAATTGGGCCAAAACATTCTTTTCTGGTGAGAACTCTGTTTTGCTCAGCACCGGGTGTGAGGCAAGCTCCCGGCCACCCTGTCACAGCAGAGATTTAGGGGATCACAGAACATCCCGAGCTGGAAGGGACCCACAAAAGGATCATGAATCCAAGCCCGGCCCTCCCCCGCCATCGTGCCTGCCCCCCAGCCCTTCCACCAGCCTCCACTTCTCCATCCCTCAGAAAAAAACGGGAAAATTTCAGAGCCTGAAGGTTAAGAGCTAAGTTGGGGCAGTTCAGGGGTTGTGTCACCCCTCAGGTGTCATTTTCGCTGGGTACTTCAACCAGAAACCCATCTGAGATGTGATGGGTGGTCGCTGGGCTCAGCTGAGTCACGGCACGCTGCGAACCGGTGCTTTGGGCTCTCTGGTTTTATTTCGGAGCAACAGGAGGGAATTTGCTGTGTCAAGGGAAGCGGAGGGAGCGGACAGGCAGCCGAGGGGAGACGCTTCCCATCTCGCCCCTCACCGGGACGAGGGGCAGGTGTCCGCCCCTCCCTTGTTTTGCTGTGCTGGGACACCACGTCAGCGCTGCTCCCCCTCCTCGGATCCCGTGACGCGGCTTCACCGGAGGGTTGTTGTCCTCGCCTCGAAGCCAAGAAGGCCCGAGGAGGAGGCTCGCCCGGGCTGGGGAGCGCCGGCG
>NW_008238341.1:295108-295953 GCF_000691975.1 Corvus brachyrhynchos
GCTCTGCATCCACCTGCCCTGGATCGCCCCGAAGCTGCTCTTTCCAGCCCGTTCCCACGCCAAGCCTCTGCTTCCCCGTGCAATCCCTGCCCAGCGTCCTGGCTTCGGGACCGTCCCTCTCCGCTGGTGCCATCCCAGTTGTCACTGGCACCACCCTACTGACTCCGAGATGGAATTAGGGGTGACCACTGCCTCACTTCCCTACTTCCCGAAAACCTGATTCTTTCCTGCTGCTGCCAAGCACCTGGGCTGCATTTTGCAAAGCTGCTGGGAGGGGCTGCAGAGCCCCGGGGTTATCCCGGGACCAGCGTTAGCCCTCCGGGGCAATGTTGCCTGTACCGGTCCATTGAAGCCCTCGAGGTGCCCCATCCCGAGTAGCATCCGTGGGCAGTCAGGTTTCCTACGGTGCTTCCCTCGAGTCCCGGTGTGAACGTGCGTGGGTGCTTCCCATGAGCTGTGAACACACCTAGAGTGACCGGAAAAATGTGATTTTTTTGTAAGTTATATGCAGAAATGAGGCCTGGGGCACTGGGGAGGGAAGGAGGCCTTGCTGGGAGTCTCCCTGAGGGGTGGACAGGAGTTTGGGGATGAGCCTGGCTCCCGTCTGTGGGTCGGGGATGCACTTACTGCAGGCAAACAGCATCGTCAGTGCTAGCAGGACCTTCATCTTCCTCTCACCTGGGCCTGGGAGGAGAAACAGGGCACAGGCTCAGCCGAGCAGCGTGGCCAGTTTGACAGGAGCTGTCGTGAGAAGCTTCCTCTGAAATAGGATCAACCCCCAAAATTGGGAGGGAGGAGAGCAACTGTGCCCCCTCACATCTGTGTTGCTGCCTCTTGGCACAGAG
>NW_008238341.1:296164-304386 GCF_000691975.1 Corvus brachyrhynchos
CCAAAATGACTGTCCCAAACCCACGGAATGCTACGCCCCTTCCCCCCCGGCCAGCCCCCTCTCCCCGTGGGCTGCAGCCTCGAGTGACGCAGGGGCCGAGACGGAGTTCTTGGAAAGTTTTGGGAAGATGTTGATTATTTACGGGGATTTCTCTCCCTGCCCAGCAGCAGCTCTCAGAGGAGCGAGGACGTTGAACAAGAACATTGTTTATTTCCGCGTTGATTTAATTTACAGCAGCTCTGGTGTGGTCAGCACAGGCAGGGATGAAGGGCGATCCCGGCGCGGACCCGCGCATGCTCCACGGAGTTCTTGGAAAGTTTTGGGAAGATGTTGATTATTTACGGGGATTTCTCTCCCTGCCCAGCAGCAGCTCTCAGAGGAGCGAGGACGTTGAACAAGAACATTGTTTATTTCCGCGTTGATTTAATTTACAGCAGCTCTGGTGTGGTCAGCACAGGCAGGGATGAAGGGCGATCCCGGCGCGGACCCGCGCATGCTCCGGCCCCGCATCCCTGCTCCCATCACCAGCACAGCTTGTTGGGGTAGAACTGGTAGAGTTTCCTGTAGCTCCTGACGTTTCTCCTCAGGCACAGCGCCAGGCTGCGGTCGCATTCACAGGACAAGTAGGAGCACCGGGAGCCCTTTCCTGCGGGACGAGGCGAGCTCACGGTCAGCCCTGGCTTTGGGGGGGGGTGACACCCCCTTTTCCAGGGCCCTACTCACTGCAGGAGAGCCTGTCATGGTGCCAGCTGTAGCGGTAGAGCCGTGTCTTGGCATGGCAGTGGTAGTTCAGGAGGTTTTGGTAGCAAGTATCGTGCAGCTGGCAGCATCTGCACAGGAGATTGAAGCTTTAGGGGATGGAATTTTCTCCCCCTCACCCCACAAACTGAAAAATATTCAAGAACGTGTCCGGCCAGGGGGCTTTTAAGTGGATTCTCACCTGTCTGTGGCATCCTTGGGGTGCCCCTTGCCCCCCAGGCCGCAGTAGCAGCCGTAGAAGCCGTAATGCAGAAGAGCGTTTTTCCCTGTCGCCTCCGAGATCATCTGGTGCAGCTGCAAGAGGCTCCCATGGGCTGGGGACAAGCCTGGAGGGGGAAATCGGGGAGATCACGCTGAGTCCCTGCCCCCCCAGCAGCAGCTCCATCTCTTCAGCCCCCAAATTGGCACCTAGGTGGTGATGTCTTAGAAATCACAATGCAATGGAGAGGAAATTTGTTCCCAGCTTGGTGCAGGAGAGTTGTTCCACGTCTGGGAGAGCTGGTGGTGGGGAAAGGTGAAGAAATCGCCAGCCTGGTCCTAATTTCAATGAATGTAACTGCACAGAGAACCTTGGGACTGAGAGAGCACACTTACCCCAAGCAAACAGCGCAGCGAGGCCGAGGAGAGAGTTCATTCTTCGGACAGCTCTGGGGGAGGAAACCAAACCATTCCCTGTGATACCAACCACCACCTTCTTTCTTTCCCTCCTCATCCAGGAGCAGGGATGCTCCCTCTCTCCAGGGACTAGGAGAGGTGAGGGGCATAGGGATGCACCCATTGTTTCAGCACAAAGAGTCAGGGATGGGAAGTGATGGGAATCAGATGGTGGAGGGGTGGAAAAAAGCAAAAATCAGGGGAAAGGCAGAAAAATTGGAGGGATGATCAGCCCTCGAGGGCTGCACCCACTGCTCTTCTTCTGGGCTGGCGTCTCAGGCAGCATCTCCTTCAATCCTGCTTTCCCAGCATGGCACTCACCCCCCATTTGCAGCGCAGCTTCTGGTTAGAGGAGGAAAAGAAGGAAAAGCAATTCTCCATCCGATCCTGCATCCCCACTTACCTTGGGAAAGCCCTGCTGGCTTGCAGTGCCCTGCAGCCAAGTGGGATTGCTTTATATAGTTTGCTCCCATCTGCCTGGGGCTCCTTTGACCCAAATCTCGCTGACTGGGCTTTCCTGTGAAGGGGAAGGTGCCATCCTTCCCCTTTCGAGGAATGTCAGAAATCCCCCAACGCCTCGGCTCCGTACCCCACGCACGGGGTGGCTGCTGCATGGGATGAGGTGGAAAAGCAGCGTCACTTCCAGCCCAAGGAGGAAGCAAACACCCTCTGCCTCAGCCAGAGATGCCCAAGGGCCTTCTCCTCTGCCCTTCTCAGCACCAAGGAGCTGCATCAGGGGGGAAAAGAGCAGCCCTGGTTCAGGCTGGGCATGGACAAAGCAGGTTTGGGGCTTTCAAGGGGGTGTAAGGTGGTTCAGGGAGATTTATCAGTTCTCTGGGAAAAGTTTATGGGCAACACTGAAAGCATCTCTAAACGTGCAGTTCCAAGAGACACAAGGCTGGGCAGACACTGGATGGTTACACCCTCGCTCACCATGAAAAAGCAGAGAAGCAAAATGAATGTTCTGAGGTGAGAAAGTGCAGCTTCCCTTTATTTCTATCCTTGTGGTTTTTCCGCCACCTCATTCCGCCCTTCAGCAGAAACCATTCAATCATTAACTGCCCTCCTGAATTAGCATTTGCCTCATCTAAGTGGTCAAGGCTTTGAAATCTTCTTTCCTCTGTGGATGATTACTCTTTAGCCCTTATGTCCAAGAGTCATGGAGTCCCAGACTGGTTTGGTTTGGGAGGGATGTTCAGGAAGGAAGGTGATCTGTCTGTGTCTTTTATCTTATGTGTTGGAAAAATAGTTTTTTGTTGTCCTCCACTGACAAAGTTTTCAGCCAAGCCCTGATTCCAGCTCTGCTTTGTCCCTTGCTTTGTGCTTATCTGAATTGCCCACAGCTCGTTAATGCTCCTCGGGCTAATTACTGCCTCATTAATCACTTGCAATCCGTTTATGTACTCACGCTGTTTTCCTGCTTTTAGTGTGTTTGCATTAGAAAATGTGTTTCTATGAAATGCCGTGTATGGAATGGTTTATAGCAGGAAATAGATATAAAAGAGCAGTTCTGTCGTTCCGAGTAAAATCCTCACGTGCCAGAGACCAAACATCCCAGAAGATACTGGGGATACTCCTGTGAGCTTCTCCCTGTGCTGAGCTGTGCTTCAGGCTGTCCTGACTCTGGACCAGAGGAACATAAAAATAATATACAACTTAAAAACCATCGTGATGTGAAGCCTCTCATTGTATTCCCGGGACTGTTTTGTTAGTGTTCCTCACAAAGCTGTTTGGATGTGCCTTCTGAGCTAGGAATTAGAAATTCATAGAATCCCAGAATCCCAGATTGGTTTGGATTGGGAGGGACCTTAGACCCACCCCCTGCCATGGGCAGGGACACCTTCCACTGTCCCAGCTGCTCCAAGCCCCGTCCAGCCTGGCCTTGGACACTTCCAGGGACCCAGGGGCAGCCACAGCTGCTCTGGGCAAGCTGTTCCCCAAACTTAGTGCTTCACATTGGGACAGATCTGTGAATTACAGCCCTGTGGGGACCATGGAAATACTGGGGTGTCAGGCAGATGTTGTGGCTGAGCTGTGGGATGCAGAAGTGCTCCCCAAATTCGGCAGCCACAGTTGCAGTGCCTCAATCTCAGCAGCCCTTACAGGAAAACACCACGGAGAACCAGTTTGCATCCCTTTTATTGTATCTCTTTATTATCTTTGCAGGGAAATGAAATCAAGAGAGGAAGAAGGGACAAAAAAGAGGAAGCTGGTGTGTCTTTCCAGGAACTGGTGGGTCTCCATCCATGGTGTGTGTGCCCTTCTCACCCTGAGCAGCACCTCGCAGGGGGCTTCGGGGGCTCTGCCTTTTCTCAGCCCCCAACCCAGGCCTTTCTCGCTGGGGTAAAAACCAGCCAAAATCTGGGACTCTCTGTGCCGATTCCCCCTCCTCAGCACTGCAGCTTGCTTCCTTGGCATTTGAGCTTGAAGTAGAAGCGGTAGGAATTGTTGTAGGAATGCAGGGTGCTCGCGAAGCACGAGGCCACCGCGGTGTCACACAGGCAGGTCTCTCTCTCGCACCAGCTCTGCTCATCACCTGCGGGGGGAACACGGAGCCCTGCGGCGGCTTTCCCGGCCGGAGACACCGGGGGAAGGGGAAAGAGCAGCGCGTCCCCGTGCTTGCCCTCCCCAACCTGCCCACATCCTCAATGCCCATTCAATTATCCCAGGCGGCCGGGAATGGGGCTGGATTCATGCAGGGGATGCTCTCCTGTGTGCCCTGCTCCGGGGATGGGATGTCTCGGGGAGCAGTGCTGCTCCGCACTCCCCGCTCAGTACTCACTGCAGGTGACGTGCCCGTCGGTGGAGGAGAAGCTGTACGGGGTGATCAGGGGGCTGCACTTGCCCTCCCTCAGCCTCCTGTAGCAGCAGTCGTGGGCTTGGCAGCACCTGCGGGGACCCCACGTCAAACCTCGGCCCCCAAACCCTCCCTCGCCACACCTGGAGGGCAGAGGGAAGTCCAGCCTCGAATTTAAGGCGACCAGGAGGAGGAGGAGGCGGCAAGGCAACAGCGGGACTTGGTCGGGGAACGGTGCAAACCCCACCCAGGGCTGGGAGGCTGCCAGTGAGGGGCTTTTAGGGACCCCAGGCTGGGAGCGGTGACGCTGTTCTGGGTACTCACCGGTCAGTGGGATCCACGGGGGTCCCGGTGCCCCCGATGCCGCAGAAACAGCCGTACCAGCTGTAGGACAGCAGGGCGCTCTTCCCCGTGGCCACCCTGATCATCCGCTCCAGCTCCAGGACGCTGGTGCCAGCCGGGAGCAGCCCTGCGGGGACACAGGATGGGCTCGTGCCGGAGCAGAGCGGGGAGCCCGGTGGCATTCCCTGCACCTCGCACCGGCAGGGGCTTTAAGCTGATCTGGCATTGCTGGATATGTGCACTTTCAGGGCTTGAACCATGAGAAGCTTTATCCCCCTCCTCCAGAATTATGGAATCACAGAATCATGGAATGGTTTGGGTTGGAAGGAACCTCAAAGCCCATCTTGTTCCACCCCCTGCCATGGGCAGGGACACCTTCCACCACCCCAGGCTGCTCCAAGCCCCGTCCAACCTGGCCTTGGACACTGCCGGGACTGGGGCAGCCACAGCTGCTCTGGTCAGCCTGTGCCAGGGCCACCCTCACAGGGAGGATGGCTTTTACAGTCTGGCTGTTACAGCCTCTGGATTTGGTCTGGCACGAGATATTTTGCCCTCTGGACTGGCTCTGCCATGCTGCAAACTGCAATCCCCCATCACCAGGATCAGCCATGGGCTTGGCACAGGCAGGAAAGGTGACAACAGGCTCCAGGGCCTCCCAAAATAAATACGGATCTCAGCATCCCAAAGCCTCCCCATCACAAAGCCCTCCAGGACTGCAGCAGTTCTACACAAAGCACTAGAGAGAAACTGCCAGATTTAAAAAACCTGAATTGTTCACAAAGACTCGGGGTTTGTACATGGATCCCGGCCTGGCCAGGGACAGCAGGGCACTTACCACAAGCCAGGAGCACGGCAAGGAGGAGATTCCTCATCCTGTGGCTGCCCTGGAGAGGGAACAACAAGGACGGGCGATGAACCAGGGGCAGGACAGAGGCTCCTCCAGTGCCCCCATGAGGGGCAAGGACCCATCTGGGCGCACCCGGGCAATGCCTCAGGCGCAGTTGTGTCACTGTGGATACACAGCGTTGTAAGGCATCACCGAGTGAATCCCGACGGTTCTTTATCCCAGTTTTGGGATGTGGCGCCTGGCAGGGACGTGGTGGCTCATCCTGCCTGGGGCTGGTGGAGCAGCTCAGGACCTGCAGCCCTCCCCCCGTGCCCTGAGCTGCCTGCTGAGCACCAGGGCAGTGAAATCCCCTCTCCTTACCCCACCCGGACCTGCAGCTCCAACGCCGCCGGCTCAGTGGGGTGGGTTTATATGTCTGCGAGGCCCACCCCCTCCTCTATCTGTGCTGACGGCGTGCGTCGTTCCGAGCTGGGCTTTCCTGGAACAGGGAGCAGATTCCCATCCTTCTCTTGCCCAAAACCCACAAGTTTTCCCACAGCAGTGAGCACCAACACTCCCTCCATCGTCTCGCTCATCCCTGGGCACGAGGCTGTCTCCATCCCTGTGTGAGGCCAGTCAAGGCCTTGGCCATGGTTTTAAAATCCATGGGATTTGGTGGCTGGAGAGATGGGATGGATTTACATCCAGGATGGCACCTCAGAGGCCGTTCAATCCTTGTTCCAGGTGTAGAGGCAGCACTTTGGGCTCAGTGTTGCCTTGGTTTAGCCAACTCACTCCCTGAAGCCTCAAAGATGATTTCACTTGGCTCCTTCCTTGCCACTGCCTCCCCAGATCCATGGCTGCATCCAAATCTGGCCTTGCCAAATTGCAAGGGAGAGAGTGAAGACCAGGATTGCAGTTCCTGGGTCTGCAGTTTTCCTGTCCTGCCCTCAGGTTTTCCTGTCCTGCCCTCAGGTTTTCCTGTCTGCCCAGGGGGCAAGGGGTCTGTGAAATTAAACCACCAGCAGCAAAGGCTGGAAAAGCCATGGAAACCCGACTTGGAATGCTTTGGGAATACAGTTTATTTAATTACCATAAGCCAAACATGATACAGAGACACGGGGGAGGCAGAAAACCAGAGGAGATAAGGAACAAAAGCTGCTGTTTTCCCTTGAAACAGTGGGGCCAAGAGCAAACACGGACACAAGCGCAGGTATCGGGTGATATGCAGGGCCCCACCCTCAGGGATTACCACACTCCTGGGGAAGGGAATTCGGGTTGGGAATTGTGAAGAAATGACTGAAATGACTGCTCTGGAGTCAAGAAGAGAAACCTTTGTTGAAATTCCCAAGGGCCACCAAAGCTGACATGGAAGGGATTTCAACCTCTTGGCTGTCCTCCAAGGTGGCAGAGCTCTCTGTCTGTCCCTGGGTTTTCCTTCCCTCTAACCTTTTATTTCCTGCTGCAAGTGGAATAAATCCCCATCCAAGCCTGTTAAGGATGGGCAGCAACCTCTCACCTGCCTCCCCACTCACCATCTGCACAAGAAACCACTTCAAAATGCCACAATGACAACCCCAGCCCCTGCTTTCCCCACCTGACTTTTAAAACCATGGCATCCCTAATAATTAATTAATCAACCCCTTTCCCACCTCCTCCACAAAATGCTTCCATTGCAGAAGGTTTTCCCCACTGTGGTAGTCATCATCTGTGCTGCTCCTGCTTTGGTGTTGCAGGCCCTTGGATATGGAGGGAAAATCTGGGACTTTGCTGTAGAGTTTGGACAAATCTGTGTGAAAAGCATTATCCAGAGATGTAAAAGGAGAGCAGAGGGCTGGGATCACATGGATTTGGAATCCACACATGGTTTTAACTGAATCCTCTCATTTTAGGCCCTCCCTCTCTGTGGAGGATCTCAGGGGAGCACCCACACAAAGCTAAACCCTGTCTTTAACTAACCCACAAACTCGAGGGCTTAAAAACCACCTGTGGAAGTTATTATCCCACTGGAAACGTGGAACTTTTCAGCCTTCCTATGGAGCAAGCAGAGCCGAGTATCGCCCACCCATCTGTTTGTTCAGGGCCCTATTGAGGTGTAAATACCCCGTGTGCTTTGATCTGCAACGCGCCCGTTTTCCCAGCAGCGTTGCTACACATCCTGGCCTGTGGTGAGTTGATAGGAAGCTATTTCCCTAATTATTTTATTTACTTTCAGTGCGCAGGTTCGCCTTGATCCTCCCGCCCCGCAGGGTGGGGACCCCAAGTTTATGGTGGATATTTATTGCTTGTTTCTTGCTGCCTTCGATGGGCATCTGTTAGTGGGGGCTTGAAGTAGGAGTGGGTTTAGAAAGGGATTAACGGGGAGAGATGGGAAGGTCGGTGTTTTGTGGGGTGTTCCCAGAAAGAAAACTGACTCAGGGATCATTTGTAGTCGGGGGGATCAGGAGGACTCCCCCTCCCTCCCAGCTGCAGCTTTCCCAGCACAAACTCCCCCACAAGAGTTGTTTTAGATCCCCGCGTGATCTTGTGGGTGAAGTGTAATTTTTTAAGGTGTTTTCATCACAATTCGTGAGTTTGGGGTTTATTTGTCTGGTTTTATTCAGCGGTCACTGAATAATGTCACAGGGAGGTTAAACTTGTCTTGGTGCTCCCATCCTGCTGCCTTTGCTCAGGACAAGCTGTAACGCCTTGGTTTCAAAGCGCTGGGGTTCAACCCCAGATCTGGGTATTTAAGCAGGGTGACACCATTGTGGTTTTGCTTTGGGTGGGTTGGAGGAATGAGAATTCCTGCGGGAGGGCTGGGACACCCCGGGTTCCACAGTCACCCGTGGGTGGAGTTTGGGA
>NW_008238341.1:305093-305470 GCF_000691975.1 Corvus brachyrhynchos
CCCCCGGGACATCCCGGCTGTCCCATTCCTGCCTGCTCCCATCTCCGTTCCCATCCATTCCCATCCCCGTTCCCATTCCCATCTGCTCCCGTTCCCATCCATTCCCATCTCCATTCCCATCCATTCCCATTCCCATTCCCATTCCCATTCCCATTCCCGTTCCCGTTCCCATGCATTCCCATCCCGTTCCTGTTCCCATCCATTCCCATTCCCGTCCTGTTTCCATCCATCCCCGTTCCCATCCCTATTCCCGTTCCCATCCCTATTCCCGTTCCCATCCCTATTCCCGTTCCCATCCCTATTCCTGTTCCCGTTCCCATCCATTCCCATTCCTGTCCCCGTTCCCATCCATTCCCGTTCCCGTTCCCATCCGCGCC